>NC_140591.1:834938227-835300727 GCF_964204655.1 Triturus cristatus
TTTAAATCACCTACAATACGGAAGTTAGCAGCCGTCAATGCCAGGGAGCCAACTGCCTCAATGATAGCAGATTTGAACTCCATGGCTGGCCCCGGGGCGGGGCGGTATACTAACAGTCCTGTCATGGTAGAGTGAGCGCTAAAGGAAATTCCGAAGCAAGCGCATTCGCAGCCAACCACATCCTCCTTAACAAATGAACAGCGGTAGCAGGATTTAAAGATAACAGCTATGCCACTGCCCCTGGATTCCCTATTTAAAGTCAAAATACTAAATTTCGGAGGGAGCGCTAAACCACGTTCAGCCACCATAGCATTGGACAGCCAGGTTTCAGTTAAAAAGAAAACATCAGGTAATTCGTCCTGTATTAGGTCATAGATCTCCATATAGTGTTTAGCCAGAGAGCGGACGTTAAGATACAGAATTTTTGTAGAGGGCTTGGGCGGGAGCAAGGGGCGGTAAGGGAGCGGCCCAGGATATAAATCATAGCCACAGCTAGAAGAGCAAAAAGAGCATTTTGATGGACAATAGGTCCTCTCTGGTGTAAGATGGCACACATTTCTCAATTCCACCAGCATTTCTGGCGTCTGGCGGCGTCCAGGCTCGGACGGGCGCAGACGGGTTTGACTTTGGAGTGCCTTCAGTGTGCCGCCAGCACACCGGCTGCATGTGTCCACTGCTACCGCGCTATGGGCAGTTTAAATAAAAGATATCAGTAGGATAGACCGCCTTCCCCAAAACAAAAATGGCGGCAGAGAAACGGCCCACCGGAAGTAGGTTCCTCCAGCTGGGGCTGTACAGTACTCCCTCCACACAACAGCCCGCTATATGCCCCATCTGCCTTCCGGGGGGGGAAAAAGACTGTACCATTTTGTTTGGGTGGGGGCATTCGCATGCCCAGTCTGGGCAGCCCCCACCTCTATGTCTAAAAAAAAAAACCTGGTGCCTAGTGGGCTATTGCTCCCATCTTCCTCCTCGGGGGCAGAAAGTCTTATGCCATTATGGGCAGCCTCCACCCGGGCCTATAGAAAAATAATCCCTGATGTCTAGGGTGCTTTCTGCCCCCCAGGGGGGCATATTGGGGGCTACTGCCCCCATATGCTCCCCAGGGGGCAGAAAGAATGTCTGTGACACAAATGTATGGGGGAGCAAAGGCCCTTGCCCAAGGGGCTGCTCCCCCCTCCCTGGTGGAAGTGGGTTGATCCCTGCTTTGGGCTCACCCTCCTGAGGTGGTCCCCTAGCAGGGATCCACTAGGAAAGGGGACCAACGGAAAGGGGAGATTTTCCCCTTTCCAATGACATCTCTCCCATGTGTTTCCGTGCTCAGGGGGCTGAGATAGCCCCACCAGCACCGAAACTGAGAAACTGAAACTAAGTTTCATTTTTGTTTTCATTGCAATGACAATAGAGCGCCATGCGCACAATCATCATTGCAAAACAAAAATAGGCCTCAGGAGGTTGGGGAAGCTCGTCCCCACCTCCCAAGGGACAAAATAAAGGGAAATCCCTCTGCTATCTGCAGCAGAGGGATTTTCTCAGCCTGTACTCATGATGGAATGCTAGCACATGCGGGATACACGTCAAAGTCCAGGGGCACTGGCATTCTGGTTAAAAATTCCATTCCCAGATGTCCTTGGAGGATCTGCGGTGATGCGACTAACAGGACTGCTGAGGCGATTCCTGTGCACAATGGGCCTGGGGGACATATGGCGGCATCAACACCCATATACTAGACAGTTTACACACAGCGCACACTCCCACAAAAGTCTCTCTAGGCTAGACTACATACTAATCGAGTCACACAATCTAGTGGAATTTCATAAGGCATCACGCATTGCAAGAGGAGTGTCGGATCATTCCCCGGTGGAGGTGGTCTTGGAGGGCCCCCACAGGGACAGAACAGTCCCCCAAAAATCGACCCCTGGCACCTTAAAGATCCCAAAATTAAAATAGCTGTCAAGACAGGGACCGGACAATTCTTCAAGGAGAATTGGGGCTCGGTGACATCAGCGCTGACTCTCTGGGAAGCCTATAAAGCGTTAATCAGAGGCCTGATTCGGGCATTAATTGGGGCGACGAAAAAAGAAAAACAGTTGCAATGTCTTGTCCTGGTAGATACTATTTCTAAGCTTGAGGCTCAGGTGGTGGAGAAAGGGGCAGAAGATGCAGAGCTAAGACACCGACTAAAGCTCCGGCAGAGGGAACTGAGGGACTTGGAGGAAGATAAAGCCAGAATACAGACAAGGGCAATATAACACAACACAGACTATATGAGGGGGCAATAAAGCATCCAAACTCCTTGCCTGGCTAGATAAAAGGAAAACTAATCACAACTGGGTACCAAGCATAACAGATGAAAAGAGCTGGAGTCACACTACAGGCAGTGAGATAGCCGGGGCCTTTTCCTCGTACTACAAATTCCTATACTCTTCTGTAGACCGGAAGTCAGAAGAAGAATGTACAGAAGTTCTCAGAGACATCCAGCTACCAAGGCTGTCCACGGAAAACTGTGAAATGCTGGAGGAGGACCTCTCGATAGAGGAAATTAAAACTGCAACTCGCTTGTTGCAGACAGGAAAAGCGGTGGGGCCCAACAGCCTACTAGTAGAACTATTTAAATGCACTCTGGATCACACAGCGGAGCACCTCCATAACATGTTTATCGAGGCACGGGAAGTACTCTTACAAGATCAAAGAACGACACTAATCATAGTAATACCCAAAGAGGGCAAACCCTCACCAATTGTGGGTCATACTGGCCGATATCGCTCCTAAACTATGAGCACAAAGTACTAGCCAAGACTCTTTCAATCCGACTCAGCAGGGTCATAACTTCCCTCATACATCCAGATCAGGCAGAGTTTATCCCCCATGGAAGCACCAGGCTTAATTTGAGACGGCTATTTGGGGTCCTCCACTTAACATCAGAGCAAACACTGAATTCAGCATCCTTTCTGTCGCTGTACACCAGAATTGCCTTTGACAGTGTGAAATGGGAGTACTTATTAGCAGTCTTTGACCGGCTCGGCTTGTGACCTAACTGTGTGAGCTGGGTGAATGAAGCTCCTTAACCACAACCATTAGGGAGGGTGCGAGTCAACTCCACGACGTCTCGAATATTCGAGCTGCAGAAGAGCGACACCTAGGGATATATATAACTAGGGACCCACGTGAGTTTTATTGGAAAACGCAGAGACCCAATCAGCAAGATTCATCATAGACGCCAAATGCTGGTATTTGCTTCCTCTTACATCAGTAGGCTGTGCGCCGCTATTTGAGATGATGGCACTCCCACGGTTGCTATATACAATACAGAACACACCGTATTAGATTCCTAGGGCATTTTTTCAGAAAATAGACGCAGAATTGAGGACGCTCATTTGAAACGGAAGAGCGCCGCACATAGCTCTATGTAAACTAAAGATAGCCAGTCCTCCCTCATAAACTCCTCTACCAGATATCAAGGCCTAATACTGGTCCTTTCAAAGGGTGTGTATCAACGACTGGGTCTTGTCTGAAAGATCAGATCCAGTATTCCGGGTAGATTGAGTGGCAATGGGACCTAGGGGCTATCCCTCCCTTCTGTATAATAAACCAAAACCTAGAGATTTACCCCTTCACATGCTAACTGTGTTGAAAGCATGGCAGGGTTCTACTAGGTTCTTGGGATGGGACAGGAAGTTGACTGGGATAACCCCACTTTGTTATAGTGACCAACTGGCAGAAGTGAGTCACCACAAGGATTTCGAAAAGTGTAAACTTTTGGGTCTAGACAGTTTGGGGGATGTTTAGAGAGGTCAGGCCTAGAATACATTTAAAACGCTACAAAATGAATTTGAAATGGGGCATGGGGAGTGGCTTAGATACATTCAACTGGGACATGCCCATAAACAGTATACAAGTGATGGGGAGGTACTAGCAGATGCCTCGCCGTTAGAAGCAAGGCTACTCACTGACCCCCTGAATGACAAGGCCATATCACTTATATACAAAAATAACCCTTAACAATTCTCCTGACCCCTACTTGACACTAAAGACCACGTGGAAAGGAGACATTGGGCAGCTTAGGTATGAAGAATGGACAGAAGCCCTTCAGAGCCCACGGGAAGTAGCAATCCATGCCAGATTCTGCCTAATCCAATTAAAAGTTCTGCATCGAGTCTATTTCCCCCTGACCACTACTCCACAAGCTAGGCCAAGCAGACAAAGGTCTCTGTCAGAGGGGATTTTCCTTCATACAATGTGCTAATGCCCGAAGATACAAACCTTTTGGGCAAAGATAAGAGATTAAAAACCAAAGGCTTTGCTCACTTTGCCACTGGATTCAAGCAAGCCTGGCTGAAGACGGCTGAAATGCCGGAAACCGGTCCTGGGAAGCTTGTTTCCGGTCCAGGGAAGACATGGCTTGGCAGTTCTGGCTGTACTGTTCCCATGAGGCACAGGGTCAGACTGATTTGCATATGGCCATGTCTGAACTGGGGTGGCAGAGTGGGCTAAAGAACGGTGATGGATTAAACCCAGATCAGTTGACTGGGGGTGAGTGCTTGCAATGTTCAACACTCCGTCCATCATTTGCTTTGGTTTTTGCAAAGATAAGAGATACCTTGGCTGGAGTGATGGTAGTAGAGGTCCCGCTAGAACCTAAATGGTTCATGCTGACGATTTCTGGAGATGGGTATTGGCCTAGATATAAGAGAATATGGTTGACTTTGGCGGTCGTGGTCACCGAGCATAAAATAGCAAAATATTGGGGAGCAATACAACCCCCCAAAGTGTCGGAGTGGAAATCCGTCTTGGATTGGTGTCAACAAGCAGAACAAACTGTATATAAAGCTAGAAGTTGTACTCGTAAATGGGAGAAAATATGGGGTCCTTGGATGGTTTTCCGAGGACTGTAGATGTGGGAGAGGGAGGGTGGGTCCATCTAATGCACTGTGATTGTGTATCTATTGAGATATTATCCATGTTCATTTATCCTCCTGTAACCAAAGACTGACTCAAACTTGGTAGATTCATTATGCATTTCAAACGTTTATTTTCTGAGCACAAACTAATAAAAATATTTTTTTTTTTATATATTTTTTTTTAAATGAGTACCTGTAGTATGGTCCCATATTGCTATTGAGAAGTTCTGGTGGCATCAGAAATAGAGCCTCCCAGGTTTATGGTATTTATTTTTTTTTTTTAACATTTCCGTCTGTAATTATTGATATTTATTTTTTGGCCACCTTATTGGTATTTATTCATATTCTTTGGTAATTTTGAGAATAAATGGAGTCGTAAAAAGGTAAAGTTCCACATGTATTTAACTGATGAACATGCGCTCATACTTTTAGCCTGTCGCATTTTAGCAAATCAAGCAGCCAAATATAACAAAACATTACAACAAAAGGTAAAACTCACAAGAAGCTCAATTTTCAGTATTTTTCAGCTTTTAAAATTAAATATAGCTAGGAAACAAATACAGGCAGACAACAATGTATCAGTAAAATCAGATAACCAGGAGCCTTAATAATAAACCATAAAAGAACCATATTACAAATGGTAACTGTACTTTTAATATTGTGTGGTTTGAGTAAATTAGCTTGAAAAAGCTGTTTTCATAAGTTCGAAGTGCAGCTAACAATGGGCACTAATTGGAGTTCTTATGTTTAGATGTTGTTTACCTTTCTTGAATGAATACTTGATTAAATAATGGGCAATGGTGAGGGTCAATGGGTGTAGCTGATTCTGTAGCACCAGTGTGTACCTCCAAATATGAATTCACTATATTTTACAAATATTTGCAGATGTCACAAAAATGTTGTTTCTACCTCAAATAGAATAAACTAATACTGCCAGAGAATGTGCCAGATAATTTGCATGTTTGCTACATAATTTAGATAACCTTGCTACATAAATTGGTCATCCATTCCACATAATTCTAGTAGTACTGACAACATGAAACCTCTTCAGAGTGGCTAGGGTTGGGCCAGGGATATAGCTTGCTCAGTAAGATTTGGGGGAGGGGGGCTGAGCTTTAGATTTTCCGATAATCAGGTTGGCATATAATGTTTCAATACATTATATGACAAGCAGGGCATGTGAGAGGGGCCTAAGAGGCACTGGAAAGGGAGAGGAATTCAGAATGGTAGAAGTATTAAGCAGACCCCCTAGGATATTGCCGCATGGATTAGGAAATTTAGCTGCACGAATATGGAAATTTAGTGGCATTTTTGCGGCACTTTATTTTACTCATAATCATTCATTTTCAGCCTGAAATCAATGGAAACTGTTTCAGCGGAGTATTCCACTTTAAAATAGGCATGTTTAAAGTGTCTGCAGCTCTACAGAAGCACAGCTCCAGTCCTAACCGCTTGGGAGGGAGCTGTATTCCTGTAGGTTGCGGGCAATAACGACGAGTAGCAAAGAAGGTCAATAAAGAAATGTATGTTTATTGATATCTGCCAGTTTCTTTTGCCACAAAATAAACGTTGAGTTTTCATTGAAGAACAAAATAAAGTCTTATTCTCTTGTTTTATTTCTTTCCGTTTTGTTAGGTCCTGGCGGAGTCCGCTGCGTGGTTCCGGGATGCCCTGGGAGAAAGAAAAGAATATGCCACGGTAAGATACTTCACTTTTCTTAAAGAGAAGTTGTTAAAAGAATAGTGTGAGGCTTTACAGAGAGCAAAACACCAGTGCTCGAAGTTGCATCACTCAGTATCAGTGCTTCAGGTAAAGAGACAATAGAAAAGTATATTTATTGGCGTTGAGGACTAACACACTGAAGGTTTGCACTGAAAGTAAACCAAAAAAAAAAGAAAACCACACCAGAGAAGGGAGGAGGTGAAGATTCTTAAACCAAAAGAAGAGACTCACAATTAGAACCCAAGCCTGTGTCTTTCAACTCGGATGTGAGACTCGTGTCTTAATCCCCCTTCCCCCCTCCCACCAAAGATCCTGCCCCGTACCTGGCTCAGCCACGTTTCTCCAGAAACGTGGCAGGGCTGTGCACCTGTCCTGATACTCCGTTGTGAGGTGCCAGTCTCACGTCATCGCCACAGGCTATCGGTGAGTCAGGACTTCACATTCATCACTGTTGTACCAGCGCCTGCGTCTCTTCCCCAGACCGCTCGGAGAGAAAGGAGGAATTCCTGGTTGCATTGTGTGGGTGGTTAAAGCTGTGAGGATTCTCCATCTTCCAGGTTTTGTTGAGGAAGTATGTAGGCTTTCGCTAAATAATATCCCATTCGTCACGGAACTCGTCTTGTGTCGCGTCTCACGTCGTCCGTTTCGGCGTTTCTATCAGGCAACAACAACTCTTCCTGTTTCCTAGGTTTCAAAGGCCCTCCCTTCCTGATGATTGGTTCCAGGCTTATCATGTGATCGGCATCATTGACAGCAGATTCTACCTTTCCTGTAACTTCCTGCCCATTTGAAGCATTGCCATAAGCGTCGGACTGCAGAGGAAAAGGAGAGCGTGCGGGTGAGTTGAAAATGTGCCGAGGGGAGCTTGGGGGGCAGCCGAGCACCTCAAGGTCTGCCCCCCGGGCAGATTGGGAGGGGGAGGGATTGGCCGAGTAGCGGCCATTTTGTGGGACTTTGGGCTACATTGGGATTAGCCCAATTGTAGCCCAATATTAATTTTGTAGCCCAAGGGGTATATGAGGGCTTTTCGCGCTTCTCCAGGCACCATTTTAGGTTTGGTGACCTGGTGGCTGGGAGCGCTGTAGGATTAGATTTTTTCAGCGTATTTTCCTGTGGTTGCTAGCTTGAGGTGTGGTAGGTGTTGGGTAGTGTTGTTGTGGTTAATTTGGCAGTGTCAGCGATATTGGTGATGGTGGATGCAGATTATCGGGTTCTGGAAGCGGTCCGTCTCCTCAGTGAGGCCGGCCGGCTCGACCTTCTCATGCCGGAGGCCTCGTGGAGCGCCTGCCCTGCGAGGCATGTGACGGCAGGCGTAGCGGGCGCGGTGCTGGCCTGCTTGCCCCCCGGAAAGCAAAGAAGGGACAGGTGAGTGCGGGGGGGCTGCACGGAGAGCGAGGGCATGGCCCCTCTAGTCGGTCAATGTTGCAGGAGGGTGGGAGCTTGGATCCGGCAGCGGGATCTTCGGCGGAAGGGGCTCATCGGGGAAGCGCAAGCCGCGTTTCCCCGAGTTGTTGCCTGAAGCCCAGGCCCGTTCAGATGTCAGGAGAGCAGCCTCACGCATGGGCCGGGTGGCAGAGCATTCCCCCTTGAGGGAGACGGTGAGGCGGTTTACCGACGCAGCCAGCATGCGCCGAGGTGCTCATTGAGACGGGGAAGGAGGTGGAGGAGGGAGGAGGGATCCAGAGGGCCGGTAAGGTGGCCTTGCAGTCGGGGGGCGCTAAAAAATTTAAAAAGGGGGTGAAAGGGTTGGTTAAGGGCTCAAGGACAGGCCCCCAGCAGCTGGGAGACGCCCCCTGGTTAGTGGAGGAGGGTGCAGGGGACATGGGGACTTCGTCTGAGGAGGGTATGCAGGGAGGCACGTCAGCATCTGCGGAGGTTTCCCCAGCGGGGCATGGTATGGAGGTTTTGGGTGGGGCGGGGCCAGGTTTGGTGTTGAGGGGAGGGAGGGGGGAAGCCAGGGCTGGTGGGGGAGGACAGGGGAGTGGGTGCCCCCATTGATTTGGAGTCGGAAGGGAGTGTCAGGGATTGGGAGGGCCTGGATATTTTCTCCTTGTGGAATGAGGAGGTGCTGGGGATAGGGGGTTTCGGTCAGGGGGAGGGATACTTGTCACGGGGGCCTGGGGGGTTTTCCGCCAGGGGACCAGGGGCACGCAAGGGTGGGGGGCAGTGCGGATGTACGGGCGGTTGGGCCGGGATTCTTTTGCAGCGGTGGCAGGGCCCAGTGGGATGGGGGCTGGTGGCCTGGCGGGTTGGGAATGGAGTGACGGAGAGGGGGAGCAGGTGGATGAAGGGGAAGCCGTAGATTTTAGCATGGTAGGGCCGGCGTGGCCGGCCAGCACTTTAGGGGCAGACAGGAAGAGGAGCTGGGATGGGAGAGGGAAGAGAGGTAGGCCCAGCACACCAGACCATGCCTTTCTTTTTCAGGTGGTGGAGCAACACGGGGCACCAGACTTGGTAGGGCTGGGAGCTGCCTGATGACGCCAAGGAGAAGGGAAGGTGGAGCCTCGCGCGGCATACCCAGTACCAGCAGGGGATCCTGTCGCAGCTGGCATTAGTAGGCCCAGGGCGGGATCGCCGGACCCAACACCCACTGGGCCTCAACGGTCTGGGAGACACCGCAGAAGGAGGAGCGCCAAGGACGAACTTTTGAGTAGTGTGAGCAGGATGCAGTCTGCACCTCCAGCTGGGAAAGCCCGTGGTTCCAGAGAGGAGGAACTAGATTATGATGAAGATAGCATGGAGGAGGGAGAGTTAAGGGACATAGAAGACGAGGGAGTGGGGGGGCCCGGTAATGCTGTGCATAGTGTTTTACAGGTGTCACGACGCCAGGCGAAGCCCACGGGTCAGACATCACGTTTGGAGGAGAGATCAGCCCCCTTGGCAAGACGGCCAGATGAAAGGCGGGCGGAATCATTAGCACCAGGTAAACAGGTTTAGGGATTGCGACCCTTAATGCTGTCAGTGGGCGTGGGGGGGTTGACCAGGAGGAGGAGAAAGGGGGTGGGTTGTGGAAGGGTACGTATGTGCTGGATGTGGGAGTAGGGACGGATGACTCGGGTAAGGGGTCAGTGGAGGGCGCAGGTAAAGCGTCCGGAATCACAGGAGAAAGCGCAACTGACAAGAAAGGGGCGGTAGAAATACGGACAGTGGAACCTGAGACCAAATTAAAAAGTAAAGAGTTAAAAATAAAACGGTTGCCTTACATGGGCGTCACTAAGACACTGGGCGCGCATCTAATGCTGACCACGAAAGAACGTATATGGAAGGGTGAATATGTGGAGATGCTTAAACTCCTTCACAGATAAGTTAGGGCAAAAGAAGGGTCTAAAGAGGAGGAATTTGATTTGGCCAAAAGGCCGAAAGTACCTCTAACAATAGAGAATTGGACGGCGGCATTCCTCATATATGCCAGTGTGTACTGCGAGAAATACCAGGAAAGGTGTGTGGCCATGTTCAAGTACATGGACGTGATCAGGAAGGCCCAGATTACAGGGGGTGGCTATGCATGGGCCCAATATGATGAGGAGTTTAGAGCACGCATGGCGTGGGACCCAGAGGCCAAATGGGGTGAATTGGACACGGACTTATGGCAACATACGATGGGGCTGGCCGGGGCGGGTGAAACATCGGCCCTTTCAGGGGCACCCCACCCGGGGAGGGTTTGGTGGCACAGGAAGAGGACAGGTGGGATCAAAAGGGGCTTGCTGGGACTACAACAAGGGTTTGTGCACTCGGGAGTACTGCAGGTTTAGGCATGACTGCTCGAGTTGCGGAGGCAGACATGCGTTGGTCAATTGTCTTAGGGGAGGGTAGGGGCAGCAACAGGGGAACCAGCAGTGGCAGTCAGGGGGGGTTAGGACGGGGGGACAGCAGCAGCAGCCGTCCTCAGGAGGGCGAGGGGCTAAGGGACCTGGGCCAAAAGGCTTGTACTCCGGTTAAGACTGACAACTTAATTGCAGCCCTGCAGGATTATAGTGACGTAGAGGCTGCAGAACGACTGTGGGTGGGGTTTCGACTGAGGTATGAAGGACCTAGGACAAGAAGGTGGGCATACAATTTAAAGTCAGCAAAAGAGCACCCGGACATAGTACAGGAAAAACTGAAGGAAGAGGTGCTTGAGGGCCGCATGGTGGGACCCTTTGAGGATTGGCCTCTAAACAATTTGATTGTGTCAACAATAGGAGTGGTGCCGAAGAAAGAACAAGGGCAGTTCCGCCTAATACAACATTTGTTGTGGCCAGAAGGGGGCTCGGTGAATGATTTAAGCGACAAAAGCGAGGCCACTGTGTCCTATTCATCAGTTGACGTGGCCATGTCACTGGTAGTGACCGCTGGCGCAACGGCGATGATGGCAAAGTGCGACATAAAGTCGGCTTTCCGATTGCTTCCAGTCCATCCAGATGATTGGGATCTTCTGGTTATCCATTTCAATGGTACCTGGTACGTGGACAAAGCATTACCGATGGGCTGTTCTATGTCTTGCGCACTTTTTGTATGCTTCAGCACGTTCCTGCAATGGTTGTTTTCGGAACGGACAGGTCACTAAGGAGTAACACACTACCTGGATGACTTCTCTTTGTGGGCACCTCAGACTCCACGGACTGCCAGAAGGCGATAGACAGTTTCAATGAGATCATGAGGGAACTGGGTGTGCCGTTGGCACCAGAAAAAAACTATGGGGCCCTGCACGGCTCCGTCCTTTTTGGGCATTGAGTTGGACTCTCAATTGATGGAGGCATGCCTACCGGCAGACAAAAAGCAGCGTATGTTGGGGCTGCTGGTGACAATGTTGTCGAAAAACAAGGTCACTGTGAAGCAGATTCAGGTACTATTGAGCCACCTTAACTTTGCTTGTAGACTTGTGAGAGAATGGAGGACGTTTTGTAGGCAACTGGGCAGGGCACTAGCAGGACATAGACTTCCTCATCATCATGGGCGTTTGTCTGCAGGGGTGAGAGAAGACTTGCGAACGTGGCAGTTTTTCTTACAGAACTTCAATGGCATCCCCTTGATGCGGGAGGGTGATATGGTTTGAGATGTACACATTTTTTCTGATGAGGCATTGAGCAAGGGCTTTGGACTTTACTGGCAAGGGAAATGGTGTGAGAAGCAGTGGCCTCCAGAGTGGGTGGGGGGCCAGGAGCATAGCCTTTTTGGAATTCTTTCCTCTGGTGGTTGCGGTCACACTATGGGGACAGCAGGTGGCACACAAAAAGGTAACTTTCAGAATTGACAACATGGCAGTAGTAGAAATTGTGAACCGCCAGTCGGCCAGTGATGAAAAGGTCTTGAAATTGCTGAGAGTGTTTGTGTTGGGCTGCTTATGGCATGATATTGCCTTTCGCGCAGTGCATGTGCCGGGTGTGGACAATGACATAGCGGATGCCTTGTCTCGTTCACAGTGGGTGAGATTCCGTGGGCTAGCCAAGGACGCGGACAGGACCCCGACCACCATGCCGCAGCATTTTTGGTGCATAGGCAACACAGGATGTTGCAGCTGGTTTTAGGGTCTCTTGCGCAATCCACGAAGACAGGTACTGGACAGCATGGGAAGATTTTTTGCGCTCAGGTGCTAAGCGGCGGGACTCACCAGCGCTCCGAAGGTAAGACGTGATTCAGTTTATTCTGGATCTGATTGAGAGGGGACTTCCTAGGGTTACAATCGCGAGCAAACTGGCAGGGATTGCCTTCGTGGGAAAATTGTTGTGTAGTTATGCGCCATCCGCAGGAGAAATAGGGACGTGGATGCTGGAAGGTTGGGCCCGGGAATGTGGCCGTGCAACCAGGGTAAGGAATCTTGGGATCAGTTGGGGAGGGTTATTCTGATTTTGCATGGGGATGAGTATGAAGTTTGTCTTTTCTCCACTCCGATGTCGTGGATGTTTTTTGGGGCCTTTCAGGTCTCAGAAATGTTAGCGTCGAAATCTGGGGAGGGGCTGTTATGGAGTGAGGTGTCCCCTTTCAGGGATAGGATCTGTATTTGGCTGCAGAAATCTAAGACAGATCAGAGAGGCGGGGGAAAATGGGTGTCACTGCAAGCTGCCGAACCGCAGCTGACTTGCCCGTGCAGGTGGGAAGCACCGTGGAGGTCTCTGGCTCCCGGTCCAGTTGGTTTAATTTTCGTACATGCAAACGGGCGGAGTGCAAAATCTCCCCAGCTTTTAGCGGTGTTGAGGAAAGCACTGGCGGGGCTGGGGATTGAGGGCAAGGATTTTGGGATGCACTCATTCAGGATTGGGGCGGCATCGGAAGCTAGCCAGAGAGGTTGGGGGCGAGGGAACATCATGAAGTTGGGTAGATAGTCTTCTGATTGCTACCAGCCTTATGTGCGCAGCTCATCCAGGGGCTTGTAGTGCGGTGCCTTTTGTTTTTCCCTGTTCATTCATGTTTCTCGTTTCAGGTTCGGTGATGGGTCCCCTCGCCAGGGAGATGTCTATTTGGATTGCGGGACATTCCTTTGTGAAGTGGGCACAGGTCCAGGCCCGTGCCAACTATTTTGGGGAAAACCTTGGTTTTAATAAAGAATTGTGTTTTATCACCTTCACACATTTTGAATGTTTTCGATCACTATAAGGGGGGAGATGTGTTGTAATGTACAAATTGCTCAATGCACTCTCCCTACAGGAGTTCTCTGCCTTGCTGCTCAGCCTATGATGAGGTCATATAGAATGTTAAGTGTGTTTGTATTGGAAGGGAGAATCAGTTGGTGTGGAAGGGCTGAGCAGCGAGGAGGCTGCTCCTGGTGGGGCACTTTAAAGGATCTGACTGACATCTTGCAAGCTGTAACCAAGAAGTGATCTTAGGAATAAAGCTGTGATCCTGTTCTACATCACTTGATCTGTGTATCTTTCATCCCTGCAGCACTGGCGACGATCTGAAGAACCTTACGCGTGGAGTAAGCAAGACCAAAGGAACCAAAAGACATTAAGGACTCTAAGGTAAAAGAATTTCTCTCAAGAGTGAAACTTGTGTATTTCAAGCTAACTGGCACCAGAGCCCCACCAGTGACCCTGCCATTGGTCGCCCTCAAGTGTGCCAGTTTCTGTTTGCCTGCTGGCTGAACTTGGGTGAGTGTTAAGTAACTAGACTAACAGAAGTTCCTGACATTCCTCTCTACCTGTGTGCGATCAGCCTTTTCCTGGGCTTGCCAGTTTCTGTTGAACCCAAAAAGAATCTAATTGCCTTGGGACAGCATCTCAGTCTGCTGTGTGAGCTGAATCCTGCCTTTTTATAAAAGAAGACTCTCTTGTGTGCTTTGTGAGGAGCGTCTGCTGGGAGGATCTTTAGCACACATGAGGAGTGTCATGATATTGTGTGCCACCTGTCTTGGATTGTGTCAAGGTTAATTTTGGAAGTGAGCTGTCCCATGGATATTTCAAAGAGTGACCTGTTTGATCTTGTGCACAATCCTGTTTGCACTCGCTGACTATTGTCATTTGGACTTCACCGCTAGTATGTTAATAAAGGAGCTGTTGGGGACATCGATTTTTATTTTATTTGGTTTTTGAGTGCCCTGCAAGCTTTCGTTACTTTCTGTCAGTTTGGCCCACAAAATATTTAAATGGAAAGCGCGAGCATGTTTACCTTCTACACGGTGTTCCCTTGGTGACGTTCTTCTTCATGACCTTGCAATCCTCAGCAGTGACGTTCCTGCTCTCTGTTATCTCCTCAGACGTCTTGGTGCATGGACGCACCGTGAGCCACTCTGCTGTGAGGTCGTCAGCATGCCGCCATCTTGTGGTTGGCGACCGCCATTTCCTTTTTTCCTTGCCGGTGCCTGTTCTTATGCTCCCGATTTGCCAACCACGTTTTTTTAAAATTGAAGATTCCTTTGCTAACGTCGTCTTCATGTTCTCCTGCTGCAGCAACTTTCTGCTTTCCACATTTTGCAAGGTCCTCTTGGATTACGGATTCCTGCCATCTCCACACGAACACCTCACCATGGACTTTGGTTATAGATGATGTCAAAGGAAACCGAGTGTGGTTAAGGGTAAACTTCAACCAAGGTACTGTTTTTCCATGCTGCTGTTCACACGTTTCCAAGATTCAGTATGACCACGGTGACTACTTCATTATTTTTAGTTTATTGTTTTCATGTGACAGTACATATTTTGTCTTGTATAGGGTGTTTCGTTTTTCAGTATTTCTTTATATGATGCTTTGTGGTGTTGTGTATCTCATCTTGCAAAATGTTTTCTTATAGTATGTGGTTGGTTTTGGAGGGTTGCCTTTTGAGTATGTACTTAGACTGTGCGTTACGTGTGCGCACGTGAGAAGACTTCTTCTTACCAAGCTTATCTGTTTTACTTGTTTTTATGATACTCTGTTTATGGTTGTTACCTCATGTGAGGTGCTTGGACTGTGCGTTACGGGTGCGCACGTGGGAAGTCTACCTCTCGTGTGGCTTCTTTGACTTATTGGTTTTGGTAATACCCTGTATGTGGTTGTTTCCTCATTGAAGGTGTTTGGACTGTGCGTTACGAGTGGGGTAAAGATACCCATATTAAGTTTCAAGAGTGTTTCAAGAGTGTTTTGTATTATATTTACCTTGTTTTAGTATGGGTAGAATCTTATTCCTCTTCTTTGAGGTAGACCTGTTCTGTTAGTATGTGCATTTGAGGATTATAGGTCCCTGTTCTTTTACGGTTTTGTGCCTTAGTTTGTGGTGCAATGGGTACTCTGTGAGGTGTGACGGTATTGTACCCGCAGTCTGGGGTGTGTGTTATCGTGGATAGTTTCCACTGTTTTTAAGTTTTTAAGAATGTATCTCTTTAACTTGCATTCTGTGTCGTTTATGATCATTATAAGGGGGAATTTGTGTATTGTAATTTTGTTGTTTTATGCATCCTCCTTTACACTCATTTATATGTTTCACAATCTCCATGCATTTGATTGTTATGATCATAATAGCAGGGGGGGTGATGTATAATTATTTGTTGTTAATGCATCCTCCTTTGCTGAGATGTGTGTTTTATCACCTTCACATATTTTGAATGTTTTCAATCACTATAAGGGGGGAGATGTGTTGTAATGTACTAATTACTCAATGCACTCTCCCTACAGAAGTTCTCTGCCTTGCTGTTCAGCCTATGATGAGGTCATATAGAATGTTGAGTGTGTTTGTATTGGAAGGGAGAATCAGTTGGTGTGGAAGGGCTGAGCAGTGAGGAGGCTGCTCCTGGTGGGGCACTTTAAAGGATCTGACTGACATCTTGCAAGCTGTAACCAAGAAGTGATCTTAGGAATAAAGCTGTGGTCCTTTTCTACTTCACCTGGTCTACATATCTTTCATCCCTGCAACAAATTGTTTAACGTTTATTGGAGGGGCAGAGGGGGTATGCGATGGAAGGAGTTGCTACAGGTTTTAAATGGTGTTTTGGTGGCTGGTAAGTGCCCCGACGTGCTGGTTATCCATCTTGGGGAGAATGACAGGGTAAGAGAAACTGGTCTGGCTTTAATGAGAAGCATGAAGCGTGATTTGGCTTTGATAAGACAGCAGTGGTCCGGTTGTGCTGTTATCTGGAAGGAATTTGTTCCTTGTAGGGTCTGGAGAGGAGCGGTCAATTTGGCAGTGGTAGATAGGGCCAGGAGAAAGCTCATCATGGAATTGGTGCGTTTTTGTCTGTACTTGGGTTTTTCTATGATCACTCACAGGGACATCAAGTATGATACTCCGGATTTTTTCAAGGGGGATGGGGTTCATTTATCCAGGCTGGGCATGGACTTGTACTTACTAGAAATCAGGGAAGTCCTGGCCAGGTTGCTGAATGTGCAAAGATGCTAATGGATCAGACCTAGGAGGCAGGGGGGGCAGGAAAATGGGGAGGCGGCGTTTCCACAACAAAGGAGTGAACAATGCAAGGAGCAAACTAGGAGTAACAGCGTGAGCAAAAAATAGTGTTTTTAAGAGAACCCTCACTCACCAACCTAGTTGGTGACATGCTTCATCATCGGGTTCCACCAGAGAGGCCGAATGCCTCTCTGGTGTGCTACAACGCCTGAACTACAGCGGAGCTGGTTTTGATGGAAAGGGAAGTGAAAATTTAAAAGGTGAATGGTTTTAACCAATAACCAATTTAATCGTGGCAAACCAAATACCGAAATAAAAACAAGTGGGTTGGACAAGAGCCGGCCAATTAGGTAGGACAAGGCTCATCCAAATGGGGGAAGGTCAACATGTTTCTGCTTAATGAGCCCAGTCGGCTAAGCATTCGTCAGGACCATAGGGAACACCACGGCGGTATGCACACGCTAAGGTGCACCCTAACCAGTGGTGTATTAGAGCGGTAAGACTCACTGTTTTACCGCAAAAGCCATCCTGTAATTAAGGGGCTAGTAACGCCTGTAAGGGAAAAAACAGACATAACACACATAAAGACATATACAGATAGACACATTGTGTCACTTGAATAGTTTATACTTTACGTGATTCAGGTGAACACAATTGGTAGGCCCATGCTGTGAAGCGGGAGTGGGTGTCAAATAACGTTATGTGGTTATCAAGACTCCCACAAATAAAGAGTGGTGCTCTGTGAGAGCTAGAGGACCTGTACTTTTATCATTGTGTTTTCGTTGTGGTCCTACACACTAATTGTGTCAGTGAAAAAGATCAAATAGAACAATGTATTGACTGGCCGGCCAGCGATGTGCTGTCGGCGTAGGCTGTATTAGCCGTAGTGTATGCCTTCAAAAATATATATACATATATACATATAGCGGACTCGTGCAAGTGAAATACAGGCCCCTCCCAAGTCCATTGGCAGCAAGACGAAGCAGTGGGGGACAACACGAGGAGCAAGACACAACGGGCAGGCCCCAGCAACCAATGAGTCTGATCACAAATCTATCATCCATAACACTTACGACCGATGAAACTTCGGTCCTGGAAAAGGGGCTAGGTTTTATACCCACAGCCAACTTTGATCGCTTCAAACTGAGATGCGAACTCTCCAACTTTTTCAGGAAACTCAAGCTCAAGAGTTTTTTTGAGAAAATACCTTCGGACAGCACCGATTCTCCGTCAAGTGATACTGGATTCAAGATCAAATCCAATTTTACACCTCCCCCACACTCTATACCGCCCGAAATCACAGCATTCGAACAGGCGGTTTCTAACGATGTTGAAGCCTTCATCGAACCCGACCGTTTCAAGAACATGACGGCGGGCGAATTTCAAGCGCTACTCTCTCTGCAATCGAACACGGACATCGTGATAAAACCAGCAGACAAGGGTGGAGGAGTAGTTATTCAGGATTCCACTGCCTACGACAGGGAATGTAGGCGTCTCCTTAATGATTCCATTAGCTATACACCTCTGACTACTGATCCGTCCTCGGAACTCCAAGGTATCATTTATGATTTGATCAAGGACGCCGAAACTAATGGTGATATCACCAAACAAGAAGCGACTTTCCTCACCACTAGTGAGGGGAAGATCCCTTACTTTTATACCCTACCAAAAACACATAAGAACAAAATACCACCTCCTGGCCGACCTATTGTGTCTGGTATTGGCTCATTGCTGGAACCCCTGTCACGTTATTGTGATTTTTTTCTGAAACCGCTGATTCAATCAACAAGCACTTATCTCAAAGACACTAAAAGTCTGTTATCGCTACTCGAAGGGATGGTTCTCCCGGAAGGTGTATCCTTCCTTGTGACAATGGATATTGAAAGTTTGTACACCTGCATCCCCCAGGATGACACCATCAATGTCGTGAGACGAACCCTTGAGTCCAGTGACTGGAACTACACGACCTCGCGAGAATTCATTATCAGTTGTGCCACTCTCGCACTGAAAAGGAACTTCTTCGAATATAAGGGTGACCTTTTTCAGCAAATCACAGGAACTTCAATGGGCAGCACTTTTGCGCCTTCGGTGGCCGGGTTGTACGTTTTCGATTTCGAAGGAAAATTCATTTTGGCTCCACACAACCCTTTTCTGCCAAACCTCTTCTTTTGGAAAAGGTACATTGACGATGTGCTGATCATTTGGCAGGGCTCTGAGGACCGCCTCCAAGATTTCTTTGGATGGATAAATACTTGCGATCCCCATCTCAGATTCACCCACACACATGACAAGGATGAGATGATCTTCCTTGATGTGGTAATCACTAGAACAGGTGATACCCTCCAAACCAGAACTCATCATAAGCCAACGGCAAAAAATAATTTGTTACATTTTTCCAGCTACCACCCTCGCCCTCTGAGGGAAAACCTCCCCTTTGGGCAATTTTTGCGTCTCCGACGGAACTGTAGCGAAGTGTCTACATACAAGAAACAAGCACAAGAACTCACATGGAAATTGAAATCTCGGGGTTACCCTGACAGGATCCTTTCCAGGAGCAACAAGCGGGCCCGGAATCAAAATCGAGACGCTCTACTAGAAGACCATGTGAGAGATGACCAGGATTCCATACCTCTCACTTGTGTAACTACTTTCAATGCAGCATCAAACGCAGTCAGTAAGTCCATTAAAAAACACTGGAATATCCTGACGAGCAATAAGCACAACTGGGAAAAACCTTTATTCTCTTACAAAAGAGCAAGGAGTTTGAAGGATGCCTTGGTCCATACTCGCCCTAAGATACCAGACAAAGATCAAAATCAGTCTATTACTAGTGCGTGGGGCCTTCCTCCTATTGTTGGCCACTACCCTTGCGGTTCATGTAGTGTCTGCCACCTGACTTCCCCCTCGAAATACCTTGAACTTGAACCAGGGAAACAATGGGTGCAGAGAACGCACACAAACTGCAATTCTACAGACGCTGTTTACCTCATTACTTGTCCCTGCGGACTAAGATACGTCGGGATGACAGGGAGGAAAATTAAGCAGCGCATATGCGAACATCGCAGTACCATTCGCTGTCGAAAACTAAGCACGAAATTGACAGAACATTTTCTTTTGGCCAATCACACCACGAACGATATGACTTGGTCAATCATTGAAAAATTGAAACCAGGACAAAACACCCAGCAGCTACTCTTTGAAAAAGAGCAAAGATGGGTCTATCGCCTTTCTACTCACCTCACAGGTCTTAATGATAACATCCCGTGGAACTCCATCTTGAAGAATTGAAATATGGGTAGATTTCCACCAATGGGACTAACACCTTGATGGCCTCTTTGTAGCACAGCCTAGGATTTTATTAGACCCCCTCTGTTGTAATTTTCATCTGAACTGACCAATGCAGTTGGTCACCAATAGATGTAAAACTCAATGCGCCTCACTTTAGTGGTCCTCATGAAAACAGCGGTCACTTAGGGGACCCTCCCACAATGTGTAATCTTTTGAAAAGTTTTTAGGCATTACGTAGCATCTCTAAATAGTCAACAGTCACCGGCTATTTCTAAACATAAATAACCGGGACGAGGTTTTTCGCAATTATTTTGTCACGTTCTCTGAAAAAAACTGACATGTCCTCCTTCAGCCCACTCAATCTTAATCAACCAATCCCAATGGGATTAGATCTGGGGGCTCGTCCGCTAACACACGCCCCTGATGATGATGTCACGCGTTGACGGACGCTGTTGCTATCACGTGACACGCGTCTTCGCATCACGTGATGGGTTTGCATTCGTATTTCTTCCGGCTCTCGCTTCATACTCACCAAGATCCGGGCCGAGCAGGACTGATCCAGGTATCTTACGGGAGTGTGCGAGCATGGAAGTAAGTAGTTTCCCTTCACCATCGCGTCCCTCTGGTCCCAGTGTTTTTTTACGAGTACCCAGACCAACAAGGTTCTCCTGTTTATCTACTCCCATAGATACTATAGCTCACTACCCCCCTCTCGGACCCATGACGCAACAAATACTGGTTTACTGAGTAAGAGTTCAGCCCTCTTTTTTCCATGTTGTTGTTGTTTTGAACATACCTAATTGATAGTCATGCACTGGAGCAACGGCGCCTGGCAAACACCATGTGTGCTCGTTTCAGCATGTACTTCACTTGCACGAGTCCGCTATATGTATATATGTATATATATTTTTGAAGGTATACACTACGGCTAATACAGCCTACGCCGACAGCACATCGCTGGCCGGCCAGTCAATACATTGTTCTATTTGATCTTTTTCACTGACACAATTAGTGTGTAGGACCACAACGAAAACACAATGATAAAAGTACAGGTCCTCTAGCTCTCACAGAGCACCACTCTTTATTTGTGGGAGTCTTGATAACCACATAACGTTATTTGACACCCACTCCCGCTTCACAGCATGGGCCTACCAATTGTGTTCACCTGAATCACGTAAAGTATAAACTATTCAAGTGACACAATGTGTCTATCTGTATATGTCTTTATGTGTGTTATGTCTGTTTTTTCCCTTACAGGCGTTACTAGCCCCTTAATTACAGGATGGCTTTTGCGGTAAAACAGTGAGTCTTACCGCTCTAATACACCACTGGTTAGGGTGCACCTTAGCGTGTGCATACCGCCGTGGTGTTCCCTATGGTCCTGACGAATGCTTAGCCGACTGGGCTCATTAAGCAGAAACATGTTGACCTTCCCCCATTTGGATGAGCCTTGTCCTACCTAATTGGCCGGCTCTTGTCCAACCCACTTGTTTTTATTTCGGTATTTGGTTTGCCACGATTAAATTGGTTATTGGTTAAAACCATTCACCTTTTAAATTTTCACTTCCCTTTCCATCAAAACCAGCTCCGCTGTAGTTCAGGCGTTGTAGCACACCAGAGAGGCATTCGGCCTCTCTGGTGGAACCCGATGATGAAGCATGTCACCAACTAGGTTGGTGAGTGAGGGTTCTCTTAAAAACACTATTTTTTGCTCACGCTGTTACTCCTAGTTTGCTCCTTGCATTGTTCACTCCTTTGTTGTTGATGTATCATTAACCAGGGGGATCAAGAGTGATTTTCCCTCACCCTCTCGTTGTTATTGTGATATTTGGCAGCGCACAGCTGCGAGGGTATTTTTCCCTTTTTTCTTGCCTTTATATTTAGCGACTCTTCAACACAACATCATGGATAATCTGGGCCTCTCTTACTCCAATGAGGAAGTAGATGCCCTTTTGGCAGATCCCTCACTGTTTTCTGATCCTTCTATTGCTCAAACCATCTCACAAACTACTGAGTGGGATAAATTAAGTGAGCAGAAACGGGGACGGATACGCACTATTCTTCACGGCACAATTCTTACAGAATACCTCAGGAACAATATAGCACCCAAAGGTTTACTGGTCACTAATGCCCCCCGAATTTTCCTAGATGATGCACAGTTTAGGAAAGAATGGGCCCAAATTGCCTGGCACTGCACCAGGGATTGGCTGGTGCTGATTATTAAAACAGCATTGAGGCTCTCGGAGGCCATAATGGTGGAAATCCAACTAACGGAAACCCATTTCAAATCGACACTAGTGGGCTTTAAGAAACGACTTGAAGAACTCAACAAACAGATGAATGAGTACAAAGACTCTCTTACTCACTCAAAAGCCCAAAAATTCCAGAAAGATCTGTCCAAATGGTCCTATGTGCGAGCATATCCTTATACCAGCCCAGACTATACTCCACCGACCAAGAATGACTTTGGCACTGACAGCTCAGCTGATGATTCCACTGGGAGTGATTCAAGCAGTGGCAGCTATAAGGCTCGACAGCGGGGAAGAGGAAGAAACAGACGACAATACAATAACCAGTCTTGGCTTCCATACCAACAACCCCCTTTCCAACCACCTCCGTTCCACCCGATGATGGGTTGGAACCCTGGTTTCTTTCCACCTCCACAGTTCCAGCAGAACCAATACCGCCCTCCTTTTTTAGAGAGGGGCAGGAGAGGCAGGGGCCGAAGAAGAGGCCCCACCCAAGTCCATTGGCAGCAAGACGAAGCAGTGGGGGACAACACGAGGAGCAAGACACAACGGGCAGGCCCCAGCAACCAATGAGTCTGATCACAAATCTATCATCCATAACACTTACGACCGATGAAACTTCGGTCCTGGAAAAGGGGCTAGGTTTTATACCCACAGCCAACTTTGATCGCTTCAAACTGAGATGCGAACTCTCCAACTTTTTCAGGAAACTCAAGCTCAAGAGTTTTTTTGAGAAAATACCTTCGGACAGCACCGATTCTCCGTCAAGTGATACTGGATTCAAGATCAAATCCAATTTTACACCTCCCCCACACTCTATACCGCCCGAAATCACAGCATTCGAACAGGCGGTTTCTAACGATGTTGAAGCCTTCATCGAACCCGACCGTTTCAAGAACATGACGGCGGGCGAATTTCAAGCGCTACTCTCTCTGCAATCGAACACGGACATCGTGATAAAACCAGCAGACAAGGGTGGAGGAGTAGTTATTCAGGATTCCACTGCCTACGACAGGGAATGTAGGCGTCTCCTTAATGATTCCATTAGCTATACACCTCTGACTACTGATCCGTCCTCGGAACTCCAAGGTATCATTTATGATTTGATCAAGGACGCCGAAACTAATGGTGATATCACCAAACAAGAAGCGACTTTCCTCACCACTAGTGAGGGGAAGATCCCTTACTTTTATACCCTACCAAAAACACATAAGAACAAAATACCACCTCCTGGCCGACCTATTGTGTCTGGTATTGGCTCATTGCTGGAACCCCTGTCACGTTATTGTGATTTTTTTCTGAAACCGCTGATTCAATCAACAAGCACTTATCTCAAAGACACTAAAAGTCTGTTATCGCTACTCGAAGGGATGGTTCTCCCGGAAGGTGTATCCTTCCTTGTGACAATGGATATTGAAAGTTTGTACACCTGCATCCCCCAGGATGACACCATCAATGTCGTGAGACGAACCCTTGAGTCCAGTGACTGGAACTACACGACCTCGCGAGAATTCATTATCAGTTGTGCCACTCTCGCACTGAAAAGGAACTTCTTCGAATATAAGGGTGACCTTTTTCAGCAAATCACAGGAACTTCAATGGGCAGCACTTTTGCGCCTTCGGTGGCCGGGTTGTACGTTTTCGATTTCGAAGGAAAATTCATTTTGGCTCCACACAACCCTTTTCTGCCAAACCTCTTCTTTTGGAAAAGGTACATTGACGATGTGCTGATCATTTGGCAGGGCTCTGAGGACCGCCTCCAAGATTTCTTTGGATGGATAAATACTTGCGATCCCCATCTCAGATTCACCCACACACATGACAAGGATGAGATGATCTTCCTTGATGTGGTAATCACTAGAACAGGTGATACCCTCCAAACCAGAACTCATCATAAGCCAACGGCAAAAAATAATTTGTTACATTTTTCCAGCTACCACCCTCGCCCTCTGAGGGAAAACCTCCCCTTTGGGCAATTTTTGCGTCTCCGACGGAACTGTAGCGAAGTGTCTACATACAAGAAACAAGCACAAGAACTCACATGGAAATTGAAATCTCGGGGTTACCCTGACAGGATCCTTTCCAGGAGCAACAAGCGGGCCCGGAATCAAAATCGAGACGCTCTACTAGAAGACCATGTGAGAGATGACCAGGATTCCATACCTCTCACTTGTGTAACTACTTTCAATGCAGCATCAAACGCAGTCAGTAAGTCCATTAAAAAACACTGGAATATCCTGACGAGCAATAAGCACAACTGGGAAAAACCTTTATTCTCTTACAAAAGAGCAAGGAGTTTGAAGGATGCCTTGGTCCATACTCGCCCTAAGATACCAGACAAAGATCAAAATCAGTCTATTACTAGTGCGTGGGGCCTTCCTCCTATTGTTGGCCACTACCCTTGCGGTTCATGTAGTGTCTGCCACCTGACTTCCCCCTCGAAATACCTTGAACTTGAACCAGGGAAACAATGGGTGCAGAGAACGCACACAAACTGCAATTCTACAGACGCTGTTTACCTCATTACTTGTCCCTGCGGACTAAGATACGTCGGGATGACAGGGAGGAAAATTAAGCAGCGCATATGCGAACATCGCAGTACCATTCGCTGTCGAAAACTAAGCACGAAATTGACAGAACATTTTCTTTTGGCCAATCACACCACGAACAATATGACTTGGTCAATCATTGAAAAATTGAAACCAGGACAAAACACCCAGCAGCTACTCTTTGAAAAAGAGCAAAGATGGGTCTATCGCCTTTCTACTCACCTCACAGGTCTTAATGATAACATCCCGTGGAACTCCATCTTGAAGAATTGAAATATGGGTAGATTTCCACCAATGGGACTAACACCTTGATGGCCTCTTTGTAGCACAGCCTAGGATTTTATTAGACCCCCTCTGTTGTAATTTTCATCTGAACTGACCAATGCAGTTGGTCACCAATAGATGTAAAACTCAATGCGCCTCACTTTAGTGGTCCTCATGAAAACAGCGGTCACTTAGGGGACCCTCCCACAATGTGTAATCTTTTGAAAAGTTTTTAGGCATTACGTAGCATCTCTAAATAGTCAACAGTCACCGGCTATTTCTAAACATAAATAACCGGGACGAGGTTTTTCGCAATTATTTTGTCACGTTCTCTGAAAAAAACTGACATGTCCTCCTTCAGCCCACTCAATCTTAATCAACCAATCCCAATGGGATTAGATCTGGGGGCTCGTCCGCTAACACACGCCCCTGATGATGATGTCACGCGTTGACGGACGCTGTTGCTATCACGTGACACGCGTCTTCGCATCACGTGATGGGTTTGCATTCGTATTTCTTCCGGCTCTCGCTTCATACTCACCAAGATCCGGGCCGAGCAGGACTGATCCAGGTATCTTACGGGAGTGTGCGAGCATGGAAGTAAGTAGTTTCCCTTCACCATCGCGTCCCTCTGGTCCCAGTGGTTTTTTACGAGTACCCAGACCAACAAGGTTCTCCTGTTTATCTACTCCCATAGATACTATAGCTCACTACCCCCCTCTCGGACCCATGACGCAACAAATACTGGTTTACTGAGTAAGAGTTCAGCCCTCTTTTTTCCATGTTGTTGTTGTTTTGAACATACCTAATTGATAGTCATGCACTGGAGCAACGGCGCCTGGCAAACACCATGTGTGCTCGTTTCAGCATGTACTTCACTTGCACGAGTCCGCTATATGTATATATGTATATATATTTTTGAAGGCATACACTACGGCTAATACAGCCTACGCCGACAGCACATCGCTGGCCGGCCAGTCAATACATTGTTCTATTTGATCTTTTTCACTGACACAATTAGTGTGTAGGACCACAACGAAAACACAATGATAAAAGTACAGGTCCTCTAGCTCTCACAGAGCACCACTCTTTATTTGTGGGAGTCTTGATAACCACATAACGTTATTTGACACCCACTCCCGCTTCACAGCATGGGCCTACCAATTGTGTTCACCTGAATCACGTAAAGTATAAACTATTCAAGTGACACAATGTGTCTATCTGTATATGTCTTTATGTGTGTTATGTCTGTTTTTTCCCTTACAGGCGTTACTAGCCCCTTAATTACAGGATGGCTTTTGCGGTAAAACAGTGAGTCTTACCGCTCTAATACACCACTGGTTAGGGTGCACCTTAGCGTGTGCATACCGCCGTGGTGTTCCCTATGGTCCTGACGAATGCTTAGCCGACTGGGCTCATTAAGCAGAAACATGTTGACCTTCCCCCATTTGGATGAGCCTTGTCCTACCTAATTGGCCGGCTCTTGTCCAACCCACTTGTTTTTATTTCGGTATTTGGTTTGCCACGATTAAATTGGTTATTGGTTAAAACCATTCACCTTTTAAATTTTCACTTCCCTTTCCATCAAAACCAGCTCCGCTGTAGTTCAGGCGTTGTAGCACACCAGAGAGGCATTCGGCCTCTCTGGTGGAACCCGATGATGAAGCATGTCACCAACTAGGTTGGTGAGTGAGGGTTCTCTTAAAAACACTATTTTTTGCTCACGCTGTTACTCCTAGTTTGCTCCTTGCATTGTTCACTCCTTTGTTGTTGATGTATCATTAACCAGGGGGATCAAGAGTGATTTTCCCTCACCCTCTCGTTGTTATTGTGAGGCGGCGTTTCCACCTACCCTCCCGCCTTTTCCTGGGTGGCGGGGTTGTTGAAAGTTGGCCAAGATTGGCTGAAGTTTTTAGTAAAGTGTTGGTAGTTTGTGAGCAGGGGCAGGGAAGGGGTAACCAGGTAGGCTAAGTTTAGACTAGAGGTTTGTTAGTTACAGTTGTACAAAGGCAGGTAGGGGTTTGGGTCATTGGAGGATAGGATTTGTAAATGCAATATTGTGTAAGATTGTGTAATATGGTTGTTATGTAATGTTATTTTGTATTTGGCAGGGTGGGGAATTTGATGTGGGAATCGTAGGGGTGGGGGGGAACAAGGGGTCAGGTAATCTATATATAGTGAGGTTTTAGTTTTATAAGGCAGTTGCCAGTGTTAATTAAGTGTGATATGCACCTGTTTCAATAAATTGGCCTTTTACACACACAAAAATTGGTCTTGGTTTGGCTTGCCCCCCTCCCTCCCAAAGGGGATTTGGGGGGCAGCCTCGCGGTGCTCGGCTGCCCCCTGGGCAGATTGGGAGGGGGAGGGGTTGGCCGAGTAGTGAGCATTTTGTGGGACTTTGGGCTACATTGGGATTAGCCCAATTGTAGCCCAATATTAATTTTGTAGCCCAAGGGGTATATGTTGGCTTTTCGCGCTTCTCCGGCCACTATTTTAGGTTTGGTGACCTGGTGGCTGGAAGTGCTGTAGGATTAGCTTTTTTCCCCTCCCGCCCACCCTCGTTTTCAGGGTTTGGGAGGGTATTTTCCCCTTGAGGTTGGGGTTTTTACCAGGGGCGGTTATTGGAACAGGTACATAGGGGTTTTTGGCTAAGTTGTACATTCGTCGCTTGGAACAGGTGCTGGCGGGGTTGTTGAAAGTTGGCAAAGATTGGCTGAAGCTTTTAGTTAAGTGTTGATAGTTTGTGAGCAGGGGCAGGGAGGGGGTAACCAGGTAGGCTAAGTTTAGACTAGAGGTTTGTTAGTTACAGTTGCACAAAGGCAGGTAGGGATTTGGGTCATTGGAGGATAGGATTTGTAAATGCAATGTTGTGTAAGATTGTGTAATATGGTTGTTATGTAACGTTATTTTGTATTTGGCAGGGTGGGGGATTTGATGTGGGGATCGTAGGGGTGGGGGCGACCAAGGGGCAGGTAATCTATGTATAGTGAGGTTTTAGTTTTGTAAGGCAGTTGCCAGTGTTAATAAAGTGTGATATGCACCTGTTTCAATAAAGCGGCCTTTTACACACACAAAAATTGGTCTCGGTTTGGCTTGCCCCCCACCCTCCTAAGGAATGGGTTGCTCATCTTTGACCTCTATCTCCCTCTCACAGTTCCTAAATTTAATTTTTTAAGTAGACCTCTATTATTGGCGTCTAGTTTCCATGAGTTCATCCATATCAGTCTAGGACCAGCTAATTTGAATATCAGTTCCATGTTTGCTAGAATATTAGTGGGGGTTCTTCATGTTCCTATATGCAGTCATATAGGTATTGAAAGTGTTTAAGTAACACTTGAATGTGGCAATTGCTTCACTGAAAAATTAGAAGCAACATCAGACCTATTAAGCGAAGCCTCCATGACATCAGTCAGGCTGGAATTCTCTGATAAAAGCTTAGATGTTGATGCCATTGAAGCCAAAATAGTGTTAACCTTAGGAGTTTGAGGAAAATCTTTTACAAATCTCTGACCTGATATCTCTTGTTCAAGAATCGCAGAATGACAGATTTTTCTGGATCTTTCCACTGTTTATATAAAGTTTCCTTTGACATTGTGGAGAATCATGTCACCCGCATCATAACTCATATATTGTGAATAAAACAACTCTTCCTGTCGGTATTTGCCTTTAAAACCCAGGGTTTTTCTGATGTGAAACCATAATTCTCGCAATTGAGAGCCTTACATATATTTTCCCTTTTGATCCTTTTCAAAATCATCATCTTGATCTTTATAGCTCTTTGCTCTGGGTTCTGCCATTGCAGAATCAACCGCATTTTTAGGTTGAGCCTAGAGTCAGCGTGCATGCGCTGGTCTGCGAGACCTGCTGTACTGGAGTATGGAATATAAGCCCGCCCACTCTCCACTCATATTTGTCATTGTCCCTCGTAAATGATGGCTTCTGATTCGTAAATAGGCTTGTTAGTCCCTTCTTATTCCCGCCTGGCGTGATCATGAACCTCATGCCCTTACGGTTGGCAGAGCAGAAAGGGAACTACATGGAAATATAAGCTTTGCAGAATCTCATGGTAACCACTGTTTGCATGGAGCTGAGTGTACTGTGACGCCTGTAGGTACGCGTGAGCAGGAGCTATTCTGCAGGAGACTAAACTTGGAAATTGGGTGACCAAAAGTTGACCTGGAATCTAAAGGTACAAGAGTGAGCTTAAGCCTCAGAATTTGACTCCAAGCAGGGGACCGAAGAGTGGGAATGGGCCTAGGAGTCTTATTGGCAAGTGGCTAGTTTAGGGACCAGTTGATGGTGAGTAAGAGCCTCAAGGCCTTAGGACGTGCAGCGCCCATGGGTCATTCTGGGTGAACAGAAGCTTACATACTAGAAGATGAGTGTGAACTTCTGAGGTCATGTTGGTCAGTGGGAAGTAAGAGCCCTAAGGTTGACAAGGAGTTTTAGGACCTGACAGGAAATGCAGAGATCTAAGAGTGACCTAGAGCTTGGAGATCTAAGAGTGAGAAACAGATTCACAGACCGGAGTGTGAGAAGATTTATTAACCTAAAATTTACATTTGTGGCGATAAAAATCCACTTTGTGAGATAAAAAAGAATACCTTAAACACAATGCGACTTCAAAATTCATAGGGATCACTTTGCGCTACTTAATATGCACAGGGATCACTTAGACAGAATACTTGAGTACGGTTAATGCACTGCCTTGTTATGTTTATACGGTTTCCTATGTAGCACATTATTACTGTTTACAAGGTCTCTATGTGCCGTCTACTGTCTCAGCTTATAAAGAGCCAACTCCTAGTTTTCCCTTTCCCTTGGAGGTCTGATAATGGACTGGAGTGTGCCCCCTTTCAACCTCTGTTATGTGTATTTGTACTCCCAGTTGCCTCCTTTCAACCAGGGTTGGGTGTATCTGTAATCCCAGTTGCCACCTTCAAGCCATGCTGTGTGTATCTGTAATCTCAGTTGCCACCTTCAAGCCATGTTGTGTGAATCTGTAATCTCAGTTGCCACCTTCAAGCCCTGTTGTGTGTATCTGTAATCTCAGTTGCCACCTTCAAGCCTTATTGTGTGTATCTGTGCTCCCAGCTTCCACCTTCCAACCCCAGTTGTGCGCATCTGTATTCCCGGTTGCCACCTTCAAACCCCTGCTTTGTGTCTGTACTCATAGTTGCCACTTTCCAACCCCTGTTGTGTGAACCTGTACTCGCAGTTGCCATCTTCCTGCTCTTGGTATGTGTATCTGTATTCCCAATTTCCACCCTCCAACCCCTCTTGTGTCTGTCCTACCAGTTGCCACCTTACAACCCCTGTTGTGTGTGTCTGTACTACCAGTTTCCACCTTCCAGCCACTCTTGTGGGTGTCTGTACTCCCAGCTGCCACTTTTCAACTCCTGTTGTGTGTATCTGTACTCCTAGTTTCCACCTTCCAACCCATTGTGTGTATCTGAAATTCCAATTGCCACCTTCCAACCCCTCTTGCCACCTTTCAACCCCTCTTGCGTGTGCCTGTTCTCTCAGTTGACACTTTCCAACCCCTATTGTGTGCATCTGTTCTCTCAGTTGACACTTTCCAACCCCTATTGTGTGCATCTGTTCTCTCAGTTGCCACCTTCCAACCACTGTTGTGTGTATCTGAACCACCCCCCCCCCCCGAGTCTCCTTGTCTGGGGAAGGAGTAGTGAGTGACTGCATCTTGTTGGGATCCAGACCTCCCCGGCTATATGTAGTTGGTACTTAGTCCCCGCGTGGGGACTCCGTAGCTCTCTCTCTCTTCATGATGGAGTCCGCACCTCCCTGTCCCAGAGTCCCTCTCTCTGTTTGTGTCCGTGTTTCTCGGTCTCCATGTCTGTGTCTTCCGACTTCCCAGTCCTAGATGCTGTCTATGTTTCCCAATGTCAGAGGCTCTGTTTTCCTCCCCCAAGGTCTGTCTTCGAGTTCCAGGCCTGAGTGTCGCTCCGCCCGATTCACCCAGGTCTGTCTCCCAGTCCCAGTGTCAGCATGTCTGTACACTGTCCAGACCCCCCAGGATATTGCGGCATGGACCACATTTTCCAAATTTCGAGGGCAGTTTTGTAAAAATCGTGGCATATTTACAAAACTGCTTATTTCTCGATTTTTTGGGAAATCGCATAATCCCGTAGGGTCTGATTAAGAGAGAAAAAACAATATTTTGTAAAATAACCAATGGTTTGAAGACGTTCAATTCAGAGAGAGAGAGAGAGTGTGTGTGTGTTTTTCTTTCTGTTTATGTAAACATCCCTGGTGAAATCCGACTGACATATCACAATACCCGAATGAAAGCACCTGCACTCAACTATTTATCAGAAAATACATTTATGGGGGGGGGGGGGGGTGTAACACCCCAAACACCCTCCTGAAGCTAGGGTTGGGCCGTCGTTATAATTATGAAATCACCATTTCACGGGCAAACGTGAATTACATTCCAGAGTTCAGTATCCCTGAGAGGGGTTGTGTGTGTTTTAGTCTTGTGCCACAAAACTCCTCTTCTACCCCCCCCCCCCCCTTTTCCCAGGTGAAGCATGCCCTCGGTACTACAGCACTGCTGTGTTATCGAATGGCTGTTGTTCTTTATTCTCTTGCCTTTTGCATTTTCAAGGACAAGGAAGAGGGACACGTACCCCGTTTATTTAAAGGTGCTCTTTCTCACCCCATCCTTCTCGTGCCACCCGGCCTGTGGTGCTGGGTGCGAGCGAAAGGAGATTCCCGATAAGTAAACGGGATATTTATAGTGGCCTGGCTGTTACACGGGTCCCTTGAGAACAAAGCGTGAAATTACTGGCCCCTCCCCTCTCAGTTGAGACATTGCTCTTTTATAACAAACTGTTAATAGTCACAGAGAGTCCCTAGACGACTCCCGCGACTGCTGTTGGTACAGTAGAACCGCGGGTTAAATAATAAATGAAGAGCTTTGTGCGAGAGAGAAAACAGCATAATTAACAGCTGCGTGCACAGGCTCCTTGCACCAGCAGAAACACTTCACAACTCACTCTATTTTTGTACGAGGCGCCGCGATGTATAACGCCACTTCATTTTGTTACAGTCTTTTCTGTCTTAACGGCATGGAATGTCTCCTTGCACGTATCTGCAGTTGAAGGGTGGTTGAGTAGCTAAGAATTTTAGGTCACACCTGAACGTTTCTCAGTCTTTGGATAAGTAGACTGACCCCCGGCCGTCTCAAATTTGCAATTTTTCAATGCAATCTCACCTACGGAAATAGGAAAGTTTATTAACGTGTCTGAGGTTTTGATTGTTGCTGAAGGTGGCAGTACACGCAGAGGCCGGCAGGTGGCGCGATTGTGCAGTGACAGCAACAGGTCCCCGGTGCCTTCCTTTCTTCCCTGGGGACATACCCTATACTGCATGCAGCATCATGTGGAAAATCGGTGAACACTGAGGGAGGCGCAGACAACAGCACCTCGCCGGCAGCCAGGACCGCAGTCACCGCACTGCAGGAAGCCGTCAGACACCAGATGCGAACAGGTGAGCGAGCAAACAAAATTAGGGGTTTTATTTTTGCAGGTGTTCTCCATACCGCCCAGCTGCCTCTTGTTAGGAAACGGATAGTCACTTTTTGGGAAGAAAATAAACGTCAAAATTGTATTTCCCTTCGGTCTAATGCATCCGTTGTGCACGCTTCACTGCTGGTTGTTGGTGATTGCCTTTCGTGTATCCACAAAGAGTTGATTCGCTCAGTTTTTCATAGTATGTATTGAATAATGGAAACCGCAAAATACAATAGGGGAATCATTAAAGATACATCGAAAGTAGCATTTCTTAATACAGAGCGCCACCTTACAAGTCCTGGTTTTGTAGCCATTATCACACTACAACTATTATGCAAAGATGGGCTCTAAAATCATATTGTGCTAGAACTGCTGTATAAGTAGCCAGGACTGGCTGGGGGTGTTCAGAACGACATGCGGTACCTTGACAGCTAGAAAAGCTGTCATCGGGACATAGACAGGTGTCAAGCAGAGCTGCAAGTCTTAGGGGGGGGGGGGGGGTCACCGGAGGTAGGTAGCATCGATGTATTTTTGCTACTGCCTTTTAGGCGCCACTGTTTTAGAGGAACATTTTTAATAATAGGTGGTTTAGTAAGTTAAGGTAACCAAATGATTCTACCCACCCGACGCTTTATTTCAGTTAAGTTTGTCCTTCTTCGAGGTGGCAGGTACGCCTGCTGTAGAACAATTTCACCGTGTGAGGAGGAAGCGAGGACTCATGCCAAGTAGATGCGAGGCACTTTAAACCCACCCCGAAACCTCCCCCCTCCCCCCCCCCAAAAAAAGCTTGCTGGTGTCGATGTCCTGGGGTGTTTTCACACCTCTTAATAGACGTTATAGACAACCACTATTCACAGACTAGTGGTTATTCACAGTGGTTTTCAGCTCATTTGCCCACCGTGTGATATCGGCTCCTCGCCGGGAGACCGTGTGATGGCCAGCCGAAATCGTGTCACAGACACCGTGTGCGTTGGCAGGTATGAGCAGAGCGCTCGTGCTTCCTAAACCCATGCATCAGTGACTCGGCCAGAGTAGGGTAACCCTCGCCTTTTGGGACTTGCAGTTCTGTGTGTACAATTTTAACACCAGGATTACAAGCACCAGAATGGATCATCAAAAACCTGGAAGGCGAAGTAAATCCCGAAACGTCAGCGTTCTGCGACAGACTTCTGTGATTCGGAACTCTCTGCAGCACGTACTACAACTCCCAGAATACTTTGTGTCCAGTCAAAGGCCAGGAATGCACAATGTTGTAGAGTAATCCGCGGGTAACTTTGAATACATTCCCTGCTTCTGTGCTTAAAATGATGGCCCCCTATTGACGCAGGTCTGAAAGGTTCTAGTTGTAACACGTAGGAAGCGGAAATGAAACTGCAGATGCGTTCTTCCTCGGACGCATGTGCCCCCTCACGGGCTGTTGTCCTTGGGTGGCTGCTTCGGCACCTTAATGGTGAAACCTTGCAGAGGGATGCACGGGGAACCCCCGTGGGACAGCAAAGCCCAGAAACCGATGTGAAGAGCCCTGGACTGACCAATGAACCCCTTCAGAAAGCGCTTTGTTTTAGTCAGTTTGATGTATGTGCACCCGCGCGTCACCGAGCTTCTCATACATTAACGTTCGCAAATTGCTTTTACAGCCCTTTTCTCATATCCCCTCAGATAAGTGTGTCTGAAGAGAGCTGCGCCTGCTTTCCTGTTTATGCCCACGTTTTGTCGAGTTCAGCATATTTTCTGTTCACGATAATGACTTTAAAAAGAGGACAGGACAAGGAAAAGTTTGTTGTGTTGGACATGAGATGGAACGGCCGTATAAAGCATACCTTTCAACGTGAGATTTTCCCACTCTCGCACAAATGTGCAATGGAAGAGAGAAAGGCCTCGTTAATGATTCTAGATTATTCATATCTGTTTTTGATAATGTGGCCGCCTAGTGTGTGTATTTCTTGCCATTGAATGCTTGCATGCTGATAGCAGCATACCACCCAGTGCAGGCATTTATTTGCATTCTGGTACTGGTAGTCCTGCATTTGTAGCAGGACAAGCGGGAATGAATGTAACAATAACTTGTTTTCCTACGTAGCGATTCACAACACAGTTTGGCTTGTCGACAGGGACATGTTAAGTATTTTTGGGGCCCTGGGTCAAACATAGTTTGGGTCACCTTGCTCATAACAAGCCTGACATTTTTTGCTCTTTCACGCCGTCAGAGACATTGGTCGCGTCCTTGGCCAGCCTACATCTTGGCGCAACCATGGAGCAAACATTTTCTCCCTGGCTGGCCAACACCCCTACATCTTGGCGCAACCATGGAGCAAACATTTTCTCCCTGGCTGGCCAACACCAGAGAAACAGAAAGACCAATCGCCTGAACAAGCTCGCCATACGTGGTACAGTGCACTGGTGTCTCACCTTTTGGGCCTCTGCATACAGAGGGTGTTTTTTTAGGTTTCAACTGCACAGCGCTTGTGAAATCTTTTGTATTTAATATATCTTAAAGAGGGCTATTATCTGTTCCTGTAGTCGAATTACTGTGTCCATCTGCTTTTATGTGGATTTTTTTTTTACATTCCCTGGCTGCACCCATTGAAACAGCTGTGTTACATTCCTGGTCTTTTCATTGTGACACCACCCAGGATTATTCATTTGATTTCACTCCACATTTTATGTGGGCTTACATTCTTCAAATCGATTTTATTACTTTGTATTGGCCAGTTCTATTAGTGTGCCTGCACGAGCCTGTGTGAAGATCTCACACCATTTGCTCCCCATATTGGAGGAACTGGACAACACTCATCTATCTACTGGTTATTATTTTTTTATTTGAATATAAAAATTGCTCGTCAGGTTTTAAGTTGCTCGGGTACTGAACCGCGTACCGGTAGTCAACTCGGATATCAAGTCCGATATCTTTGTTTTTAATCACATGGGCGAAACCGAAAGCCTTTACCAATGCTTGTTTTTTTATGCACTCCAGTCCCTGCTCCTCACAAAGCTTAGGTGGCCCTAGGCCATAGGTACTCACAAACACTTGCCCAGGGGCCACAAAGTACGGTCTGTGGTTTGACGGAGGACCGCACTGATGCCACCAGGGTGGTAGTAGGGAGTCTGGGTGGATCAGAGTTTGTGTAAGGAGGTCTAAAAAAATGTTAAATAAACGGACAAGCATTTATTAACCTGCAAAGAAATGCTTGCCCATTAATTAAATGTATTTTTCTGGATATTAGTGCTCAGCAACTGAACAGCAGCTCGGGCTGCTGTTTACCAGAGGGGCCCCATGTAAAGGTCGAAAGGGCCGCAAGCGGCCCCTGGGCCGTACTTTGAGTATCACTGCCCCTAGGCTGTGATCGCAGCAGCGGCTCCACATGAGTGGTGTGGTCATGAAGGAAGCATATAATGCTGCTCTGCACTGCACATTGAAAGGTGGCATACATGCTTGAAATACAGAAAGGCTAGTAGTCCAACCAAGACTCCTAAATACAATCTACATTGTTACACTGTAGCTAGTTTGTCAATACCATTCAGGCATACAGTGCTGATGGATGCTGCCAGCAACAGGTATTTAGATTCGGGAGGCAGCAGGCTCTGATTACCCCATCCTGACGGCATCTCCAGAAAGATGATGCAGTCAGAGGGACCGCACCATGCCAATTTTAACTGCACAGTAAGTGAACATGCTGAATAAAGGCAAAGGCTGGGCAGTTGGGTCTATGTATACTAAAGGGTTAGAATGCTAGCGGATAGTGTGCTCACAACATGCAAGTGCTGCCCCCGGCCCTCAAGGAAAGAGATAATTGCATTTATGTTGGTTCAACCAAGGCGTAGCCATTTATTCTCATAGTATCAATGAGAAATGATAACCATAGTTAAGCAGACAATATTGTTACGAGAATACAGGACGTAAGATCAGAAAAACAGCTCAAACATTCTACAAACAATACACCAGTTGTCTCCACTTTTCATTACAGTGCAACACTCCAGAATGCAAAAGTACCACAAGGCTCCCTTGTCTTATCCATCGCCCATGCCCTCAACCAAGGGCATCAGGGAGATTCTTGGCAAACATATCTTAGTGGCAACCTCCCCTTCATCTCACAGGGGGATGGGTAATACCAGCAGTTCCATACCAACATCAGGGCATCGCATAGGTACCCTGGCAGGGAAGGATGTTGTCACAAGGCAAATCCCCCAAAATGTTTAACTCCAGGAATCCTGGGATAGGGCAGAAAGGTCCAGGACCCCAGGAGGTAAGCCTCCCCTCCCTCCTGCCGCCCAGTGCCCACACAAATCAACATTCCTCCAAGGGGTCAGTTCAGTAAATCAGTCGAAATTTTGGGGAAGCCGCCTTTTTCTGCTGCTAGAAATTCCACCTCAGGCCGAAGAGGTCACTGGAAATTCCATTTCCCCTGCCATAGTTGAAGGGCTTCAGTAGCAGACCCTAAGATTGTGTAACCGCCTTCGGTTTACGAATACACCCCCATCACTATGGGACAGGTCACTATCCCTAAGACACCCCTCTTTGGGTGTTTCACGAGATTCCTCTGCCTCAGTTTTCCCCAATGGGTACATGTTCACTGGCTGACTATACCAGCACCTTAAAACTGTAGGCCATACCATAACCTTAATGTGTGCCAGTAGACTGAATCGATCCATGCATCTAGGGTAATCTGGCACTGTAAGTATTCCACCAAATCTCGGTGTCCTCCCAAGTTGTAGGCTAATGTGCCCTCACCTTCACCCCTTTGGCATCTTACTAGCTTACCCAGGACTCCATTCCCAACGGATGGATCCCGCCACTGACTGATTGCTCTGCCTTATTGAACCCAGAGTCAATTTTCTACTTGTGTGCTCAGCTATTGGTACCATCAGGCAGACGCATATTATGAAAAATGGTCTCTGTATCGCAGATCTCATCTTTTTCCCGAGTGATACTGCACTTGTGGCATGAACCACTTGGCCAAACTGACTCAGGTATAAACTCCAACTGATCTGGGTTTTGATTCCAGGGGTTGGCTCACCACTTTCCTGTAGTGCCGGGGTCTTCAAACTTGGAGGGCGGGGGGAGACAGCCCTGGGGGGAGACTTTAACTGATCCTTGGGGGGTGGGGGACACACACTCTGGTTTAAAGAAGCATCATGCTGATAGCAGTGCTTTGTTTTAAGCTGAAAACAAATGATCAGCAGTGAGCCACTCTGTAATGGGCCGTTACTAACATCTTTTGTCATTTATACCTGGGTGGGCATATGTGTCAAAAGGAAAGGGACTCTAAATATTCTTTAAACTTCCCTGCACCCATTTCTATTACACAGTGGATACTTTTACACATTAGTAAGGCCTAGCTAACCAGAATAGTATGTTTGACAATCATGTATGTGATAGCATTTTTAAAAGGATTAACCTAACTGTAATGGCCATGTATTTAGACATTGCAAATTTAATAGAATAATTGTGAAAAATTCTATGTGTGGGGTATTTTTGTTTTATACTGGGGGGTGCATGTGACATGAAAAAGTTTGAAGACCACTGCTGTAGTGCCTCAGTAAATCCCTGCCCCCACCCCCCATATAAGCAGATGGCCATAACTTCTCACGACTCGTCTGCTAATGGCTCCCAGTACTAAACTGGGTGCTCCATTTACTAGATAATTGACAGCAAGTTTCTTACTGTACATCCCTTAACCTCTATACACAAGGATCCCTACTGATCCCCATAAGGTCATTCAAAGGACCTCTGAACCCCAAAGCAAAGCAGCTGATTCTACAAGAGAAACTTGAATCTACCCATTATCCCAAAGACACTCTGTTGGGCAATGCCTACCTTCAAGTTGCTACTGCATACTCAATCCCTCCCCCTTAGCTAGGTCCACGTTGTTGTTGTGGACAATTGTGGGCTAGTATGCTTAAAGCAATATGAAACCACTGCCTCCTCGTTTGCTTAATATTACCGTAATGCCATTAGGTGGAGTGAATGCATGAGAGCATGGTGGTCTCATGAAGAGCCGTGCAAAAATGCCTTACTACAGCAGAACTTATTAAAGTGCTCAATGGAAGTAATTTCACACCTGTACAAGGAGAGTAATCCAGAGCCCGGATACCCAATGCTACCCTAAGGTTGGAGCAGGGCTGCCAATCGATACCATTCTGCCCAGCAGGCACCAACCTTAGCTGGGGTGAGACGTACCACTTGTTGTATCACCTGACTAGATCCATTATCTGAACTGAGTGGCCTGCCCTGTGTTGCAGGCTACCCCCCGTAAAGACATAGGATGCATGAAACACCAATGTATTATAAGTCAAATAATTTGATGCCAGTCCATTTAAAATGGAACATATGTAGTAAAATTGGTGGCCTCGTGTCAGAGCTGACCTAATTAGGTGACCTTAAGAAAAGCCTCTCGATTTCTTTTGCATGAACAGCTTCTCTGCCGCTTGTACCTCACTATTAAATCAAGCCAGTTCCAGCTAAGGCCAAGGATCTGCTAAACCAAGAGACTAACTCTGGAAGTAATCAATAAAATATTGTAAGTAAGTAGGACGTGAATTAGAGGCAATGAGGTGATCCGATTGAACCAGAATGAGACCGGCCTGACTGTCCAGAGGTGCCTTGCACGTGGCCCTCAACAGTTAACTCGAAAGTATCTACCTCCTGTGTTGGAAATTAATGCACTCAGTGACTGTTCTGCCTCCCCCCGCTATGCACACCTAAAATATTGGCCCATCCCAAAGCAGGTAATAGCCGGGGGGTTGGGGGAATGTTCAAACTACCACAAACACCAATGTATAATCATAACAGGTGTAATGTGAAATTACCTTTGAGAGCGGGCGGATAAAATGCTTATGCATGCTGATAAGTCTGTGGTACAATGCCCCAGGCCTTGGAACCACCCCAACAAAACTACTGTCCCATAAAATATACAAGGATCAACTTGCTCTGTGGGGCAACATGGGAAAGCTCCTATAATTGACACAAATACCAATTTAACCATTCAACAACTGACCCTTCCCAGTAGACTGGCATATACCCTTCCCACTGTCAAACAGATTTTTACCTCTCAGAAGGTGCAGCTACCCCGATTGACTACATCAGGCAGTAGGTCACAAACTCTGTGCTGACAAAAGTGTAAAAAACAACAGAAAGATTACACAAATTCAAGCCTTCCAAGAATCCGATTCAACCGAAGTACTACTGTATATAATTCTGATAGTTGCAACTTGGAATATCGCAGGTATGAAAGACACAAGAAGAACGATGAAGCGTGGCTTGACTCCATTCAAAACTGCCAAATCATCTGTCTACAAAAAACTTGGCACACAAAACCTTTCCATATTGACCAATTCTCCACAGTCACTACCCTGGCTGTTCCCTCCCGGAATGACGGGGCTAAAGTAGGACTCGCTGTTCTGGTCTATTACATCCCCCCTACTTTTCATGAAAGTTTACACTGACTCACAATTCTTTCAATTGATGTGGTTTCGAAGTGTTAAAACCAGTGTATTCAATGATCAATTTTTACAACAATGTTTTTAGTAACACTAGAAATAAGGTCATAATTGCACTTGAGGAGGAGCTAGATACATTTACAAAACACATTAGAAGTGCCTGTCTTTTTATCTGGGCTGGGAATTTTAATAGTAAGAAATGTGACATATTGGAAGGGGAACACTGTGGTTATAGGAATGAACATGGTGAAACTTACTCCCATTTCCCACACAGTCTGTACGGAGAAACTATTAATGGGTCTATGCATAAATACAACTTAGATTTACTGGAACAGTCTACTGCAGAGGGCCAATCACAGATATCAATTTACGAAGGCCGCAGACAGTCCTCGATCATTGACCATATATTGATCTCAGAATCTGGACAATGGCAGATAGTGAAACTGGAGGTGATAGAAGGCCCCTTTAGTGATCGTCACCCGTTATTCTTGACCCTTAGACTCAAAATGACGCCCCGGGAGGGGGCTTGTTTAGCTCCCAATATCGCAACACAAGGAGAGAATGGCATTAGTAGCAAATGGTCAGGTGTTAACCCAACCGTCTTTTTAGATAAAGTAGTGCATGAATGTCAGTATGATATCGATATTTGCAAGAAGGGAGACTCTGATTTGCACATCATCAGGACATTCTGTAATATTACCTCTGCAATCTCAGGGGGCCTTAAAATCAAGAATAAGAAGACAGCTCCCAAAAGTGTTAGTTGGTTTGACCAACAATGCACCAAAGCCTACCAGGCCTTAAAAAATGCCCTAAAGGTCAGACTAAGAGATAGCAAATTGATAAAAAAACCCAAAGGATGTTATATAAACAGACCCTTAATAGAAGTTAAAAAGAAATACAAGTTCAGGCACAGGGGAAATAAGTTCAAGCGGCCGATACATGGGACGCCCCTTTAAAATAAGGGTGATTTTTTTCCAGAATAAAGATCATTCTGTGGCGAAAACAGAGAGCCTGGTTCAGTCCTCAGTCTGGCTAAAGTACTTTGGACAGATTTGTTATCCAAATAATGAAATTTTAGCAATACCAGACAACAGTGATTTTACAATCATGGACTCCCCTAACTTTACCCCATCACTCTGGGTGAGGTAACAGTTGCCCTAGATAGATGTGTAAATGGGAGGCACCTGGACCTGACAGGGTCCCTGTAGACACTTTTTGGACTTATACAGATTTTTGGGCCCCAATCCTACAAAGAGTATGTAATGCCGCAGTGGATGGCCTCTTGCTCACAACTTGGACAGAAAGTATCATAGTACCGATTTTCAAGAAGGGCAATAGGGCGATAGCATTTGGCGTCACCTCTATTTCCCTTCTTGACTCAACATCAAAATTGATGGGTAGAATCCTTCTGGAGAGACTGGAAACTTGGGCAACCGATAACTTAATTCTTACAGATTCACAGTATGGATTCAGAAAGGAGATAGGGACCGTAGAGCAGTGTGTCAACTATCAACTAATAATTAGTAAATACACACTGGCGAAAAAGGGCCATCTGCACTTGTGTTTTGTCGATCTCACAAGTGCCTTAGTGTTGCATGATTTACTAAATCAATGGCAGACACTGATTGCGATGGGCGCTCTAAGTGACATCATTGCCTACCTGTCACAAATATATAAGTGATTAACCACAAGAGTTCAATATGGGCCTGGAGGAGAGTGAATTACCAGTTTGAGTAACATGTGGGATCATGCAGGGCTGTGTCTTTTCCCCATTTCTGTTTTCCCTCTATATAAATGGAGTGGATGATAGCCTGCAAAAGTTAAAGGCCGACGCCCCTAGGGTTGGCAACTAGTCACCCCCACTTTACGCGGACAACGCAGTTCTGCTGTCTAGAACCACTAACGGCATTCAGTGCCTAATTGAAAAATTTGCGGAATACATGCATGAAAAGGATTTAATACGTGATATAAAAAAACCATTCATGATGATTTGTGGAAAAGGGAAGCCAAAGATTAGGACACACCATGTCAAGATGGTGCCAATAGCAGAAACACACACATTTTCGTGCCTAGGCCTGTTATTTACATCAAATGCCCATTGAGGAGCCCATATTGACTCCTGTAAATCAAAATTTATACGGATAACAGAGGCCACTTTTAGATTTTCAAACAAAATGGGGAATAAACCAATCAGGGAAATTCTGACCCTTTACAGGAATAAGTGCATTACTGGAACTTGCTGTGGTGCTGCGTTAGGGGAACAGCTAATCATGCCATCCTTCAGACTTAAGAAAACATCTTCCAAAGATGATTGCTAGCCGTTCCTAACTCACCCCCTACATATATCATTCATAAAGAGCTGGCTGTCCCCTAGATTATTGATTACATCAGCACAGCAGTGCTTCCTGTCTGGCACGGGATCTGGAGCAAGGAGGGAACCAATTTCATGCAGGAAATTATCAAGAGCTGCCTCACCCTTGAGTACAACAAAAAAATTCCATGGCTGATGTATATTAACAACCTTTTAAAAGAATGCACTGAGAACATTGATTTTAATAACCCAACACAAATCCTTGGTTATAGTAAAAAAAGATTTGAAAACTGGGCTCATAGAATCAAGGAAATGGCAAAGAGAAACTGAGGGAAATTCGAAACAGTTGACCAGGACTTATTTTGATAGGCCCATTGGATCACGGACACAGCGTTACCTACTCCAGGTCACAAACATAAAACACAGATTCTACCTTATAAGGTTCAAAATAGGGACCATGTACTTGTTAATAGCTTTTTCAACCATGAGCAAGTGGAATTGTAACCTTCCAAAGTGCCCATGTGATGGAAAATTGGACCAGAGAACCCTACCTTTTATCTTATTTTGTGATCTCTATAGAGACATCAGGAAAAGCGTGTTACACCCACTACTTTTAAAAGAAAAACTGTTCTTTTTATAAAATTGATTTTGATTTTATCTGTAATCTAGAAAACGAGAAAGTTTGCAATGTAGTCTATACCCAAATGGTGATTAAAAGAAGAAAGCTCAAATCACACTTTGAGGCCCTACTTTAAGAAGAAAACAGGATACATACTGATTAGAGATCTTTAGGGATGTTATGCTCCTTTACATCTCACAAATATTCACACTCAGGCACTTAAATACAAGTAATGGTTTGTACATAATCTCCTGATAGATAAAATATTACACTCTGGTTACCCACCTATAGAATGATCATCAAGTTTTTTATGTGTTTTATTGCACCAACTATGATGAATTGTTTAGAGGATTACTCTATTTAGAATGCTTTTACGGTTGTACTTTTTTAAACCGAATAAAGCTGAATTGATTTGATTTGACACAATTTCACACAAATAACCATTGAATTAATTTTCAATGCTGCTGATGTGGGGCAACCGTAAACTGGAGAACCAAAGACACGGGCACTATGGAAGGGAATTAGAATATCTTATGTGGTAAGGAGCAGAAAGAAATGTTAACCTGCAATGAGAAGAGGCAGTTGGAGTTGTGAATACAATTAATGTAAAATTACGCAACAAAGAATTCCGAAATAACAATTTCATATCTGAATGTAGAAGGGAGATTAATTTGATAGTCCGTATAATTAGAACAGCAGCCGACTGTCACATTTCACATACGTTGATATTTTATTTTGAACTCTAGTACTGTAGACAATAGCAAAATAAATAAATCAAAAATTACAAACCAGCATTGAATGTACACCAGTTTGATAAGACTAGGTCGTTTTCGGGTGATATTCTGAAAATCCTAGTGAAACACATGCATAATGAACTTTTTTGTATCAGAGAGAACATGAAAAAGTAATGTTTGGAGAAGAAGGGAAAGAGGGGGCAAGCATATATGGGTGGATGGGCTTCATGTCTGAGAAATATAGTGCACATTTTTGGTGATATGAACAGTACTTGGGGAATATAAATGGTATGCCATATATATATTTCTGTATGCTCGGGTAAATCTCTGACAACTAAAAATTACCCCATATTCTTTCTATAAAAAGACATATCAGAATTGAACAGCACAAACCAAACAGCCACCTGAGAAGTAGAAAAAATATGATTGCAGGATTCACAGGGGCATTTAAAACAATAAACTTCCTGTACATCATGGCAGGAAAATAGTCTTGCTTTCGTTTGCAGGTCTTGGCATCAGGCTGGAGGATGTTATCTAAGAGCCCAGGGATACCAGAACGGACATGTTACAACAGTTAACACAACAAGGCCCTCTGTTAGCAAACTGTGAAGTACTGGCAGGTTAAGAGTACCCGCAAAGGGCACCATGAGGCACCCTCCAGCCGCAGCCGCATGGTGCCAGTTCGTCTGAAAGATGAACGCAAGGATGAATTGGTGACAGGAAAACCCAGAACTTCCTATGCATCGGCCTTGAACCAGAAGGGAAACAACCTTTACAATGCAGTAATTACATCATACTACCTTTACATAGCAGTCATTACATCGCAACATCCTTTACATCGCATGTCAATACAACGCAGGCATTACATCGCAAGTCATTACAATGCATACCATTACAACGCATAGTACCCTTACTCTATCCAACACTTACCCTACTGTTGCACTCACTGGAGTTAGAATCGTAATTTTTAACCCTACACTATCAAACACTTACCCTACTGTTGCTCTCACTGGAGTTAGAATAGTAATTATTACCCCTATACTCTCCAACACTTACCTAAAATGCGATGTAATGGTATGCATTGTAATGGTATGCGTTGTAAAGGTATAATGCGATGTAATGGAGTGCGTTGTAAAGGTAGTTTCTGAAAATGCGAAGTAATGGCATGCGATGTAAAAGAATGCGTTGTAAAGGATGTTGTGATGTAAAAACTGCGTTATAAAGGCATGCATTGTACATGTATGCGGTGTAACGTCATACATTCGAACCAGAAGTCACCCTGTTGGAATTACCCAGGGAAACGTGCCTGTGATGGATGAAAGTCCAAACTTCTGAAATGAGATAACAAAAAGAAAAGCACCAATACCTTAGCTTTCATGAAGAAGCGGACAAGGATTAAAGAAAGTATCATCTTTATCAGCTTAATCATAATCAGGGAATATGCTGGGACATCGTCCGTGTTCCCACCAGGACGGACGTTTATCAACAGGACTAATAATTGTTTGGACAGGCTGCATAATACAAAAATCCTGTATTACTTTTACCATTTGAATGACCATGAGCAAACCTACAACAGGGTGCCATTCAAAGAGTAATTCAGCTATTTAGAGTCCTCGAAAGTATACACTTATTCGAGTTGAACATGCTAATTTGAGCTGTCCTCGCTTATTAGGGACATGTTACCAATTTTATTATTCAAGTATGGAGCCCTTCCTTGATCTGAGAACGAGCACAATCAATCAGTATTTTCCTCTTGTAATGTTGTATCTTATCTTCTCTGTCATTCCACTATGAAACCAGGAAGAAAGGTCAAGTTCTTGTTTGGTAAGAGGGAATGAGGTGAATTCAAGGGGCTGGTTCCTCCCAGGGAAACTGTATCAAGGCCAAAGGCCCTGCTGCGATGGACAAAGCATGTATGATCCCTTCCAATCACTGGTTGGCTTAAAATAGAAGGGGCCTACTCGCAAAGCACTCACGGGTACATAAAGTAATACTCCAGCGGTACTACCCCTGCGGAATGACTCATGAGGCCATATGGCTTCTTATACACGCTTAAAAAGAGAAAGGATTTAAACCAGTGCGCTTTCCAGCTAGAGAACATGCAGGGATTTTACATAAAGCCAGTTTGCATTTCACATACAAACCGATAAACAATGCCTGATCCAGGAGCCTCTCATCATGGCTGCTGGCACGTTGACTGTTTTCCGAAAGTTCTAGTCATGCTTTGTGCCCAGCGTTGAATTGGTAATGCGGGCACTCGGGCAATGCCGAGGGGCCGGTATCCGAATTCCATCTGTGGGCTGCGTTTTTGAGCAGCCTGGGGGGCTGATTTGGGCGGTTTCTGCGTTGTTCGATGCCGCCAGCAGCCCATGGTGCCTGAGTGGCATTTCTGGAGGTAGTTGGGCATCCATTACCTCCTTTTTATTAACGGCAGAGGTGTCACTCCCTTTCTCTCGCTGGGCCGGCCCTTTAATATATGCATATTGAGCAGGGGTAGGAGGCCTGAGCAAAAGTGGCCTCACTTGTTTTTCACCAGCGTAAACTAATCCGTGCATTTTTTAACACCCACCCCCTTTTTTTAATAACATTTTGCCAAAGCAGTGTTTTGCGGAAAGGCAATATGCAAATATGGGCCACTTTTTTTTTAGCGTGCCCGGGACAATTTTTATTCTCAATCCAACCCTGTAATTGCACTGATGCTGCAAGTTGGCCAGACCCCCTTCACATATGTCAGTCCTTCTTCCTGTGACTGTGTTGCCTCCATCTTAGAGCAATTCACCTCCCTGTTATCGAAGTCATAGAAGCAAAGAGAAAATAAAGAAATAATTAACATTTTAGCCTATTCCCAATTGCATCATAGCCATTGAGGTTAGTTTCGGGCTTATTGTATGCATCACTGCAACCGCATCCGTGGTACACTAATGGTCCACACTCCCACCGCGCCCCTCCATCTACTGTGCTCACCTTTGATAATGTCCCCCAAAGCATGCAAAACTCCAGGACCCATGTGATTTGGGAAGCTGGTGCGCGATGGAGAGAAAGCAAGCCGGTCCCTTGCCTCTCGATGCCTTAAAGGCTCCCGTCCCGGACACCTCCCAATGACATCATGGTCTGCCTTTGTGACAAAACAGACAATGGACTCCCCACCATGGCTCCTGCTCGTGGAGCGATTAGTGAAGCCCCTTCCGCTATTTTCAGGGGGCGCCTGGCCAATCTCACCAGAATCAAACAGGTGTTTTCTTTAACTTTAACTTTCTCTGTCTCTTCTTTTAACTGTTAATATATATCTCTAGACACTGTGGAACAATCCAAGAGTTTAATGATGGGGAAACATCCTTAACCACGAAGGCTTTTCTACGCATTACGTTTACAACGGTACACTTACCACGTAAACGTCTTTACCACGCGTATGCCTTCCACCACCGTATTTACCACGCAAGTTGCACTGGAACGTCTTCATCTTCGTCCGGTTCAGTCCTTTTTTAATGTCGGAGAAGACGTGTGTTAAAGGGTCCAATTAGAAAAAGGGGGCTTGGGGGGTCTCCCCCCAAAAATAAAAAAAAATGTGTGGGAAAAAAAGGGGGCTTGGGGGGGTCTCCCCCCCTCAAAAAATAGAACCTGTTGAAACGTCGGGAAGTGGAGACAATCGGCGTTGTTTTAGAGGAAACGGAATGACGCTTCCTCTTTACGACGTCACCAAGGAAGAACGAGGAGAGGACGTGATGAGGTAAGGGGAATATAAGTTTAAAAAAAAAATATATATATATAGATTAAGGGTAAAGGGCAGGGGTAATTATAATAAGGATTGGGGGCTGGGGAGTCATGTAAGGGTACGGGGAGGGGTATAAACTTTACCAAGAGTGTGCCATTAAAAAGCATGAATTTACAACGAAAATCGTTGTAAGAGTATGCGTGGTAAAGGAATATTCGTGGTAAAGGTTATCCGTGGAAATAGCATTCCGTTGTAACGCATGCGTGGTAAAGGCATGCGTTGCAACGGAATGCGTTGTAACGACATACAACCTTAATGATGGGGCCTTTTGAAATGTGGGGGCCCTGGACCAGAGCTCACTTTTTCCATGCCCTAAAATGTCTCTGCTAGTCAGGATTCGAAACAGTGACCTGCCGAAATCTAAATGTCAACCCATTGATATTTTTTGCCAGCAATTACTACAATTTTTAGGTCTGGTGTTAGTAAACGAAAAGCTCTTGGCTAACATTTTGTGTATATATAACTAAGGCTCCCAGTTTTATGGTATTTATTTTTTGACAATTCTGTAAGTATTTATCCATACTTATTTTTTGCTCATTTTATCTTTATCCACATTTATTTCATGCTTAGTGAAAAAAATGAAGCAGCAATGGGTATATATACACATTTATTTAACTGACAAATACTTACCAATGTTCGAATGTCCAATGGGTTTGAGTCATTTACAGTACAATACAGTCATCTAAGACTATTTGCATTGTAGAACAGCTTAAATAGCTGTACTGCTGCAGTTCGTTAAGATTCATCAGGAAATCTATTTTTTTAACTACCCCTACCTTTCTATCTGCACAACTGTTGACTTCACACTCCTGATTGACAGTAGTATCGTCCCTAAGGAGACCTATTTTCCGTATTTATCCTTATTTAAAAACAAATGCAGACAAGAAAATAGATAGTTTTCTGTCTATGGTTGTCTTAAAAATTGAAAACTTGAAGCCTTATATATAATATACTTACAAGGGTTTACAGCCAACGCTCCTCATCAAGTGGTCTGTTGTTGCGCCATTCACATTTTTCTTCCACACACTTCAGCATACAGCTTGGGGTAGTGAGTCAACCCAATTCAAACATCAGTTTGCCTGACTTTGTGAGTGACAGCATTCTGCTCTTTCACAAGGAGCACATCCACACTCAGTCTTACACTTCATTGTCAACTATGGCAATCTGTGCTTCATGAGACAAAAAATATTTTTGCTTTTAGTTATTTTTTTGGGGCCAGAGTGCAGCACATTTCAAACAATACATTTTTACATAACATAAAAATATCACAATATATAATAACGAGAAAATCGATGGAGGGTGACTGTGTGGTGATTCATTTTAACAACCCTCATGCACTGAAATATGTATTGGACCAACTACACAGTCAACCCCAAGAGACACACAGAGACACACAGATCAAGTGTCTCCCACTGGTTTATTTTAACAATCGCTCCCCACCCTGCCTTCAAGATCTCAGTAAGAACCCATTGGGCGGCATAGTCATAACGGAGAGGGATACGGTTGTAGCAGGGCCAGGAGTTTGTACAACAAATAGGTATGCCCCACTCTCGGATCTAGATCGTTGTGATTGACTATCCCCCTCAATATCCAAAGCGCCGCTCTATGAGCACCACTTATTTCTTACCATGTCGCTTTCCCCGAGACAGAATGACCATGAGGGAAAGAACAATAACCTATTTAAAAGAAACTCTTGGAATGTGGCAGGAATCTTCAAAAAGCTGGATGACTCACACTGGCAAAAGCTTTGGCAGGCTAATGATATCATCTGCTTCCAGGAAACCTGGGCTACGAAACACATTTTCATTTTCACAAACTATGGCTTTGCCATCAACCGCCGGGAGATCGAAAGGGGGCCTTCTAACATAAACACCTAACACAACATCATTAAAAATAAGGAAATTTGATGACAGGAGCCCTTTCTTCCATCTCCTTGTTTTTGAATTTCCGATAATGGGAACTTGGATTTTGATAAACTTTTACAATAATAACTTTGGCCCAAAAATATACATGGTTTCAAATCAGATTATTACCTCAATCGAGGAGATGTCTAAATGCAAAAACCAAGATGAGGTATTTACCATAATCTGGATGGGAGACTTCAACATCCATCCATGCAAACATAATCAAAACAAACTATGCGGTTTGGTTGATTTGATGGGTAATCCTGCCCCCCATTTAGCCCATAGAATTTACGGTAATTGCCTTAACAGGATCTTGTCTAGGAGAAATGTGTCTATTATGAATATTGGTGATAATTTAGTGGGCTCCCCTATGAAAACTTTTTCCCAGGAGGCCTATGAGTCAACAATTGATTTTATACTAGTTTCTTCTATGGCCGAGAGCAGCATTAGTAGTGTAGACACTAAATTTAACAGCTTCAACGATCACGCTATTTTATCTGGTATAATAATTTTGAATTCCAATGAGAAGGACACGCATATGGTAGTTGATTGTCCTGTATTGGCCCGAAAAAACGGTTATCAATTGAAATGGGCTCAAATTGATAGGTTTAAATGTATCCCTGAAATAATAAAAAACACCCAAACTAGTATTGATAGGTGTCTGGACCTATCCATAGCACCCTCAACACTGGTCCACTCATTTACTTATGTCTTGATGCATATAAAGGCCACCCTTACCCGTAAAAGTAATGGAAAGAGTCCTACCCAAAAGGGATAGTTCGACACCACCTGTACCAAAGCCAAGAAAGCCCTTACTAATACTCTTAAAACTCAAACCCAGATCGCTTTACTGCGTACCCAGTTTAAATTGCCTAGAAGAAAAAGGGAGAGCATACTAAGGGAGGACATTTGGGAAAGGCTTACTCAAGCTATTATAGCAGGAGATAGTAGGGAGTTTTGGGCCATAATCAACTCACCATATTTTAAGACTCATAGGGACCCTTCGTTGGATAAACATGTTGGAGAGGAGGAGTGGATAGAACACTTCACTAATATCTACTCGCCCGCTGACCCCCCTGCCCATTGCCCATCTGTCCCTCTAAATATTAGGAAGGTATTCTTGTCATTCTCGCTTATTGAGGTTAAGAGGGCCCTATCGTCATGCAGTGTAGGAAGAGCCCCAGGTCCGGATGGGGTCCCAATAGACCTCTTCCAGGACAACTATGACCTTTGGGTTCCTTTACTGACCAATGTTTTTAACAAAATAGCAACAGTAGCCCCCCCTCCTTCATGGAAGACAAGTATAATTGTTTCTATCTATAACAAGCATTTGCAATGCAATAGGTCTCGCATTTACGCAAGTTTGAGCTATTGGCATTATAAATGACAATGCATTTTATTTATGTTTTGGTTTTTAAAACATAAATAAAAGGCATTGTCATTTACAATGCCAATAGCTTAAACTCGTGTAAATGCGAGACCTGTTTTCTCAACTGGTCTGCTCTATCCTTACTCCACAACCTCGCCCACAAGAGCAAATACCATTTTCAATACCCTATACAATGAAGTGATAGTTGTTGCCTATTTATCTTTTGCAATTTACAGCCATTGACAAAGACAATAGTTCTGGCTTGTCGTAGGTGTAACGTTACTTGTTGTGTAATATATCTGGATGAATGGACAGAAGCAGCAAAATACCAGTGCGAGGAAGATATTTAAGAAGTTGATATGAAAAGGAGGCAGTCGCAACACGAGGCAAGCCTCAGGAAAGAAAGGAGAGACCACGAGTGCTGCAAGTGGTTTAACAATTGCCTCCTTTAGAAGGGCTGAGCTGGGCTTAGCGGGACTCAGCAAGAGCAACATAGGCTCTTTCTGTGGGACAGACTCTGGACTGGATTCAGTGAATTGCATAAAATGAGCCATACGCAGGAGAAGTCAATTGCCCTTCGCGGCACAGCAAGGAGGTCGGCACTGGCTGAGACACAAGACTGGGCACAACACAGTGCATCCTGGGCCAAGCTCTGGGAAAGCCATACTGGCACATGGACAGGCCCCACCGAGCTGCTCACGGGCACAGGCCTCAGGCGCAGACAGAGGCATTTTTGGGTTGGTCTCAGTGAAGCTTACCAGACTTGGCGCACGGAAAGCCATCCTGAAGACAGACGCCTGCAGTATTCACAGCTGGGAGACAGTCGTGTTGCAGAAGCAAACCCCCACCATCGACCTCCTCCACTGCAAAAATACTCACAGAGCATATTCTTTTATGCGTTCCAAGCAACTCGTGCTTTCCAGCACTTTCCATAGCAGTGAAAATCGACTTCTTAAAAAAAAACCGGCACTGAAAGCGATCGCGTCGCGATCGCTAGTGTCAACAACTAGTGGTGCACGCGCACCACATAGGAGTGGGGGAGCGCGGCAGCGACAGCAAGGCGAACGCGCGCTGCTGCATGTGCTGGCCACCGTCGGGAATGGGCGTTTCAAAGGCGGGACACTGTCCCGCCTTTGCCCAATTGTGTGCTGTATTTATTGAAAAAAAGCAAGCGAATGCCAATTACAGCAGCAGAAAGCAAATCCACACGCACGAGCGTGTGGTTAGCTTTCGAAAGCCCTTTCAAGAGGTCTCGCGCTGCGCGAGCAGTGCTGCGCACTGCAACGCTAGGCGCGAGACCTAAAAAGGGGGACAAGAGTAGCCCTAAAAACTACAGGCCTATTTCCCTTTTAGACACTACTGCGAAACTCATGGGCCGTCTGCTTTTAGCAAGACTAGAGGCTTGGGCAGTTGATAAGAATATATTAATGCAAGCCCAGTATGGGTTTCAACAGGGTAGGGGAACTGTAGATCAGTGCCTCAATCTTTCATAGATCATTGAGAAATATACAAGGGCTAAGGGTGGGAGAATCTATCTTGCCTTTATGGACCTTTCAGCAGCATTAGACTGCGTTTCCCACCCAAAGCTCTGGTAAATCATGGAAGAGATGGGGATCGACCCTCCAATAATTGACTTTATCCGGCAATTGTACTCGGAGGCATCAGCATTGGTTAGATACGGGAAAAACTGGAAATGTACCTGCCCTTTTAAGATCCTAAGGGGGATAAGACAGGGCTGTGTCCTCGCGCTGTTCTTGTTTTCCATCTATACGAATGGCGTGGGGAACGCCCTTCTGGGTGTAATCCCTGATCTCCCCGTGTCTGAGTCTATCAAGCTCCCAATTCTGTTGTATGCAGACGACGCAGTCCTTATCGCCAGAACAGGGATAGGGCTGCGTCGCCTAATCACCACTTATGCCGCCTTCATGGATTCTCTTGACATGAAAGTTAACCAGTCAAAATCATTTGTAATTATTGCTGGGGGGGTGGTGTTCGAGGAAAACTATCACACCTCCACACAGAATCAGGGAAACTTGAGGTGGTGGAGTGGTTCCGCTATCTTGGGGTGCTTTTTGATAAGAATCAAACGTGGTCTAGACTAATTGATACAAGGGCCATGGGAATGGAAAGGAGTCTGGGAGCATTAAAAGCATTTACCTCCAGGATGGGCAAGAAACCTCTGGCCACTGTTACGCAGATTTATCAAGCTAAAACAAAATCAGCGGCCACATATGAAGCGGGAGTCTGGGGTCTGGCACACCACAAACAACTCCAAATCATTGAAGATAAGTTTTTTAAAACCTTGGTCTCCCTTCCCCAATCAACTTCTAATTTTATACTCCACACTGACTTAATCCTACCCCATATTGCGGATTCAATTAGATTGGCTCCTTTCCTTCTGTGGTTTTCAATTTGGCGAAGGAAAACTCTCCCTTTAACCCAGAGGATAATAAAAGATTGCCTGAGCCTCGACAATTATAAGAGAATCAGATGGATTAACTATGTCGAGCGAGAATTGACGGAGTTGGGGATGAAAGTATTGTTTACAGACCCGCTTTCTTGCAGGTTAATGTCCAGCAAAGACTGGTTGACACTTTTATGCTGAAAGCCCAGTACATTAATAGGGAGAACAACCACAGGAAGCAGTCTATTCTGGTTTATCCACCTTATTTATCTACTTGGGCAGGTGGATCCTCCTACCTAGAGGAGGTTACAATACCACACCACAAGTTTATATTGCTCCGATTTCGCTTAAATTTGATCCCACTAATGCTAGGGTTCCCATCGAAAATGTATAACCATTCGGACCTGATCAACTGTTTTTGTGCCCAAACAGATTTTCATATACTGTTTTTTTATGGTCACTATCTTAAAGAAAGGAAAAAGTACATTGTAACAATTTTAAAGAGCCATAATTTTGTCTAATATAGGGTTGCACTATTCTTTTTAAAATCATTACCAGACCAGCTAGTGTGCTTCTCCCTAGCCTCATTTCTATGGGCTTGTAGGAAAAGGCGGAAGATTTTGGGATTATAAAACTTTTTAGGTACATTTATTTAACTATTTATATTCTGCATTTTAACTTATAATTGAAATGGCAGATTTTAGTACTTATAAACTGAATCTTTGTAAGATTTTTAACTTCTTCCTATAAGAATCCAGATGAAATGGTTACCATATTTTTATCTATGAGAGTCGTTTTATCTTTTAAATTTATTGTTGTTTCTATACTTTTATGATCATGCCTAAGAATGATTGAATAAAGTTGAAATTGAATTGATTTCAAATAAAGTTTAAAGTTTAAAGTATTGTCAAAGTTGAAAAGTTAGCAGCCACTGCCTGGCCTATTGGTTTTGCCAAAGCTTTTTTTCTCTGCATTATAGTACTTGTAGACCTGAATTCAGCATGACTTGTCAGTACTAGGTGAGGTACATATGCAGTGGAATTGGGAAATTGGAGAGTTCTGAGCAGAAGCAAGTTAGCTGTGCAAACAAATGATGGAGTGAATGATTAATTTTTTCAGCATTCCGTCTGAGTCAAGAGGTCTGGGTTAAATTAATAGTTTTTTTCCCCACCATACCACCCCAGTTTGATTTGCAAATGGCTGGGTTCAGTCTTGACACTGCTCCTAATGAGAACAGCCGAGACTGAACTGCCGAGCCAGGTCCTCCCTGGACCAGAAACAAGCATCCTGGGATCGGGTTCGTGGTATCACCCCCTCATCAGCCAGGCTATCTTGAATCCAGTGGCACAGCGAGCAAGGGACCAACGTCTGTATACCCATCCCACTTAGGGTGAAAAATGCTGTGCAAACAAATGATGAACTGAATGCTGAACAAATCAAACATTCACGACCAGTCAAGAGATTGTTCTTTTGCTCACCAAGCCACTCCAGTTGCCCAGACGTGTGGGTCCTGTGCTCATTGTGCCACTGCATTCAAGCTAGCCTGGCTGATGAGGGGGTGATAAGCATTCTGGGACCGGTTTCGGGTTATTTCCGTCAGATGGAATGACCTGGCCTGGCAGTTCAGGTTGGACTTTTCCCCTGGGGAACAGGATCAAGACTGATTTTCATATGGCTGGGTCCAAACTGGGGTGGCGTGATGAGCAAACCAATTATGGATTAAACCCAGATCAGTGACTGGGGTGAATGTTTGATTTGTTCAGCATTCTGTTCATCAACTGTTCTTTTTGCCTAAGCAAATAGCAACCAGGAAAGGAGAGCTAAGTTACCAGTAAGCTCCATGTCCTAACTGTTTAATCACAAATAATTTTCACACAGTGTTCATCTCATTCCATGTCATAAATCTAACTTTCAGCTGTTTCAGCTGTTTCTCATTTTTCAGCCAACAGCCCTGTGCATGCTGGGGCTTCGTGTTTCACTTGCACCCTATATGTATTGGACTACAAAATCCCCTCTTGCTTAGTGCTGTTAGCTAAAACAGGGAGTCCCTAAAGACCTTTTCATTGAGAACTATGCAGGGGCGGCTCCTTCACGTGGGCATCGGAGCGTTGCCCCACTGCTTTCTCGCAGTGCGAGAAGCAGAAACATAAAATGGTATAAATACCATTTTACGTTTCTGCTTCTCGCACTGCAAGAAAGCAGAAGTTGCCTGGTTGGGGGCGGGTGGAGGAGGAGTGGCTAGCCCAATGTTATGGGCCCTGACTGTTTGGTCGGCCCCAGGGCTGACCAAACCAGTCATAGCACTCTCCGTTTTCTTCATGTAGGCTGCTGCGCAGCCTGCATGAAAAAAACGGCCTCCCCTAAGACGCCTGCAAGGACGGCGTCCTAGCCAATCACAACGCTGCCATTGCAGCGTTGTGATTGGCTTAGGGGAGGAGGCTACCTGTGGAAAAGCGGGACCAGCCAAGAGCGGCAGGGGCTCAGGCAGCGTGGGCGCGTGACAAGGGGAACGGGAAAGGTACGTTTTATTCTTCGCAATTAAACCCCCCGCAACTGATGCCTAGTTGTGCAAGGCGCAGATGGCCTGTCCCTCTGTTCCTAAAAGCCTGCTTTAGTTTTCCCATGGTGTGAGCGACTCCTGTGTAGATAATGTGTGGGGTAATTATCGTGAAAAATGAGGCTTTGTACCCGGTTAAGAATAGATATTCTGAGAACCGCCACCTCTTTAAATACCCATTATTCCCAGATAAAGACATTTTGATTTTTCTCGTACATTTTCTTTCCGTCGTATTTTGGTGTTAGGGCCTGTTTCTGTGTGGCTTTTTAATACTTTCCATTTGTCTGTCTGTGTGTTCAAGGTTTTACTATGCCTGTTTACTGTGAAATGCTCTCTGCTGCCATGCATGGTGTTTGGGAAGACTCTGGGCGTAACAATCTTTTGGGGGCAGCGACATAAATCAAGCCCGCGCGCACATAAAGCTCCTGGCGGGGAAGCTCTGCTAATGGCTCTCCCTTCATTGGGAGCTATGGCCGGTGTCAGTGCGCGTGGCGCGCTCGTGACTGAAAAACGTTTACGGGAGAGCCCGAGACGGGAGAAATGAGGGGGAATTAATTAATATTGGCTGCGTCCCTCGCCCGGCGATGAGTGCTGCGCACATCCTTGAGCCCGCTTCCAGTCGCCTCATTGGATTTATTCTAAAGCGCCTTTGTCAGATTTATGAGTCCTCCAGTACGTGTGCAAACGAAGCTAGGTGTTTTACAACACCGGCTGTGCAACTACTGTTGAGCGCTTTTCCGGTTACACCACGGCCTGTGGGTTTCCACTCCCATGCACAATCACCAGGTAGCGCTTGGAGGGGGTCTTTCAACAGCCGTGTACTTTGCCAAAGGCAAGCGTGACATGGTTTCTACTTTGACAGGGGGCGGCTCAAGCACCAGCCTTCCTTGCTGTGAGCTGCGGACTCCATAGGTATGCCTTCCGTGGACAGGGTGTCAAACGGTGCACCACAGACCGAAAATAACGATGTTGTCCATATGTTTTTTTGTTGTTGCTAATGTACTACAGCAACTCCAGTTTTATTTGTGTCCTTGTTGGACCCGGCCTCGTGGCGTGGTCCCGAACCCTCCTACCCGACCCGACGGGGGCAGCCCCCACCCTTCGGGGTCCCGCCGGATTGAACTTTGCCGACCGCGCCAGCCTACGCGACCCGGCTCGCCCCGGCATCAGCCCCAGCGAAGCCCCCGACATCGAGGCACCAAGATCCGGCCAGGGGGTACCAAGTGGCCACTCCACCGATCCCGGAGGAGGGGAGTTTCGATGGGGCCCCCAACCGTCCCTCAATGCCTGGGTTCAATCGCCCTCCGGCCCTCCTGGGCGCTGGCGCCTCACCCACTGAGTGTCTGGCCTCTCCCATCTCGGCCCCTCCGCCCCCCAGGCGCAAGGGTCCGGACATCAAAGGGGTCCAGACCTATATCTGGGGCAGCCTCCCGCCAGGACGGCAGTTGTATCCTGGAGTCAAGAGCCCTGCTGATCGGATCGCGGCTGACCCTACGGAGAAAGACTCATTACTTGGAACTTGGATCTCCGAGCCCTGCTGACTGCGTCGCGGCTCCCCCCTCTTGCTGAGAAGAAGACCCTCCCGGACCATCGGAGCCCTGCTGACCTCGTCGCGGCTCGACCTCGCAGAGAGAAACCATCGGAGCCCTGCTGACCTCGTCGCGGCTCGACCTCTCAGAGAGAAACCATCGGAGCCCTGCTGACCTCGTCACGGCTCGACATCGCAGAGAGAAACCATCGGAGCCCTGCTGACTTTGTCGCGGCTCGACCTCACCGCAGCAATCCCCCTGAACCGTACGGAACCCCCCGGCTCGAGGATTGAGAGCTAGGCGCAGGGTGTCCAGTACCAGGCTAAGACTGAGACTGTCCCGCTACCTCATCCCAACCAGACTTTGAGACTCTTTTGGATCTCTCGATCCACCTGTAAATATTGCCACAGAAATCTGCCTTGCTTACCGATAAAAATGTATAAGAAGTGATACCCTGGTTGTGTTCCTTTGTGGTGGTGGGGTTGCTTGGCTGTTACGAACCTAGGAGGAGGACCTCACCCAGGAGGCTTCTCAGCGGCGCTCGGCTACTCGCCTACGGAACGGTGATCCTCGGGGTGGTCAGTCCGATACCCTCGGGCACCCGGAGGGCGCCCTTCTAACATTGGTGGCCAGCGGTGCGATCCGAGCCCGACGCAGTTCATACAGCGAGTAACTCACCCACTACCTACCTAGACACAGGATAACCATGAACGACCAGCAGACCACCCCAACCGCGGAGTTCCGACAAGAACGGTTGGAGGAATATACACATAAGGAACTAAAACAGTTTTGTAAAGACAAAGGCATCGCGACCACCGGATTAAACACAAAAGAGGACCTGCAGAAAGCCCTAAAGACCTGGGTAGAGTCCGAAGCGGCCTCCCCCCAAACCGAAGAAAACCCGGTGCCAAACGTACCCCGGCAACCAACCGCCGCCCCGGCAGAGGGGAGAACAACCAGCACAGAGACCGGCCTCTCCCCGGAGGAGATACGAGAACGGGAGAGGGCCAGGAACCACGAGTTAGAGCTCGCCCGGCTCCGCCTGGACGGCGAACTCCTACTAGCCGAAAAGAAGTTGGCCCTAGAGCAACTGCGGTTGCAAGAAGAAATAGAGGAGAAAAAGCGGCACCGAGAACTGGAAGAGAGGAGGCTAACCCTCGAGCATGAGCGGGGGCTTAAGGAACTCGAAATCAAGTCCAGAAATGGAGAGACCGGCACCCCCGGAAACCGAGACACACCCCCGCCGGTCGAGGCGAAAGTACATATCCCCAAGGATGTCGTCAAGGAGTACTACAAGAACGACGACATCCAACAATGGTTTAAGGCCTACGAGGTAGCCATGACCGCCCATCGGGTGCCCCGGAAGGATTGGGGTGCTGGCCTATGGGGACGGTTCCTCAGCGAAGGCAGGGACACCCTGCTGCAGCTCCCCGACGCAGTGATGACCTCCTATGACCATATGAAGGAGGCCCTGCTCACCCGCTATGGGCTCACCCCAGAGATGTACCGCCAACGCTTCCGGGACTGCAAGAAGCTCCCCGGTACCACCTGGGTGGAGTACGTAGACTTTTTTATCAGAGCCCTGGAAGGTTGGATCAAGGGCAGCAAGGTCACCTCCTACGAACAACTGTTCGTCCTCATTGTATGGGAACACCTCTCCAACAACTGCTTCATTGAGCTGAGACAGCACCTCCTCGACAGCAAGCTGACCGAGCCGCGGAAGCTCGCCGCCGAGGCCGATCGATGGGTAAACACCCGGGTCCCAAGAAACTCGATGGGGGAGTACCAACAGAACCCCACGGGGCCCCCCCGCCAGCGGGGTGGAGGAGGAGGAGGATCGAACAGGAACAGAGACTTTCCAGCGGGGCCACCCCGGAGTCCTCCCCGGGGACCGCCCTCCAACCACACGTCCCCGTCCCTCGCCCGAAGAGGGGCACCTCCAGCCCAACCAGGGCCTCGACCGACGGTAACGTGCTACAACTGCCAACAACCCGGGCACTATGCCAGTGACCCTACCTGCCCCGTGAACCGACGGGCGGGGACCACCGGGCCACCCCCCCGCCAGTTGGCGGCCGCTGCCCTGGGGGAGGGGGGAGAAGAGGAAGAAAACTACGACACCGGGCCAACCGAGTGGGAACCCGCCGCCATGACATTAGTCTGCCTGGGCCGTCGGGAGATGGTACCCCGGGCTCCCATCCCGAGCAACACCCAGAAGTACCAACAGTGGGTCACCATTAATGGACGCCGGGCAGAAGCCCTCCGAGACACCGGAGCCAGCGTGACAGCCGTCCGCTGCCACTTGGTGACCCCCGAACAGATCTTGCCTAACGTACTGTGCCCCGTCCGGTCGGCAGACAACACTGAGAGCTTGTGCCAGATGGCCCGGATTCCCTTCGAGTGGGGGGGAGTGTCGGGCATGCTGAAGGTCACCGTCCGCGACGACGCCCCCGTGGACTGCCTCCTCGGGAACGACCTGGAAAGTTCCCCCTGGGCCCACGTTGAGCGCCGAGAGCATCTGGGGATGCTGGGACTGCCCGAATGGGTCTGCGCAACCACCCGGTCCACGACCGCCCGGGTCATCCAACCGAGCGTCAAGGCTCCCCCCGAAGAGCAGGAATGGCCTGAACCACCAGCCCCCTCCGTCGAAGAAGAAGCCGACACCGAGGCCGGGCCGCCAGAACTCGCCCCGGACGAGGTCGCCGCGCTCGGCGACCTCCCCGAACTCGCTCAATGGCGCCAAGAAGGTGGCCCCACACGGGAGCAGTTCCGCCAAGAACAAAAGACCTGCCCCTCCCTCGAAGGGACCCGACAACAAGCAGCCGCCCAAGCCGCCGGAGACCAGGCGGGGACCCACTGGGTCTATTGGGACAACGACCTCCTCTACAGCGAGCAGAAGACCGTGGAATTGGGGGCCAGCCGCATACTGGTGGTCCCCCTCAGGTTCCGGGACTTCCTACTCAATCTGGCGCATGATGTGCCCCTCGCCGGGCACCTGGGGCAGGACAAAACGTACAGCCGCCTGGTGACCCACTTCTACTGGCCTCGAATGCGGAAGGACGTGGACAATCATTGCCGGACCTGCCCGACCTGCCAAGCCAGCGGGAAGAGCGGGGGAAGGGTCAAAGCCCCTCTCCAGCCCTTCCCCGTAGTCAACACCCCGTTCGAGCGAGTAGGGATCGACATCGTGGGGCCCCTGGACCCCCGAACCTCCCAGGTGCATCGCTTCATCCTCGTCCTGGTCGACCATGCCACCCGATACCCCGAGGCCTTCCCTCTCCGGACAGTGACGGCCCCCGTGGTGGGCCGGGCCTTGATGGGAATCTTCTCCCGAGTAGGATTCCCCCGAGAGGTTGTGAGCGACAGAGGCACCAACTTTATCTCGAAGTATATGCGGTCCCTGTGGCAACAATGCGGGGTCACCTACAAATTCACCACCCCATACCACCCCCAGGGGAACGGTCTAGTCGAACGATTCAACCGAACATTGAAAGGGATGATCAAAGGCCTGGAGGAGCCCCTGAGACGCAAGTGGGACGTCCTGCTGCCCTGCCTCCTGTTTGCCTATCGGGAGGTCCCGCAAAAATCCCTGGGGTTCAGCCCCTTCGAACTCTTGTACGGACACCCTGTCCGAGGCCCTCTCAGCCTGGTCAAAGAAGGCTGGGAGACCACCCTCCAAGATGCTCCCCCGGACGTCTACTGGTACCTCCTGACCCTGCGAAACCAGACACGGAAATTCCGGGAACTGGCCGAAGCCAACCTCGAGGCCAGCCAGGAAGAGATGAAACGCTGGTATGACCAGAACGCCTCCTCCTTCGAGTTCGAGCCCGGCCAGCAGGTCTGGGTCATTTCGCCCGTCGACCCCTGTGCCCTCCAAGACAAGTGGACCGGGCCCTTCAAGGTGGTCGAGAAGAAAAGCCCCGTCACCTACCTGGTCGACCTGGAATCCCCCAGGAACCCTCTCCGGGTCCTCCACGCCAACAGACTCAAACCCCACTTTGCCTGAACCGAACTTAGTCTGTTGATGGCTACGGACGATGGGGCCGAGGACGACTCCGAGCCCCTACCCGACCTCCTGAAAACCTCCGAAAAGGACGGCTCCGTGGAAGGAGTCATCCTATCTGCTACCCTGACTCCCGATCAGCGCCGAGACTGCCAAGGACTGCTGCACCGCTTCGCTGCTCTCTTCTCCCTCACTCCCGGAGTCACCCGATGGTGCGTCCACGACGTCGACACCGGGGACAGCCCCCCTGTGCGACACCGAGCCTACCGGGTCCCCGAGCGAGTGCGGGCCTGCATCCACGCCGAGGTCACCAAGATGTTGGCCCTGGGGGTCATCGAGCCCTCCGACAGCCCCTGGGCCAGCCCGGTGGTCCTGGTGCCAGAAGCTGCCGCCCCCGGCACCACCCCAGAGCTCCGGTTTTGTGTGGACTATCGGGGATTGAATGCCATCACCAAAACCGATGCCCATCCCATTCCTCGGGCAGACGAACTGATCGACCGCCTAGGGGCAGCCCGCTACCTTAGCACCTTCGACCTCACCGCCGGTTACTGGCAGATCGGGCTCACCCCCAGCGCCCAAGAGCGTTCCGCTTTCTCCACCCCCGATGGCCATTACCACTTCTGCGTGATGCCCTTCGGCATGAAAAATGCCCCGGCGACCCTCCAGAGGCTAGTAAATAAGGTACTGGCCGGCCTAGAGGCGTTCAGCGCCGCCTACCTGGACGATATTGCGGTGTTCAGCAGCCACTGGGCCGAGCACCTGAGGCACCTCGGGGAGGTCCTGACCGCCCTCCAAAGGGCCGGACTTACCATAAAAGCCAGCAAGTGTCAGATAGGCCAAGGGTCAGTGACCTATCTGGGACATCAAGTGGGGAGCGGCCATGTGGCTCCCCTCCAGCCAAAGATCGACGCCATCGTGGCCTGGGAGCCCCCAACCACTCAAACAGCCGTGAGGGCCTTCCTGGGACTCACGGGCTATTACCGGCGGTTCATCCAGAACTATGGAAGCATTGTGGGCCCCCTCACGGAGCTCACATCAAAGAAGCAGCCCAAGAAGGTGCACTGGACGCCCCGCTGTCAGGCGGCCTTCGAGACCCTCAAGACGGAAATGTGTACCGCTCCCGTGCTGCAGGCCCCCGACTACAGCAAGGAGTTTGTAGTACAGACAGATGCCTCAGAGTACGGAATCGGGGCCGTCTTGTCCCAGGTAAACCCTGAGGGGGTTGACCAGCCGGTGGCCTTCATCAGCCGGCGCCTGCTGCCCAGGGAGCAGAGGTGGAGCACCATCGAACGGGAGGCCTTCGCCGTGGTGTGGGCCCTCAAGAAGCTCCGGCCCTACCTCTTTGGCACCCACTTTCGGGTCCAAACGGACCACCGACCTTTGCGGTGGTTGATGCAGATGAGAGGCAAGAACCCGAAATTGTTGCGATGGTCTATCTCTTTGCAGGGGATGGACTTCACTGTAGATCATCGGCCCGGCAACGACCACGCCAACGCAGACGGCCTGTCCCGCTTCTTCCGCCTCGGCGAGGAGAACCCCCAAGACGATGGGTGACTCGCCCTGCCTTCAGCTGGGGGGGACGCCTGTCGGACCCGGCCTCGTGGCGTGGTCCCGAACCCTCCTACCCGACCCGACGGGGGCAGCCCCCACCCTTCAGGGTCCCGCCGGATTGAACTTTGCCGCCCGCGCCAGCCTACGCGACCCGGCTCGCCCCGGCATCAGCCCCAGCAAAGCCCCCGACATCGAGGCACCAAGATCCGGCCAGGGGGTACCAAGTGGCCACTCCACCGATCCCGGAGGAGGGGAGTTTCGATGGGACCCCCAACCGTCCCTCAACGCCTGGGTTCAATCGCCCTCCGGCCCTCCTGGGCGCTGGCGCCTCTCCCACTGGGTGTCTGGCCTCTCCCATCTCGGCCCCTCCGCCCCCCAGGCGCAAGGGTCCAGACATCAAAGGGGTCCAGACCTATATCTGGGGCAGCCTCCCGCCAGGACGGCAGTTGTATCCTGGAGTCAAGAGCCCTGCTGATCGGATCGCGGCTGACCCTACGGAGAAAGACTCATTACTTGGAACTTGGATCTCCGAGCCCTGCTGAGTGCGTCGCGGCTCCCCCCTCTTGCTGAGAAGAAGACCCTCCCGGACCATCGGAGCCCTGCTGACCTCGTTGCGGCTCGACCTCGCAGAGAGAAACCATCGGAGCCCTCTTGACCTCGTCGCGGCTTGACCTCGCAGAGAGAAACCATCGGAGCCCTGCTGACCTCGTCGCGGCTCGACCTTGCAGAGAGAAACCATCGGAGCCCTGCTGACTTCGTAGCAGCTCGACCTCACCGCAGCAATCCCCCTGAACCGTACGGAACCCCCCGGCTCGAGGATTGAGAGCTAGGCGCAGGGTGTCCAGTACCAGGCTAAGACTGAGACTGTCCCGCTACCTCATCCCAACCAGACTTTGAGACTCTTTTGGATCTCTCGATCCACCTGTAAATATTGCCACAGAAATCTGCCTTGCTTACCGATAAAAATGTATAAGAAGTGATACCCTGGTTGTGTTCCTTTGTGGTGGTGGGGTTGCTTGGCTGTTACGAACCTAGGAGGAAGACCTCAGCCAGGAGGCTTCTCAGCGGCGCTCGGCTACTCGCCTACGGAACGGTGATCCTCGGGGTGGTCAGTCCGATACCCTCGGGCACCCGGAGGGCGCCCTTCTAACAGTTCTCTGTTTTTCTGAAGTCACAACAAGTTGTCTCTGTGTTTTCTCGTCGTTGCCCCGTCAAATGTGTGTGCCTCTCTGATTTGCTTTTTTATAAAGTCATAGAAATGTTTGTCTAGGTCTGTTCCATTCAGGCAGATGTGAAAATGAGATGTTTAGGTACATGTTTTCATGCACCAAAAAACCAGGAAGAGTTTTACATATTTGTGATTTCCTCTGCTAAGAGTATAAAATGTTGTGTATTTATGCTGTCCACGCGTTTGCTTTTCTCAGATGGTGCAGAGAGATGTCTTTAGGGGTATGCTGTGCTGTTATTTCACAGTGTGAATTCGATTTTGTGACTTGAATTCACAGTGCGTTGTTTATGCTGTTCTGCTATGATTTTACTGCTGGTTGTTTCTGTACACGTTTGTGGCGCTTGCAAACTGACATGGTATCTTTTTGTGCCGTGGGGTCACAGTGAGATATTTCTCGGGTTTTCTAAGTTCTATGTCTCAGTTGAATCATGTTTCTGTAGGTTCACTCATACCTATGGAGTTTTTACATAAGGCTGGACACGAGGAACAGTAGAAGTGTAGGGCATTTCTTGGCGCTTCTGGCAAATATTGTCCTCTATAGCTCATAAAAATTGACAATTTCTTAAATGATAAATAATTCAATCGTATTGCTTTATTAACCTTCCTGCTTTCTCGAATTTGCTTGAAAATGCACCATTTGTCCACTCTTTTTTCAAAATTTTCTCCCCCCCCCACGAGCCCTCCGCAGGTTGTTCGGGCACGCTTGCTACACTCACTCACCGCAGTGCGGAACGGCAATAATTTGACACCCCACCACTTTCAAATGTCTCCAGCCACCACTGGAACTATGAAGATACATTAGTGCAATTGAGTAAGCAAAGTCTGAAGCTAGTGCAGCTGACTTCTTAGTTAAAATAATGTCTAGGACAGGAAGCACTTAGGGTGATCTGGTACTCTTAACTGGGTCAGGGTCACTTAAACAGCTACAAGCAAACCTTAGCATATTGCTACCACTAGCAGTTCTGGCTTTTTAGCCAACAGCACTTTGGGGAAAGCAACACTACAAGTTCCAGAATGCTATCATGAATGCAGGGATATGATCATGGCCACTGGATTATGTGGCTGCTGCATTGTCCTCAGAACTATTGATTTGCCACACAATCCATTAGCTATTGCATAATCTTCAGATTTTAACAAAAAATATTGTTTCTAGCTCAAATGGATTAAAAGTTACTGCACAGTGCAAGGCCCTTCGCAAATGTTGACTGGTTACCTTTCAGTTGCTTTTTGCTCTTTTTGAGTGTTAAACCGGTACTACTAATAAGGTGAAATCATTGCCCGGGCAGTATTAATATGTGTAAAAATGGCGAAATAATAAGTAATAGCATCTCTGAAAGTTGCACATTAAGGTGTATTATTTGTGTATTCTTGCTGCATTATTTAGTCAACCCTGTTGCATCATTTGGTATTCCCCTGCCATATAATTCCAGTTGCCCTGCAATTTTGATGTTGTTTAGAAAAACACCGAGGGGCAGATTTACTAGCCCCTTGCGCCACTTTTACGTCACTTTTCCAATGTTAAAAGTGATGCAAAAGTGGCGCAAGGGGCTTGTAAATCTGCCCCTAGGACTCTTTGAAGGTCTTGCACATGACTTGGGACAATTTAGCAGCTACCCATAAAATGACAGCCTGTCCCTCGACAGAACAACCCCACATGGCCCCACCCCAAATGGCTGTGGTAACTATTCTATAGGACAGGAATCAGCAGAGACGTTTCCACACCAGCCTAAGTCTTCCTCAGGTGGTGCAACTTTTGAGCATACACTTTATTATAGCCGAAACTGGACCCATGAGCTGCACCAAAACCATTTTACGCCGTGAAGCATTAAGTCCCTGCTAATGCATGCCATTAGGGCATGTCTGGGGTAGAACAGCGCAAACACCACTTGATTTGTATACAAAGCCAAATCGTGTATAATGGTTTAACCTTGCTTTGTGCAAAAACCTAACTCCAAGTGAACTCTGGCGCGAGTGAGAGTCCGGGCGGTATTTCACGTGATGTGTACATTGTGGTGAAAGCACACATTGTACGCAGCTTATCATTCTACTATGAGGCACTCCCTTCAGTACAAATTCATCAAATAATAATCTGAGGATAAACACCTCTGTATCTACCTTGTGTCGAGGTGCAATGCTCTGCAGATGGCACGTCAAACTTTTTTAGAGTCAGCACCAGTTTCATCTAGAACATCATCTGCTGAAAACTTAGGGGCTAATTTATGAGCTTTTGATGCAGTGCACCTTGCTGTGCTGCCCTGCATGACAGGGAAAGGGTAGGAATGTCCGTATTTAAGTCAATACAGCACATTCCTGTTCTTTTCCTTTTGGCAGCCTGGTGCCAACACAGGCACTCTTGCACTATGGTGCAAGTGTGCCTTTGTTGTATGCAGGATGGTTTTTGTGCAGGAAGATGCCCCTTCCTGCACAACAACAATCCGGGAGGCATATTCCTCTTTGTTTGTGTGTTGCAGAATGCAGCACACAAAGAAAGAGTAAGAGACATGGAGAAATTGAGATATTTATCCTAGTTACGCCTCTTCTGGGAAGGTGTAAGATTTTAGCACAACCCCAAGTTTATAAGTTCTTGTAAATCTGGGGACGCATCAAAATCAATGGGAGTTGCATTAGAACACTCACTCTGCCCTGGGAAGGCATTCCACGGGAGTTGCGTAACGCAGCACAACAATTTGCACTGCGTTGTGTAACTCCATATTTTCTATGCCGCTCAGAGGCTGCAAAGTCGCTTTGTGTGGTCTATAAAATCTGATTTAGAAGTTTGTGTCAAACATGTACCTCACTGTGTGGTACAACCCCTCCATTAATAAGCCCCTTAATGTAAAGTCTGACACCGCACAGTTTTCTGTTCTTCTTTGAATGCAGCACTGTAATTCTTCAGTGAGTCATCTGTTGCATGAAGGTTTTACATCTAACCCTCATACATCTGTCCCATAACCAATACATCATCATCTATTTGCCCAAAGGCCACTAAAACCTGGCTCGCCTTTGGCTGCTGTTGAGAGTGGGATGGAGGTGAGCTCAGATGGGTTGGTTGTAGTGGGGGGATTAGGATGTACCAGGTTATTATTGGAACCCAAACCTGACATCATCTGCAACAAGTGGTGGGAACTAATCATAACTAGGCCCAGACTTCAAATACCTTGCACCTGCTGTTTATTTAAAATAAAATGCATATTATCCCATCATCCTTGAACCTACACGAGTATAGTCCTTTTAATGCCCTATACCATTCATAATACATAGGAAGCAAGATTTTCACGTTGGTAACAATATGCTCAGTAAATGTATTTATGCCATTTTTCATTATCTTCTCATGTCTTGTCAACTTATAAACACAGCAAGATATAAAAAATGTACTGAAAGCCAGGTTTGCTGGCCAATTCAGCTTTTAGTACCTGACAGCAAACAAACTTTGTCATCCACTAAGTACTGGAAGAAATGTTATATTTCAAAGGTCTTGAATCTGAAAATATGCCACGATAAAAAACTCACAAAGTGCCTTATTAGAGCGGCGGCGGCGCAGATCACTACAAGATTGCTTTGTGAAGTAGAGTGTTCACATCTAGAGACCCTTCATTCACTGGGCACCAACCAGTCTAACTTCAGTCTCAACACGGCTTTGACCTTTCATTGAGAAGACAGCAGGTGCAAGGTATTTGAAGTTTGGGCCTAGTTATGATTAGTTCCCACCACTTGTTGCAGATGATGTCAGGTCTGGGTTCCAATAATAACCTGGTACATCCTAATCCCCCCACTACAACCAACCCATCTGAGCTCACCTCCATCCCACTCTCAACAGCAGCCAAAGGCGAGCCAGGTTTTAGGGGCCTTTGGGCAAATAGATGATGATGTATTGGTTATGGGACAGATGTATGAGGGTTAGATGTAAAACCTTCATGCAACAGATCACTCACTGAAGAATTACAGTGCTGCATTCAAAGAAGAACAGAAAACTGTGCGGTGTCAGACTTTACATTAAGGTGAAAATTCTTAGGTTGAGATCATACAGTGCTTGGTAGGAAAGAAGGGGTTCTGAATGGTTCATGTCCCCATGTGAGACTTATAAATATAGTTAAAGTGATTTATTTTGCTGTTCTTTTAGTCAAATAGCTAGCAAATAGAGATGCACTGGTCTCTGAAAATTGAGCAGATTGTTTCTGTCAGCGTTTTGTGATCTCTTACTCGTGATCGATCAATCAATCAACCAACCAACCAACCAACCAAACCCTGGTGGATGCATATGGCACAATTGCTTAAAACTCGCCATTGCATTGTCCCTCTAAGCATGGTAGTAACGTATTTTAGGACAAAGCTGGAATTACGCTGTGTCTTCACAGCGCTATCAATAGAACAAACACATCTTTAGCGCGCATTCGTTCAACACGCAAGTCATTAAAAAGACTTGATTTAGGGGGGCACATTGGTGTAATGGTGTTGGATTTAAAGTCCAACACCTTCCCTACTGTTGCGCAGACTGGAGTTGGAATAGTAAATGAAACTATTCCAAAATCCAGCACCAACTTAAGGCAAGTCGTTATAACGACTTGCGTGCTGAACGAATGCATGCTAAAGATGCATTAGTTCTAATCATGGCGTTCAGAAGGCATGCATGCTAAACGCATGCGGAATATCATCATACATTTGATGCAATGTAGCATTGTGGTTCACTGAGTTTCATGCGCACCGCTCGATGAATGTGACCGTCTATAAATCATGATTTTGAATCCCAGCAAGGCCCACTTAGTTTTCTGTCTCTTTGAAGTCAGTAAAAGTGAGTAACAGTAACACCTTTTAATTTTCAGTGCATAGAAATATAAAGAAGAAAGCTATCCAGTCATGAACCAGGGGTTGACCTAAAGCAGAGTTTAAGTACATCTTAAAGGATGGGTCTCCTTGCTACAGACAGCTTTAGCAGACCGCAATGACGCAAAAAGCCCAAGTTAATAAGGTGGTCCATACAGTTCTGTAAACCTCTTCTTCATTAATACTACAGAGCACTCTTTTCCTTGACTTCTGATAATTAACATGCAGCCAACACCTCTGTCACAAAGTAGCTTCTACAGCATAATTTGCCAAAGCTGACATAGTTGTTTTTTCTTTGTCTTGATCTGTTCACGTTTTGAAAATGTATATTTTTCTAATTACAGTAGCTTTAGATTTGCTATAACTCTCACTTTACAATCTGTCAAGGGCATGGCCGGGCTGGTCAGTTGGGCAAGTGGGCAAGCCCACCAAGGGACACTTGGAGACTGGATTTGGCCTCCAGGAATGGTGGTGCACACAGGGTGATCCCAGCGGTAAATTGAATAAGTTGCTCTGGTTCTAACGTGCATTAGCATGTCTACTCCTGGCAAAAATTATAAATAAAGCCCCCATGTTCAATATAAGTTCCCATGGGAGACTGTAACGTTTTTGCGGGGAGTCCACTTGCCTGCCTTCCAACCCATCTTGCCTGACAGTCCCCTCAGCCCCAGTCTCCCTGCCTTGGTTGCTATCGCCAGCGCTGAGATGAGCGGTGCAGAAGGAACTGCCCTACTCGTGCCCAACGTAACCAACCGGCCCTCATGCTTTGACAGGGGGCATCTGGTTATGCTGCTGCTAGTTGCAAATTTGCACAATAGTCAGGCAGCCACTACAGAGGAGACCTCGACTGTGTTCCTCATGGTGAGCCCTCTCGCCTGCTTACCACTCTCCTGTGGCCCTCCTATAAATACGGCTGTCGCCTGGCTGTCGCTTTCCGTACCCTTGCTATTAGAGGAGCAGCGCCCAATTGGGCAGTGGGCCTGTTTGCAGGCCTTCTCTTTCAATATTGGATCCTTGGTGCTGCCCACATGATGCCATTTTGAGCTCTCCATTGCTGCTTGAGCCTTGCAGTCAGCGAGCTGCAGATTATTTAATCCTCGACCCCCACCCAGCGCCCCGTGCATTCAGGGCTTCACCAGGTCAGCTACTAAAGCCTTGTATAATGCCTGCTGTGTGTGGAGAAATAGCCCAGGTTTCATGACACAATAGACCACCGTGGAGAGCAGTCAAGATTCAACTGCTCCCTTTTGAATTTATTGCCCTGTGTTCTTTTCTATCAGGCAGCCATCTTCCCTTTGACGCTCTGAAGTCCTCTTTCAAATTAAGCAAAGCATCAAGCCCATAAAACTAAAAAAGACTCCGCCTCCAGTCTAGCCTTAACCTCCATTTCCAGGACAACAACCAAAAAAGTGGACTATGTCTTGCCTACAGCCTGGAGCTCCACCTAGTGGCAAACTGGGGGTCATGAGAGTTTGACTGTCTTCTGACACGTCCCCATTGTTAGTACCTTACCAGCCTTAATTGTTACCTTGTGGGATCTCTTCCAATCAAAAACAGTGACTTCCTCCAACCAGAAACTGAACGAGGACTACCCAAAGCCTCCCTCCTCAAGAGTAAGTTCAAAAGAAGCCTAGCTGAGGGGCAGTCAGTTGATTTGGTTCTCTATAGGCAGACTCGTCAGCATGTTCTGCCACCCTAAGTAACAGCTACCAGTTACATTTTAACCACATAACTCAATCCAGATCTAGCAAACACAAGGAGATGATGGATGGAGCGCTGAAACTTTTCAGACACTCACCCCCAGTCACAGATCTGGGTTCAATCCATCATCGTTCTTTAGCTCACTTCGCCACCCCAGTTCAGACTTGGCTATAAGCAAATCAGTCTTGACCCTGTGCCTCATGGGAGCAGTTCAGCCCGAACTGCCAAGCCAGGTCTTCCCTGGACCGGAAACAAGCATCCTGCGACCGGTTTCGGGAAAACACCCCTCATCAGCCAGATCTAGTCATACTGGGTCTCACTCCCCCAGCCCAGTCCTTATCTTTCATATTCGACACTACACATCGGCAGGCAGATCCGTCATAAAGAAGTACCATGTCATCTGGCTGATCTCAAATTTCACGGCACTGTCACTGAGAGATGTGGTCCCAACTCCTGGAGCATTAATTATCCTAATAATCTCTCAATAACCCCTACGAAAAGTTTCAAACATCGCCCAGAATACCTAATAGCAGACACTTACTATAGCACAAACAAAGGTATTCTAAAGACTGATTTCATATTCTACACAAAACGTCCAGCGAAGTGGAGAAATTTTATCTCTGCTCATCTACAAGTAACAAACATAACCAAAATTCCCAATGTAACCAAACTCACTATTGTCCACTCCCTAAGATTCAAACGAGAGGTCGTCATATTCATTTTCAGAACGGAGAACATTTTAATCGAAGCAATGAGCCAACATCTTTCAATCTTTAACTGACATTTCCTGACTTTTATCTCTCTTATTGAGCAACACAACCCAGCCCCAACCCCACAGCAAGACCACACCGCTACTTTACACTCTAACCTTGCTCCAATCATGAGAATTGATGGCTACATAGCAACCCAGAACACTACCATACACCAAGGCCAGGACAATGCCTGCCCCAATCCTAGGAACTCCCTTCAGCCCCTTCCAACCTAAACACGATCTCCAATAGGAAACCCACCCAGCCAACACAAACACATCCTATCCCAACGCACATGACCCCACCATGAATATGACTCATCAGCCAAATACAAATATTGGAACTATTGCCCTTCCCCTCTCTTATGGCAACATAAACTTCCCTGACCTACTAAACACAACCCTTATACATACAGTAACTAAAATTGATGCCCTGGTCGAGGAAATCCTGCGCATAAAAAAAAAAAAACTATTGACTCAGACCAGACTATATTACAAAGCTAGTTCCATGACAGGAAATTCTCTCAAAGTTCTCCTGAATGATAACGGACTTACCCATTGGACTTCTATTCCCCTTTGTCACTTATCTCCCAGACTGCACCGAGCCCATAACGCTTCGGAAGGAGATAGTGGTTTATTACTTAGCACCTTATATTGCACAAAAGCATCCCAAAAGAACATCAAGACACTATCCAGTATCTCAGTAATCACCAGCGCAAACAGAATCCCCCTCACAAACAGAGTACCAAGACTCCCATCTCAATACACCGCCATACAAACACTCCACTACCCAAAAACAGTTTTGACCCCTTAAACTGTTTGCTTCTCAACTGTAGGTCAGTAGTTCAGCACGCAGCCTAACTAGCTGAAACCATATTAACAGATGGAGTGGACATTACATTCATAACAAACTTAGCACAATGAACACTCCACCCCCATACTAGACCTGCTTGTACCATATTCCATTACTCGACGGGACAGACCAGGACATACAGGAGGTGGAATAGCAATCATGCACAAAAATAGGAAACGCCTTGTTAGAAATGGGATTTCTGGTTGGCTAGGGCTTGCGCCAAAGCCAGACAGAAACCACCACTCTAGTCAGGGATGGGGAGTTACACGCCAAAGATAACCCCTGCTCACCCCCTTGGTAGCTTGGCACGAGCAGTCAGGCTCATCCCGGAGGCGATGTGTAAAGCGTTTGCGCGCGCACCCAGCAACAACACCCAAGGCCCACCACAAAGGAAACTCCACACAAGGTATTATATAAAAATAGCCTTTGTATTACCAAAACACAATAGATAAAAACACACACTTTACAATGTGCCAACAGGCACGGGCAGAATTTACAAGGGATTATATGCACAGGGGACAGGGCCACATGGACCACTGTCAGGAATTAGCACTTTGTAGAAATAGCACTTAGAACGTAGGAATAATACTGTAGTACAAAATAGCAGATGTAGCACACAACCAGTAACTACTCGTAACAGGTAAGTACCACCTACGCAACCCTAACCACCTTAGGAAAATGTCACGCAGGGAACTAGGACCTCACTAGCACCACCTGTACTAGGAGAAAACAAACAACCACCTAAGTATCACAATACCTGTAGGGGTAAACGCACATTACACATGATGCATCACATTCAGAGGTGTAGGGAAGGAAAACACATGATGCATAAAAACACATTCAGAGGTGCAGGTTAGGAACAATAGCGCAAAACTCCCATTAGCCACTACCGGTGGCAGTCCCTAGGCCAACTGGCCTTGTAGGGGGGCTAGGATGCCCTGTGTCCAGCAGAGTCAGGGCAGGACTGCGCACGCAGTCAGGGCAAAGAGTAAAGGTCACAACCTAAACGTTGCAGCTGCCCACTAAGTGCTGGGCAGCTGGGAAAAGGAACCTGGCACCGGCGTGCCTCCTGGGCCCTCTCTGGGCTCGGGGATGCCCTACGACAATGGGGGAGACTCGTGGGCTCAAAACAACTAGAAATGCCCCCTAGAGCCTGTCAGGACTCTATTAAAATATTGCCCCCGACGTTGGAGCCACGGGGCTCTGAACACTAGAATGCCCCCGAGTGGCTGGAGCCTCACGAGGCTCGGAACACATATGCCCCCGCGGTGGAGTCGTCTCGGCTCTAAGACCATGTGCCCCGATGTTGTAGTCCTCCTCACGGACTCGAGAAGACAAAAATGCCCCCAACGGTGGAGCGGCCCGCTGCCTTCCGGGGCCGCTCTCAGCACAAAAAGAACTGCCCCAGTTCTCGTTGGAGTCCCGCTCGGGGGACTCGTGACACGCAATTTGCCCCTCTGAACGTGTGAGCGCACTGGCGCTCGGAGCGAACAATACCACCTCGACTCATCACCGGCTCGTAGCTGGGGGGGAAGGATCCTCGTGGCGAAGGTGGCGGCAGTCTTCCTCCTGAGGTGCAGGCAGGACGGTGCCCTGTAGCGAGGAGCCCTCTTCACCGGAGCTCTTCCCTCGGGGGTCTTTTAATGCGGAGCCTACGGGCTACGTGCACGAAGGCGGCACGTCCCAGTGCGGGGTGGGCTCCCGCCTGGGTGGGGGCGCAGTACTTCTCCCCAGGGCCCCGGGGCGCAGGGTAGGCTCCTGCCGGCTCCGGGGCTTTCAATCCAGCACGAGTCCTCGGTGGGAGGCGGGGTAGGCTCCCGCCCTCCTACTTCCGGTTGTCCCGGAGTCCCGCCCCTGGCCTGCCTGACTTCCTACGAGCCCGGCCGCGGCAGTGATTTTAACTTCACAAGAGGGGTGGGCTCCCTCGTAATAAGCAATATACGGCGGGGTGGGCACCCGCCGTAGGAAAATAATTAAATAAGCGGGGTAGGCACCCGCAAGCGCACCACAATGCCGGGTGGGCACCGGCCTCCAGAAATAAAGCGCTTCTAGCGCTACGGCCAAAAGCGAAAGCGCTCTAGAAGCGCTGGGGGTACCAAACAAAGCGCTCCTAGCGCTATATGTAAAATAAAAACGCCTCCAGGCGTTTAGGGGAGAAGGCAAGTCCAGCAACAAAAGTCCTGGCAAAGTTCTTAGGAAAGTAGGCAGGGGGACAAGTCTGGGCCAGGGGCCAGCTCACTGGGCCCTCCAGGCAGGAAGGCAGTCCTAAGTGGCGGTTCCTCCTGGCCTCCAGCAGCAGCCCCCCTCAGCTTGGATCCTGGAAGTGAACAACCTGTAAGGGGACACAGCCCCTTCTTATACTGTAAAACCCTTTGTCTCAAGGTGCAGGGAAGGGGCGAACCAGTTACAACTGGTTCCTGAGCACTTTGTTTTGCTCAGCCCCTCTCCCTATTCACTGGCAGGGCTAGGGTCATCAGTCGCACCACAGGGGGCGGAGCCAGCATTGTGTAGGGAAAACCCAGCCCTATTCAGGACCCAGGTGTACTCCTCCCACCCACCTAGCTGCTGATCTCCCCATTCACCACTGGGTGACTCATCCTGACTCGGGGGATTCCCTAGCCCGTCACATGACCTCAACCAGCCAATCGCCAGACCAGGCACACATTTCACACTGCACACCGAAGTGCCCACTTCTAGAAGTGGCACTTCCATACTAGGTACATGCACGCCACACACATCATCGCGCAGCATTTCATCACACGAGTCCGTACATACCAAACTCGAACCTGCACACCCTACGCATCAGGAACTACCAGGGACACATACATTCCCCCATGCATCCCTATGGGAGGGCAGGCCAACCTCACTACACGCACGCACTTTACCCTGGGACACAGTGGTAAAAGTGCGCAGAGGCCAAAAATCACTACACCAAGTCACCAATAAAAAGCAAAAAGTTCAGGGGTGAACCTGCCAGAAGGGCCAAGTCCAACACGCCTCAACTCCTTTGAGACAACAAACTACTCATCGCTCAAATACCTGGAAGTTGAACTCATAACTAACGGTGCAACCCCTATCAAACTTCATACCATCAATCACTATAGGAAAGTGGGTTTCTGTTGCAGTAACCTCACCCACTTTTTGCCAGATTTCTGATGCACTTTGACTTGATGTGCCCTGGGTCCCCGCCAATCAAGGCCTGTGTTCTTTCCAAAAACTGTAACTTTGTACCCCCCAATTGGCACCTCTCTGGCCACATGTAAGTCCCTTGTAAATGTTACCATGGGTACCAAGGGCACTGTGACCAGGGAAGGCCTCTAAGGGCTGCAGGACATAAGGTGTAGGACCTCTGAGGGTGGCACATTAACACACACACACTGCCATTGCAGGCTGCATGTTTTAGTGCAGGGAAAAGTGGGGAGTCGACATGGCACAAATACCTGTGTGCCATGCCTGCCTTTGGTATAGGGAAGTCACCCCTCTAGCTGGGTGCACTATACCACTGGTGAGGGTACAGTTGCATGAGCACTGTAGGGCTACAATGCCCATGCAGCTGTACCTTCACCAGTGGTATAAAGCCATAAAGATGATATGGTCTGGGAGTTTGTCATTACGAACTCCACAGCACCATAATGGCTTTATTATACTCAGACGTTTGCTACCAAACTTCCCAGAATTCAGTAAACTCACCCTGATGCCAGTGTGGGGTTTATTATAGAATGCACTCATAGTGCATCTTAGAGATACCCCCTGAAAAACAACCAGCCTCTGGTGGGGTTTGTGACTGGTTAACACCTGCCTGCCACCAAAGAACAGGTTTCTGGACCCCTGTGGGTGGGAACCTTTGCTACCTGGGCCAAGAAACAAAGCCTTTCCTAGGCGGAGGTGTTCACACCTCCCCCAGGTCAGGAAAAGCCATTTGTGAGAGAGGTGCTTCAAAGGCCTTGCCTCCTTGGCAACATGACCTCCAGCCTCCCGAATTGTTCCCACCTGTCTTCGCTCTGAAAAGGGGGTGAGATAGGAAGGTAAAGTTGTACATCAAATATGCAGTCAATGTCAATAAAGTACATAGAAAAAAATAATTAAAATATAAATGTCACATTTTTTTATCATACATTTTTTTTTCATTACATACATAATTAAAAACATCCCCTCTTAGGTTACATACAATGTCTATAATAACACTTTGACATAAAGACTTTTTGTTTTTCTTTTTATGTCTAAGTGTTATTATAGAAATGTGACATTTATATATTAATAATTTTTTCTATGTACTTTATTGACATTGACTGCATATTTGATGTACAACTTTACTGCACTCTGCACACTTTCTCTGACTATGGACTCCTTGTTGTTTCTCAATCTAGATCTAAACAGAGAGAGGAAGCAGTTAAGAATGACTGAAAGACTATGGAGGCAGAACCCTACACCAACACACCTTGCTCTCCTCCGATCTGAATGATTCGCCTACAAGAAACACATCTTTTGCAATCAACTGGACTGGGTGGAGAACAGACAGAGGGATCTCTACAACATAATTAATCAACAAACTACCCTACCTTTCAACAGGAAATTATAGCTACTAATAAAAGCTGTGAAGAAATAGCGAATTTCTTTTCTGAGAAAATATTGAAAATTGAACAATCTCTTATCCACGTCGCAAGTTTGACAACTCAGCTTCCCTGCTCTGACTACGTACCCATCTCCATGGTAACTCCCTCATCAGGCCCTTCCTCAGACCTGACAAAACACACAAAAAAACTTCAAGGCGAAGTTTCAGTTACCAAAGAACAATTCCAATTGGTCAGATTTCAAATCGTTGATGGAAGCTGAAGTCCACAAGATAATTGCAAACTTGAAACCCACAGCCCATACCACTGATTTCCCCCCCGGCCCTTCCTCCCTAGTACAGAGCCTGAATCACATCATCTCGCCATTCTGGACCAAAATCATCAATGCTTCCCTCTAGTCTGGCTGTGTGCCTGACTCCCCCAAATCAGCCAAGTCAATACCATTCTCAAAAACCCAGAAACTGATTTGAATGACCTCAACAACTTTAGATCTGTCATTAACCTTCCTATCCTAGCAAAAGCAATCGAAAAATGCATTTTGACCCAACTAAACCTGCACGACACCTTCTAATCAGGATTCTGAAAAGGGGGTAGCTCGGAAACTGCTATGCTCAATATGTCAGATGACATTCTCAGAACTTTAGATGAAGGTGACTCTTGTCTTCGAATCCTAGACCTATATGTGGCATTTGACACAGTCAACAACCAAGCTTTACTTGAGACCCTCAAAAATCACTCTGGTGACAATAGCATGGTCCTGAGATAGTTTACTTCCTATCTGAAACATCGCTCAAAGGAAATAAAAATCAGCAGCTGTCTCTCACAACCTACACCAGTTACACAAGGAGTTCCACAAGGCTCCATCCTTGCCCCAGCCCTTTTCAACCTCTTCATGGAACCCCTCACTATTATCCTGAAACAGGCGAGGGTTAAATACCACCTTTATGCTGACAACACCCAAAACCAAAACCGGCCCTGGCAAAGTGTTTGGCCGGCCATCCCCCGGGGCTTGGGGGTGCCGCCGAGCTCTTTGCCAAAGCCGGTTTTCGCCCGATTTTGTTACAGGGCCAATTTTGCAGCTATGCTGCAAAAACGGCCCTGTAACAAAAATGACCCCCAGGGGCCCAAAACCGTCCCCCCACCGTGCGGCGCACCGGGGGATTGCCTGGTGCCCGCTACGGCCAGTCCGGCCCTGCTGAGCCCCAATAAAACTGAACTGCTACTCTATGCCCCAGATGACAAGTCATCGCCAATACAAAACTGGCCGAAGAGCATTAACACTCCTAACTACTCTCTCACACTCTCCTAGGTACTTCACAGAGTTAGAATCATCCTAGACAAAACATGTCAATGAAAAAAATAGATAAACACTGCTGCCAAAGGTGTGCTCTACACCCTAAAACAGTTCAAGAAAACCAAGCTGTTTACACTACAGTCTTTAGGTCTTCAAGTGGGATAATCACTTGTCCTCTCGAAAGTGATTATGGCAATTCCATTATCACTGGGACCCCAAAATGCCACCTAACACCTCCTAGAACAACTCTTAATGCAGCCGCTAGACTCCTCACAGATGCCAAAAGATTTGATCATATCTCACCTGCTCTCAATAGTCTCAAGTGGCTCCTAGTAGAAGGAAGATGCATCTTAGAGACATCCTGTATAACCCACAAACTCCGTGGCACTGCAAACCCTAAATATTTAGAAAACAAACTATTGAGAGCGGGTAAAACTCTGAATCTAAGAAGCTCTGACTCACTTCTTCTAATCCCTTCCAAATTGAAAAACAAATAATCTCAGAAATGCTTTCCTTAGGTAATGCTCCATCAATTTAGAGCTCTCTTCCTAAAGTTCTTCGCTGCATCCCTTTCTATATCCCTTTGATCAGAATCTCAAAACTCTACTGCTGAACAAATATCTCAATCCGCCCCCCTGAGTTTCGACACCAACAGGACCAGTCAATACGGTCGCCCAATTCAGCGTCCATGCCTCGGACGGGCAATGTTGAATCAACTGTTACTCTATGAGATGCGTATTTTATGTTAAACTGTTTTTATCCCCACTCGCTATACTGTGCCACCTGTGAATCCTTCTATCAATGCTACGTGTTGTAAAGTGCCCTAAAGGGCCTAACCAGCGCTACATAACAGCCTCAAATAATAAATAGATTAAAGTCTGTTGAGAAATATGTGCCGATCCTTAAAAATTTGTGCTGGTGAGCCTCACCTGCAACCATCAGCTCAAATTAAGCATTGTCCTAGCCCTAATCTTAATACTATTCCTAATCTTTTTTTCTGTTGCCCTATTCACTTTGTTTTTTTCCTCCAAAAACCTCTTTCAAATTATGTCCCTTTCCACACTTTTTGTTTTTCTCACTTATTTGCTCTCAGTTTGATCTAAAAGGCGTAGAACCAAACTCTGAGAATTCTAGAGCCCAAAATTTGTATTTTTGTGTCAATTGGGAAAAATAGCTTAATGTGAAATGTTTTGCTCTGAATTAGACCCTGTGTAATAAATAACAAATATGTACTCATTCTCCTGTCACCTAGCACAGTTTCACATTTGTTCATAGCATGCCTCTTGATGAATGCATGTGGAGCCAAACATTGCATGCAATCGCACTGGGTAAGGTACCATCTCAGCAGTATTTTTATAGCTATTCTCTTTATGTTCACTACAAATAGAGCCTTTAGCCTCCTTGGACCACACTTCAGCCAGGGATCCTCTGGATTTGTATTGCTAACTTTGTTTTCCCTGTGGCTAAGTATGTTGATTTCGTTGTTTGTTGTAAGTTGCTTAATAGTCTGTGCAGTAGTGAGATGATTTTTATACAGTGTTCTTTCAGAAGTGATTCAATTGCTGTTTAGCCTCTGGTGAACCCCGTTTTTTCTTTCCATCTATGTCAACCAGTGCATCACCTGATCATCAGAGGAATTCTTCTCCTTCTTCACTGATAAAATCACGGCATTAGGAATTGAACTCAGTAACGCCACCTACTCTCAACCCCTTCCTGACCTACTCCCCCTTTCCACACCTCCTCCCCTGCCCTCACCTAAAAACCAAGCCCACTGGACTGACTGACTTTGAATACTATAACGAAAGCTCTAGCTCCAGAATCCTCTCTACCTTAAACCCAAATAACCACTTTAATGACCCGCTTCCCGCCAACTGCCTCGCTGCCGCCTCCCAATCCATTGTTCCTTGCTGGACTGCAATAATCAACGCCTCTCTCCGGCAGGGCTCGATTCCGGACCCTTTGAAAGCCGGCCAAGTCCTCCCTATTTTGAAAAACCTTTACTGGATCCAGCCTCCCCAGACAATTTCAGACCTATCTCCAATATCCCGCTATTAGCCAAATTATTGGAGAAGTGTGTACAACAGCAACTAAGTCAGCACATCAACAACTTCCACCTACTTGACGACTTCCAATCTGGATTTAGGCCTGGGCACAGCACTGAAACTACTATGCTCCACATCGTGGACGACACCCTCCAAACCCAAGACCAAGGCAAAACTTGCCTTCTAATCCTCCTTGATCTATCCTCTGCCTTCGATACGGTCAACCATGAAAAACTACTCGAAGGCCTCAAATTCAGGATGGGTCTGGATGGCGTGTTCCTAGAAGGGTTCTGATCCTTCCTCCACAACTGCTCTCAGAGATTCCTCATCCATGGCAACCTATTAGCTCCTACCCCGGTCACAGTCGGAGTCCCCCAAGGTTCAACCCTGTCCCCCACCCTCTTTAATCTTTACTTAGAGTCACTCACCGAAGTTCTTCGTACCACCAACATCTCCTACCATATGTATGCGGACGATACCCAAATATACATCAATATCTCTTCGCTCGAGGAGATCCTCTCCCTGAATGAGACCCTGAAACTGACCGTCCAATGGCTAGCCGATAACCAACTCAAACTTAATACAATGAAAACTGAATTTCTCCTAATCTCCGCTTCAAAAGCCAACCCGGAGATTCGGGTGTGGATTAAGGCCATCACAGCCCTGAACTGCCTGCCGACCATTGTGGACTCAGCCAAATCCCTGGGCATAATCCTCGACTTCAACCTGAACATGCGAGACCACATTAACTCAATGGCTAAAGAAGCCAGATTCCACCTCAGCTACCTATGGAAGCTAAAGCCTTTCATCGAGACTACTGACCTCAAAATGGCAGTGCAAGCACTAGTCGTCTCTAGACTGGAATATGGTTGTTCCACCCTCACAGGACTACCCAAGATCTCATTAGCACCTCTAAAAGCCTGCCTCAACGCGGCCGCCAGACTACTCACAGGCACCAGGAAATTCGACCACATCTCCCCACATATGAAAGCCCTGAACTGGCTCCCTCTAGAGGCCAGAATTCAGCTGAAACTGGCCTGCATTACACACAAGGCTCTATACACAAACTCCCCTGCTTATCTGGCACAGAAACTAGTGGTATCGGGAGGAAGCAGGAACTCCGGGTCCACTAGAAACCTCTTACTTCAACCTGCCTTCTTTCAGAAAAAAAGAACCTACAATAGGGCGTTCACTGGAGCAGCACCAAGAATCTGGAACTCTTTCCCACCTGACATCAGAAGAATCCCTTCTCTAGCACGTTTCAAGAAGGAGGCCAAAACCTTTGTCATGGGTAAATTCCTCATCTAATGCCTGACCACAACCACAATACTGTGCCAGATGAATCTAAGACTATCGCTCCTTCCCCAGATCACCTATTCTCCCCGCCGAGAATATATGGGACCATTGTTTTGCTTCCACTGACTCTAACTTTGATTGTAACCATACACCTGTATCCCCGTTTTCCCTATGCTCTCAGCACCCCGGCCCCTCGCCATCCTTTTGATTGTTTGATTTTGTATATCTCTGCATTTTAAACGTTTTGTTTGTCCACCACTGTATACCGTGTAAAGCGCTCTGATACCCTCACGGGTCAAGTTCGCGCTCTATAAAACACAAAATAAAATAATAAATAAATAAATAAATACCATTATGGGTTGTTGATGATTGCTTTTGGGCTTTACTGACACCTTTTTGTACTTGACAGCACTGCTAGGCTGTGGCCCCCACAGCCTCATAATTTGGGTGTCAGGACATTATTGACTCCAGTGCAGAAGATCAGAGGGTTATACATACATGGGCATCAAATAGGGGTAATCGGAGGTAGTGGCTGTTGTCAATTACATACTTCGTGTTCCACTACCACTGCTCTTGCTATTTCTGGTCTCATGGGCCATGAAGGAGGTGGAGTGCCACAGAGAGTAAGTGGGGTTCTCACAGCTTTCACAACATGTTGACTGTCTATAGTTTACACTCCATGCCTTTCCACCAGTCCATCAACAGCAAATAGGAGGGCTAAGGATGGGAAAAGGGGTAACTGTGATGTCCGCATTTGTTAAATTGTGTGTAATGTCACTTACGCTAGTCATAGCCTATTGGTGAATTGACGTCCCTGTATACAACCCCTCTCTCAGCTTGAGACAGAGGAAGGCACTTCTGGAGTTCAGGTGCCCCAGGGTTCAAATGATCTTCCCAGCAGTGGTGAGAGTTAGTACTGCTGATTAAGAGAAGAAAACCCATTGAGTGTGGGTCACCTGGTGACAGAAGCCTGTGAGGGCTGCTGAGAGTGAGCGCATGAAGCCATGACGATGCCATTAAGCGCGTAGAGCACTTCAGGGCAAGAAGTACTAGTGACATTGAGCCTAAGGATAGGAAGAATATGGGGCTAGCATGAGTGGCAGCAGGTAGGTGGCGTGAAGTGGCAGATGTGCAGGGGAACTCAGTGAGTATTGAGGGGGTGTTTTGAGCAGGTGTTCCTCCTTTCCAGAGTAATATTCTTAGTAAAGTGATAATTCCTTGCTTGGATTCAACACAGTAATCCAGGTTGGTTTGAGTGAGAAAAAGTATTTTATTCACCACATTGTTATGTCCATTCCACTCATTTGTGATTTTTCATAAAGTAAAAATGTGAGGGAAAATGAACAGCTGACACGTGTTTCGCCCTATGTGGCAGGTAGAGCCAGGGCTTTCTCAAGGCTAGTCGTTACAGTCCAACATCATAGCATCAACAATTAGTTTGTTGGTTGTTATGGAAAAAGGCTTGCGTGGGGTCCTCGGGTAACTCCTTGTTATCAGTGAGTATTCTATTCTCCACAGGTTACAATTGAGTTAAAGTTTGAAACTAGAGGCTGTACGGTGGGGTTGTGAGTGGCACCTAGTCTTAAATGCATTCCAGGATTATCCCCATTGAACCAAAGGCTGACAGGAAGTGTGGTCTGGGTTCTGTGTTCACAGCAGTGCCATCACAGTGCCATGATAGTTTCATCTTATCAGTGCCAATCATGGCTACTGCGGAGTATGCGGAGTACGCAGCCGCATGCCATTTTTTGTATTTATAATTTTGTGGATAACTTAATGCAACACGACTCAGGCCCCCCTCCCCTATTAAACTGAATTTAATATTTCATCAAGGGCTGCAAATTTGGGACGACCCACATTTCAGTTTCACTTTTTGCAGTTCCCTCCAGGATTGATGTATGCCAAAATATTGATTGGGAAAAATATCACTCTACAAAATTATCACGGCCTAAGTATTTACTACAAAAATATTGGAAAGGTAAATATAGATTTACTATTAACGCCACATCCTGTTACATTGAAGACAGATCTAGTGTCAACGTATTGTAAACCTGTACTTACCTCTATATACTTAAATATAACGATCAGTATATATTTACCTTCCTAATATTTTTGTTCTCGATATCATACAAAAATATTGTAGGCAAATAACATACTGGTAGAAAACCCTACCAGAGCTTGTTAGTTGGATTACTGCAATATCAGTGCCCTACTGACTGCTTTTGGAAGCATGTACCATTAGTCTGGTTAAAATATCTAATGAGTGCTTAGACAATGCCTGCCTATGGCCCTTCTTGCCAACACCCATGGCTCTAGTACCTCCAGTGAGATTTCTTATGCCTTTTCGTGGAAACCGGCACCCATTCCTGTTGTCAGTACTCAGTCAGTATTGTTACCCCATCAATTGCTGAACTTGTACTGTACTCCTATCTCTAATTAAGAGCCTATTCTGTCTTTCTGTCAGTCATTAATATAATAAAATTATCTTTGTTTCCTAAATGGAGGATTTAGGGGGAGCTCGAGGTCATTCGCAATATAGTTGAAATGGATGTTCTGATTTTGGAGGAGGGTTGGAATGCCAGTAAATTTACAAGACTGTATGTCAAACAACATATCACACTTATGTAAATCCGCAGTCTTGATGACCCTTATCCTTATCATGCGACGTGTCTTCAAGTTCGATATTCTGGGAAATCCAACTGGGCAAAAAAAAATAATTGGGGGTCATTTTTATTGATGACAATGTAGTTTGCAACAGTTGACCTATTGTTTTAGATATGTTTGGGTTGAATTGTCTTTTCTGGTTTGGAGGGTGTCAGGCAGCATTACAGCTGATGAGATTTCTAAACAAGTACCAATTCTTGAATGGTGTATCTTTGCGCACTCTACTCGTGCTGTTAAGTGGAGGTTATGACTGCTTGGCTCAAAGAACCGTTCTTTACGAACTGCCAGGTTCTAATGACTCCGATTATTCCTCATAAATCTGAAACGGAAGAATCAAAAACAGAGACACAATTACCATAATTCATCTCCGACACATCCTTCGATGGCGACACCTCTCCCACCCACTCCAAGGTAGCCTTTCTGATCTTTTCATCTCAAACACCCTCTCAGACCCTACATGTAGGAAGACCATGGTGTTGGTAAAACTGGGATTCACGCTGTCCTTATAGTGACCCAATGTGATGCTGGCACGTGCCTCCCAAATGGCTAACCCAAAAGCCATTGTAGAAAGGTAGGTTCAGGAAGTTGGCGGAGGTTTGTACCCCTTGTTTCTGAAATAATTGAAGAAGGTAATATCCCTATTCTTTACATTTCTTTATTTGTTTTCAATGTTACACCTTGTCACGGTGAAAAACAAACAGAGGGACGTCTGAACCATCTCAGACCCTATTTTCAGTCTTTCCCCCTCAGATACTGTCCTTAACAGCCTTATATTCAGTCACACGCCAACCAGCTGCAACAGTTCCAGATCTAGATGCAAAATCACTTTGCTGCTGCCTCAATGTACCTTCATCAAGTTCTCATCCATGAGCTGTCTTCTTCAGCAACTTCAATTACATGCTATGCTGCCTCCTGGAGATACCCTATACTAACTGCATGCTCACCCCCTCAATCCCTTCTGATCATCCTTAGGGTTTAGAAAGGGGATGAGGTGAAATTCCAACATATGAGGGTGAGAAATATAAAATGGCCCTCAATACACTCCTCAAAGTCCTTGACGAGGCAAAATCAGCATACCTCCAAGAACTTACTGCGTCACTTCAATATCACCCCAAAAGTTTATCTCTGACCATTCAGTCTCTAATTCCCCCACTCCGTACCTCTGTTATACGCTCTAACCTCTCAGCTAACAGCTTTGTGATTACTTGTATTTTAAAATATTCAACATCAAGACCACCAGCTTTGCACAATGTACTACCCCTTCAGTTTTTTGCTTACCTTTCATCCCTTAGTGGTGATGGGGGCTGATTGTACACACAGTCTGTAGCACGTGCCTCTTGAGACCATTCCCATACCCAAAATAGTCACTTCATCTTGTATCTTTTTTTAATCCATTTTGTCCCTGCCCTCAATCAAACCTCTCACACTCTTGTTCACTATTCCCTTTTCTCTCACTGGCTTGTTTAATACCTTTCTCCTTCTCCGTCTTTCTTTTCTAGGATTCTCAACCACCTAGTGCTCAATAAGCCTACTATCTCTCCAAAAATAATTATCTGATAGAGACATCTAGCCACAGATTCCTTACATTTGAACTTCCAGGTGTCAGGCTGCATCCGGAAGATTTTTGTCAGCAGTATCCCTGCACGCTGGTAGGTGGTGTCGGTCAACTCCGCGTGACATTCATGTCTTCTATATACGTGCCACCACTGCACACTGACGTATGTTCTTTTCTTTCCCCACCAGCCAGCGCAGATCCGTCTCAGAGCAACACCCTGTCACTTTTTGACAGAGTATTGTAAAACTGTTTGTACAAGTCTTGGTGTGTAGGAATCTCCAAGAAGACCTCTGAGTTAAAGCTGTGTGGTGCCTGTCACCGTGCCATGTCGGTCACAAACCCCCATTCGGAGTGTCTCTGTGTCATGGTGGCATTCCAGGCACCAAAGTCGTGCTCCGATTGCCAGGCCAGGACACCGAAGGCTTTGAGGGAGCAGTCCCTAAGCTAATCGCGGCCCGGCGTATGGTGCCATGGAGGTCGCCTCGCCGATCTCGATCCCGGTCGAGAGGAAGGTTCGAGCACCACTCCGGGGGATCCAAGACTTCTACCTTGGAGTCATTGTGGTCAGGTAAGAAGCACCACAAAAAGTACAAGAAGTCGAAGTGTGCTTCGACTTCGCCCCGTCCATCGCACGACAAGATGGGGGATCCGTGGCTATTAAGGTCCTGCTCTGCAGAGTGGGTGCCTGCGTCGGCTCCGCGCTTCCCTCCCTTTCCGGGGCCAGTAGTGACCCCCACTCAACTAAAAGATTTTTATGATGCCATGTGTGCCATATTTGGGCATCCTGACCCTGCTAGCGTGTCTTCGTGCCCCGCAGGCTAAGCAGAAGGAGATTCCCTGGGTTCCGCACCTCCAGCACCATGGCCTCCACTTGGATCTGTTCCTGGATCCGGACTGACGCCGGTCGTACCTCAGGGGCCTCGGCATCTGATCCAGTGCTGGGGAAGGTCGCTGAGCCACCGGCACCCCCTCCCTCATAGTCATTCAAGATGACACAGAGCGGGTCTGGCGCCCACCGATGCCGAGACTGATGCCAACCTGCCCTATTCTGAAGGGCTACAAATGGATGATGGTGATGATTAGAAAGAGCAGCAGAATCCCTTAGAAATCCCACAACCCAATCAAGACGTGGACTGATATGAGGACCTGGGTGATGCCAGTGGCCTGGACACTTCTCTGGATTCTGTCATGCTGTCTCCCCATACATAGCTACATAGGAGGGAGCCTCATTTGCAATGGTGGCGTGCAGGGCTGCGGAGGTCTTGAACCTGCAGCTTCCTATGGTAGCAGTCAAGACAAACGTCTTGACGCAGGTCCTGCAGCCTGGTGTCTCCACCTCGAAACCCTTGCTGCCTTTTAACGATGCCTTGACGGATGTCCTACTGAGTGCCTGGTCCAAGCCTGCTGCCACCGCCCTGCATCGGGTGACCTAGCTTTCCTCTCCACCCATCCCACCCCACAAAGCTTGGTGGTTCAAGTTTCCACTTCCCATGGCGTGTTCCTTTCTGCACTCCAGGACAGGGAATCCAAAAGGCTGGACAGCTTCGGTAAGAAGATCTTTTCTCCTGCCAGCCTAGCATGGCAGGCGTTAAATACTGCATGCCTCTTGCGCCGTTATTCCCATTCGATATGGGATACGGCTGCGCAGGTGCTGCCAAGAGTCTCGGAGGAGGAGTGGGCTCTTCTCTCCAGGGCTATTTCAGACAGGAGAGATGCAGCAAAGTTTGTCATACGTTGTGGCTAAGATACAACAAACTCTCTACATAGGGATTTCCTCGATGGTGGCCGTGAGGCACCACGCCTGGCTGAGGATGTCTGGCTTTTCAGAGGATGTCCAGGCTAATCTAATAGACATGCCCTTTGATGGCTCCCATCTCTTCGGAGACAAGGCAGATGCAGTGCTTGAACGCTTTAAGGGATCGCGGATAACGGCCAAGTCCCTAGGCCTCACCACATCATCCCAGCCTGTCTGCTTTCGGCCGCTTTCGTGGCTATGGAAGGGGCTTCCAACCACGCCAGCCCTATCCTGGCCAAAGGAGCCCACAAGGTCAGCAACCTCTGCAAGGCCATGGACGCGGTTCATCCCCGACCCGTGGGTCAGGTGGCCTGAAGTCTGGTCAAGCCACAAACCCCTCCTCCACCGCTAAACCTTCCTAGTTTGATCTCTTTGGATCATCAGCGTCCATTTGGTGGCAGGATTCACCATCACCTCCACTACTGGTGGGACATCACCTCGGACAGGTGGGCGTTGCAAATAGCCCGAAGGGTATACTCACTTGCCTTTGAGATTACCCCTCCCTCCATGCCTAACACTCACGATCAGCTGATGGAGGATCACCTTGCTTACTCTGCGAGGAAGTCAAGACGCTCTTGGCCAATTCAGCTTTAGAGAGGGTTCCTGGGCCAGAAATAGGCTGTGGTTGTTATTCCCGCTACTTTCTGATTCCAAAGAAGGACAGAGGTCTTCATCCTATCCTAGACCTCAGGGCACTCAACTACTTCCTCAAAAAGAGAAATTCAAGATGCTCCCCCTCTCTCAGGTCCTGTCTGCTCTGGACCCAGGAGACTGGATGTAGTGCTGGACTTGCAGGACGCCTATTTCCATATCCCCGTCCTGCCTGCCTGCCCATCGTCGCTACCTGTGGTTTACAGTTGGCCACAAGCACTTTCAATTTACTATGCTCCCTTTCGGTCTCACCAGTGCCCCTCGGTTGTTCAAGTTGATGGCAGTGGTCGCAGCCCATCTGCGGAGATCAGGGGTTCCAGTCTTCCCCTATCTTGCAGACTGGTTGTTGAAGCCGGGCTCATCCCAAGCAGTCTTCTCCCACCTCTAGACTATGGCGAACCTCCTGCATTCGCTGGGACTCACTATCAACGTTGCAAAGTCACACATGACTCCCGCTCAGACACTCCCTTTTATCGGAGCGGTTCTGGACATTGTGCAGTTTTGGGCTCATCCTCCTGAACGGAGAGTCCAGTATATTCAGGTTATGATTCCGATGTTTCAGCCTCTATCCTGTATTTTGAGGAAAACGGCTCTGAGGCTGTTGAGCCCCATGGCTTCATACATCCTGCTGGTGGACAATGCCAGATTGCACATGCAGGCTTTGTAGTGGGACCTGAAGTTCCAAACGGCACAGCAACGGGGAAATCTCACTGACCTAGTTCAGATATCGAAGGGCACACGAACAACCTGTCATGGTGGCTTACAACCCGCGACTGGGTCAGTGGTTTACCCCTCTCCCTTCCCCACCCCGATCCTACAGTAGTGATGGATTCAACCCTTCTGGGATGGGGCTGCCATCTTGGAGAGGTGGAGATCAGACGACTCTGGTCTCCGGAGGAGGCCAAGCTCCATATCAACCTGTATGCTGCATGCAATCTGATTGAAACTGAAAGGCTTTTTACCGTCCCTCAAGGGAAGGCTACTTCAGGTGTTCACAGACAACACTACCACCATGTGGTACTACAACAAGCACGGAGGAGTGGGGTTGTGGACCCTCAGTCAAGAGGCCCTGCATCTCTGGACTTGACTGGAACAGGGCATTTCCCTGGTGGTTCAACATCTGGCTGGTTCTCTGAACACCAGAGCTGACTAATTCAGCCGCCGGTGCCTTGTGGATCACGAGTGGCATCTCCATTCAACGGTGGTACAAGGTCTCTTTCAACAGTGGGGAGAGCCTTGGTTAGATCTGTTCGCCTCTGTATAAAAATGTGTTACGCGTTAGCGAATAACCATCCTCCTGAAGGCTTTAGGGCCATTCTACCAGGGCGAGGGCAACAACCACGGCTCTTCAGCGTTGTGTTCCAGTTAGTGACAACTGCTAAGCGGCCATGTGGGCATCCTTGCACACGTTCGCCAGACACTACTGCCTGGCTTCTCAGGTTCACAGGGAGGGCCTCTTTGGCCGCTATTTCTTGCAGGATTTCTGGGACTAAACTTTTCCACAGTCCTTCATCTTGGGATGGGATCGCTTGGGTGTCTGTTCAAAGGTAAGGAATCTGTGGCTAGATGTCTCTATCAGATGGACAAGTTACTTACCTTCTGTAACGCCATATCTGGTAGAGACATGATCTAGCCGCAGATTCCTTACCGACCCACCCATCCGCCACATATTGCAGATCAGTTTCACCTTCAGGACCCTAGTTGTTTTTTGACACACCATAGTCAGCCATTTCATGACTCTGTACTTCTGGCGTGGAAAGTCATGAAAAGTACTGACGTTCGCGCATCAGGGAAGGGCCTATATAGACGATGCGGATGTCCTGATGATGACAAGCCTGACGCCAACGATGTCACGTGGAGTTGATCGATGCCACCTATCGGCGCGCAGAGGCACTGCTAACAAAAATCTTCCGGATCCAGCCTGACGCCTGGAAGTTCGAAGGTAAGGAATCTGCAGCTAGTTCATGTCTCTACCAGATATGGCGTTACAGAAGGTAAGTAACTTGTCCAACCAGATCAAATCGACTCTGATTCCCAGGCTGTCAACAGAGACTGTTGTTACAGATCCCTGACTTACTCCTATCAACCCAACACAACCTCCAATCCTCGATGTTCTTTCTACTTGACGTGGCTGTATTTGACATTGTTGAGCACCCAATCATTATGAATCCCCTTGCAAATCAGTGCATTGCTGGTGCTACCCAAAAAGGCTTCCATCTTAGGTGTACAAAAAAATAATTATCTCACTCCCAGGGTGCTCATCCTAGTCCTGATCCACCGTCCAACCAAGGTTCAGCAGTGGGGCTGCTGCTTTTTTCTTGATGAAAACTCACATCCAGGAATCTGAGTATTACATGGGCATTGTAGTTTTTATTATTACGTTATGTAGTTTTAAAGTATTGTATTAAGTCAAATGTATTAAGTGGAACTGTTGTGTGTCATAATGTATTGTTATGGAACTTAGGAGTTTATTACAGCAAGGAACCCACGACCGATCACCAGCTGTGCCTTTACAAGAGTGCCTCAGAGTGTCCCTGTTTTTTTGACCTTTTATAGTTTCAGTGCCTTTATTTACCTTCACATGCAACACTGAGTCCTCAGGTCGTATTTGAACGTGACGCAGTCTCCCTCTACCATTAATCCTCACTTGTATTTTTCCAAATATACAATCCACCAGCAGTGTACTTTCGTTTGCATGTTTATTTATTGAGTTTTATATAGCGTGAACTTGACCCGAGGGTATCAAAGCGCTTTACAGAGTCGGCATATCAGCAATTACATTGGTTACATTTGTAGTGAATTTGAATACATAATGACAGTAAGTGAAACGAGATATACGAAAGACATCAGATACACACACACACACACATACGCGCACGCACACACACACATATACACACACATATAGAAGGCAGCCTTTGGAGTAGATGCAGTAAAAGACACATATATAACTAAACATGGTTAGCTCCATAATGTAGCACAGTTCTATATAAAAAGGTTTACGGTGAACAGTCATACACACACACTGTGTCTACATCAATTTTTTTCCATCTATATATCTACCCATACACACACACACACAGACATATTTAAATATACATACACACATATACACATACCTACCCACACACACTTACAGGGCAGCAATTGGGGTAGATGCTGTATAAAACATATATATCGTTTAACAGAGTTAGCACAGCTGCAAGTGCCCAAGCTAAAAGTAGTGAATATAGAAATACATAAAAACAATAGAGTATCAGGGTTGCCCCAGGAAACATCGCAAGATCTGGACACGGTGGGCGACCTATCGAGGAATTGACTTGCCCCCCCCCCCCGCACGAAGAGGATCCATGAGTGGCACCCTCTGATCCCTGACGTGTATCACCCTATACTATATCATTTGGTCGTATTATTGCGCTGCCATGCTGTATTTTTAGACTCGGATGAATTATGTGCTGTATTATTAAGATTAACAACTGTCTGCATAATGGTTGTATTATTGTTTTGTAAAGTAAGACGGGTACGCTGTTCCCCAAGTGGATGGACAACTAGTGGGGAGGCCACAGGAGGGGAATCCTCCTTGTCAGAGTCCTCACACACCCAGCAAGCTAGGTGTCATGCTTCATCATATGGACTCGCTCCTCGTCGGGTCGGTGGTGCAATACCCGATGGGCACCCATAAAGGGGCTCTTTAGCGGAGATCTTCTGTTGCTGCCGTATGGTGCAGTGGGTGTGAGGGCCCTTAGGTGGAGGTGTAATGTGACGTGAGTGAGTGATATTAAAAAAGGTTGGATAATCAAAAAAAGAATGTATGGGATGGTTATCCACCTTATTAAAAACTAAAAAAGAGTGGCTGCTCGCTGGCTCTATGGTCCAGTGGAGCAATGCTCAGCTCTAAGAAGGTGGTCGACATGTTTCACGCAATGTGTTCAAAAATGATACTCTGCATTCATCAGGACCTATATGCAACAACTATCCACACATGGTGGTGGGTGGAGGAGTTCCTAGGTTCTGGGTAAACCCCAACCTGTTGACGTAAGACTCAAAGAATCATATTAAGAATATTTATTGGAAGTTTATCATGCACAAAGCCACTTTAGATTGCTCTTTAGGGAGACTTGCCACGCAATTTTTGTTCTTTAAAATGGTTCAGAGTTTTGAACAATTTCTGGATGAAATTGAACCTCAGCTAGCAAAAACTCTTTACCTGAAATTTCGATACAAGACACTCCATATTAACTCTTTCACGGCTAAGTGGTCTACCATACAAGTTGTGGGAAGGTAACCCAAATGTACCCTGTGCTCCTTAGATGCAAATGAATATATTGCACATATTTTATTCTTCTGCCCAGTATACGCAAACCCGAGAAGGAAGTAGATAAAGCTTTTGTGCTTGAATCTGATGACTAGGAAATATTTGGAGGCTCTGAGAATATTAAAATCAGATAGCTCACGATTTATTGTATTTGGTGTTAGTAGATTCTTACTTGCCACAAGCTATTTAAGGAAAAAAGAGAGGGTTAAAATGTTAATGTAATTTTATTACATTTTATTGTCTTATGTATTGTGTTATCGCCTCTTCAGCACAATTAAATCGATCTAAATTAAATTTGATGATATTTTAGCATTTAACAAATATACTGGCTCATCTTTTATGATAATTGTAGTTGAATTAATTACCTTCACTGTGTTATTTTAGAATTTATCTCGGATTGTATGTATGTTAGATGTAAGGTGATAACAGAAGTAAAAAACTCTCGGACAAATTGAAAACGTTTTTTACTCTGTAAATTCACTATGTATTTGTCCTTCTGGTAACATTAATTTTGCTTCAAAAATGTGTCTATGTAATATTTGTGCTTGAATTAAATGTTTAATGCCATGTTCTTTTATGATTCTTTGAATCGAAATAAAGACAAATAGAATTGAGTCAGATGGCTGCTGTCTTCAGTTTCTTTCAGCCTGTCTGAGTTGTCTCCTATCATTGTTCAGGTCTATATTAAACCATATCTGAAGGGGATGCTTCTTGAGTTTCAGAGGGGTGATTGAGTTTAATAATTTGACCATCTTTGTGTTGTAGTGGTTGGTAAGGTCTTTTGTGGAGGAGAGGTTGGGTGGCGGAAGGATTTAGGAGCTGGTTAATGCTGCTAACTCACAGTGGGGGATACAATGTAGGTTCCTCACCCATTGCCTGCAACGGCTGGCTTGGGGGTGTGCCCTTGGTTGGGTGTTGTTGAGCTTGAAGAGGATTAGATGGTGATCAGTCCAGTCGATGGCAGGATAGAGTGAAGGGATAGGGTGTTGGGTTTAGATATGATTGCGTTAAGGGTCGAACCCTTATTATGATCTGTTTTTGGCAGTGTTGGTTGAGATCATTCGCTTCCAAGAGGGTGGATAGGGCCTGCACTGTAGGATCATCAGCATTATTCAGGTGCAGGTTTAGGTCTCCTAGTATAATGTCTGTGCTACTTTATGGGGAGCTTTGCAGTATTAGGTGGTCAGTGAAATCTTCAAGGAATTGTGGGTTGTTACCTGGTGGGTGATAGATCAGATGATGTCTGGTGTGGTTGGGGCCTTTAGGGGAGAGCTGAACTCCTAAGTATTTAAAAGTAGGGTATTTGTTAGTGCGGAAGGGGGTTATGTGAAGGTAACTTTTGCGTATGATAGCTACTCTGCCACCCCGTACTCCTTGCAGTTGCAGTGAATGATTGAGAAGCCCAGTGGGGTAAGGAAGTTGAGGTTAGGTGATGAGTGGTCATTTAGCCAGGTTTCAGTTAGAAAGCAGGTATTGTATTGCAAGATAGTTTAGACTATTTCAGTAGCGTGTTTGATGGCTGATCGACAGTTTAGTAGCAAGCACCAGGGTGTAGTTAATGATCGCTGATCCTGCTGGGTGAGTTGGATGGCATTTAGTTGTGGGGTGACCTTGGAAGGCGGGTGGTGTTCAGGGTCCTGTTCCTACCATGTATGACTGGGATTTTGTCATGGTCCGGTTGGAAGGAGTCATTAGAATAAGCGTCGCTCAACCTTTCAGGATTGCTTTGCAACTTTCCAGTCGTGGTGTATCTAAGTGTGAGGTGTGATGGTTTGGGGGATGGTTTGCCTAGGGGTGAGGGATGGAGGGTTAGTGGCAGGATCGGATTTCACTAAAGATGCATGAGTCTGGGGCAGGGTGAGATGGGTATGTTTATCTTTTTCTTTAACACACTTACCACAAATCTCTACAGGCAAATACTGTAGTCATGATCTTCAATTAATAAGTGGTCAGTTCAAAAGGCAAGTGCTTTGTGTTTATGTTAAATAATTAACATTTTATTTTTTTTAAAAGGGCACATCTTGTATCTTTCATGCTTCTCATTTGTACCTTGATATCACTTTATTGCTTCACCTGCCAGTGAGACGTCAAAATGGGCTGGGTGCATTATGATCAATGAGTGGTCAGTGATACACATTATGAACAATGCAACAGTTTGTTTCTAGTGCTAGTTTTCTTTTCTCTTTTTTTTCCACTGAGTTTTATATAGCGCAAACTTGACCCTGTTTCGGGTATCAGAGCGCTTTACATAGCACCAGTTGCGTTACATGAGGACACCTTCATTTTTTCTTAGGCACGAGAGATTAAGTGATTTGCCCAGAATCACAGGATGTTCAGCGTCATTGCCGGGACTCAAACCTGGTTCCCCAGATTCGAGGTTGACCGCGCCGTAGCTGTTAGGCCAACTTCTGTTTGACTGTAATTGGCTAGAGTCTTTGACTGAAGTGCAATCACGTGACAGAAAAAGGGATTGATACCCGAGACCTCAGAGGAAATGGGATGATCTTGAATGAGGGAGTTTCTTGGTGAGAGGTTCCTGTGTACATCTTCCTTGATGCCCTTCCATGTCATCAACAGATCTGAGAAGGTAAGCCCTGGCATCGAAATGACACCCCTGCTAAGAACTGAATGAAGGAAAGAGATTCTGAACCCAGCTCTAAAGGATTATTTGAGTGTTGATAGTATCAATATAATCCTTTTGGAGTGATATATGTTCCTAGATAGTCAGTGCATAGACTGGAGAGGTGTGTGTGGTGAGAGCTGGGTGGAACTACAAAGTCTGCCTTTTGGGGGCAGCCAGAGGTACCAAATATTTTGGTTCTGATGCATGTCCCATAGGTTGTCTCAACCCCTCCTCAGGAGAGATCTGGGCATGTACTGGAACCTCTCACTTTCTGCCCTTGATGACCTGCTCCATAGGTTTTGCGTAATGGGGGACTGAGGGTGGAATGGGCAATGGCTTAAAAGCAAAGAATCCCGCTGAGGTAGTGCCTTATTTTAGAAAGGTATGGGAAACTTCCCTTGGAAGGGTCTCCGAATGCAAACTTTGAGATGATGCATACCATGGGGATTCTCAAAAGGCTTGGACTAGGCTATACCCAGGTGACCTCACTTTAATCTTCCAAAAGGAGGAGGAAGCACATTGGTTGCACACATGCTCTCACTGGAAGGAAAATGATGCCTTTTCCTGTGACTGGTTATTCCTGTGGACGTGGTCCCTGGGATGAGCATGTATGGGGACCTCCTGCCAAGAGTTTTCTCTTTTCTGCTTCAGGTGCCTCTTGAGTAAAGTTGAAATTGTGTTGTCTGCAAGATCTAGGTAGTTACTTCCATATGCTAAGGTGCAGATCTTCTCAGTGGTGCCCCCTGCCTCTTAGAGCAGTACATTTCTCCCCACTTTCTGACTGTGCTATCTCAGTAAGGGCCCACTTCTGAGACCTACTAGACTAGTAAGTAGATTATTATTCTTTACCCCTATCACCTGGGATGGATCGGGTGAATCCTTCAACTGCATGCCTCAGTCCACAGCGATTGGCCATACGTCAATCTGGAACAGGTTCCCCAGAGACATCCAGAATCAACTCTAGAGACATTTTATGTTTTTCCTTGTCCCTAAGGCCCTAACTCTGCAGCACCCAGTGACTATTTATGGAACGTCATGGCTTCAGCACACCCTTCCTTCTCAAATTCACACTGTTTTTTCCCCACTTCAGTTACAGACACAGGAGCAAAGGGGGAGCCTTCCTGCCTAACTCGTCTACAGTCTTCTTGGGCCCTCATCATCTCCTGGTGCCAACAGCTTGAAAAGTTTCCCTGGCTTGCCATCTGTAACATCTCTGCTATGTCTGGCTCACTCTAGTGGCCACTTCCTTACTTTCAGATTCTCTGCCCGCTTGTAGCCTTCCATGGACCCAAACTTTTACAAACTGCCTCGTATTGACCTCCTAACTCAGTGAGATGTATATGTCTTTACAAGGGTCCCAACTGTGATCACAGGGACATTCGAATCTTAGGGTACTTTACTCCTTGGGAGAGCCCCGAATTCTTGGGTACTCGTGGTTTTGCACGTACTTTACAGCACCGCTGCTGTATCCCTTGCCTCCCCACAGGTGGAGTTAATAGATCTTGTTGGTTTGCTCCATATATCATTTCTTCATTTGGTCTATCCCAGATGCTTTGCTCAAAATGGTTTGTTCCACAGCTGTGTACCGAGTCACGTGTTTCCTTTTCTTTCATAGTATTTTGATTCCTTTGGCTACCACTAGTCTTTCTCTTTCTAGAAAAAATGTGGAACTGAAAAACACTCTCCTCATGCATTCACGGCCAAAGGGGTAACCCTGCACCACCTTCCCTGGAGGCACTGCTCGTTCTCTTCTTTCCACATGATTTGGGATTCCTCGCCCTCAGGGGACCCAAGCCATCCTCAGAAGGACAGCCAGGCAGAAACTCCTGTTGCCCCATATGCTCAAAAAGCTGCAACACAACAACCTGCATTTTAGTCATCTTTGTTTTCTTTTCATCACAGGAAGCTTGGGCAGGGTTCATGTCTGAGTGTTGGAGGTTTCTCCTGTGCAAAGAAACTGAGAGCTGTGGCTGCTTCACTACAAAAAGTAGATCCTGCGATGATGAAGACGATGACCATCAGATTGTGGTCTCGGACATCCTTCAGCTCGTCACAGACCAAGAGCTGGAATCAAGCTCTCAAGGTACAGCCCTGAATTCTGCTTACTCCAGCAAATATCTGACTTATTCCTTGATTTGGGCTAATTTAAAGGCAAAGTAGGAGCTTATTTAATGAGTTCTTCATCAGATACACTTAGGCTAATTTGAGTTTTGTTTGATCTGTTTATTAAAATTTTAGGACATATTCTGCATATTACAAGCTTAAATGTTTCTTACAAAAGCATATATTGCATTTAAAAGGAAAATGTATTAATCAAGGTGGTACACGTGTTTGCTAACAGATAATAAAAGTGAAAATATATGTCCGTACAGCATTAAATCTAGCAACAGAAGGAGCTCACGTATAGCCTATGATCTGCGATGATATCAGACCCATTCACATACATGCATGATTTGCCCACATGCATATGTACGTACTTGAAGTGAACCTTGGTCTACTTTGGTACGCCTGCGCGTTTTTAATATTGATATGTATGCTTTTAAAAGGCAAGACTATATATACCTCTCAGCAGAGACGGCTAAAGTAAAAATATAAGCTTGATTTGCTGCAAAAAGCTCTATGTGCTGCCAACGCCAAATTATATTTAGGAACAAGTTGCAAAGATTCAGGCAAGAGTTGGGCACCGACACCGATCCGGCCAGTGGTCCAGTTACAATGGGTGCGCAAATCATATGGGTTTGCTCCCACAATTTGCGACTGGTGAAACGTTGTGCAAATAGCGGTGTCAAATAAGGCGCATGCGAAGTTTGCATATGTTGAAATGGGGTACAGTGTGCACTGCTAGTATGCTATCCCCATCCCAAGATACCAAATGCATAATTAGGTGCAAATTGCACACCTGCGAATTTGCTAGCCCTCTGCAATTAATTTCAAATTAGCGGGTGTGCAATTGGCGTAGGATTGTTGCAGGCTGATGATTGCCTTATCTAAGCTGTAAAACAGATGAAATGGGACTCTTCAGTTAATTGTTTGTTTTTCACAAAAATATCTGGCGAGTGTGCATGTGTTTATAGCTTAAAAAGCTGCTGCAAAAATGTTTTGTTGCAAGGAAAACCCTTCACTGCTGCATCTCCATCCGTACCCTGACACTTTTGTAATCGTACAGGCTGTATTGGAACTGGACATTGTGTTTACTAGTCATTACGTCACGGGATTCTATTCATCTGATGCTGGTGTTGCCCAATACAAATAAAGGAAAGCACATTCTTCTTCATATCGATTTCCTTTTGTGTTTCGGTTGTTTCACTTTTCATGTGTCCTTTTTAAGAGACATCAGACTGTTGCTGCCAGTGTCTTTCTTGTTACCTTCTCTTTATGCTTTTTAGGTACCGCTTGACAATGCAGCTGTCTATGACCTGTTGTTATCCAATCTTAAATTATACATAGAGCGAATTTGGCTCCACTCAGAGGCACATTTCTTTCGCTCCTTATATTATTGGCTGCTTTGATATATAGATTTGTGTTTCCATTGGAATGCATCTGAAAAGTACACTCAATCATAACACTGTTTTTCACATTCAATTCCTTATGTTCTGTATACATTCTATGCGAAATAAATCTGTTTATTACTCGTTTTTAACTCTACATTAGCAAAGGCAATAGGGCTGCCTTTAATATTATACATGGCAACAGACCCGATTCAGACGGGAGACTACAGATTTGTTTACACCCAAAATAGCCTCATTTTAGGTGTCTCTCGCTTCAAATCTCCTCCTCTTCAATGTAAGCAAATGTGGAAAATCAATAATCCCATTTGTTTTTCAAAACTTCCCTCTTCCCACGTTCAAAATGTTGGCATGTAACATGCTAAATGGCATTTGTGCAGGCAGACAACATGTGTGCACTTTTTATTTACTTGTGTTTACGTGTATTAGCACATTAAAGACAGAAAAGGCAGGAGCAAAGCTAATAATTCTATTTGTAGCTTTTGTCCTTCCCATGTTGCTTTTCTCCTCTACTCCGACCTAGATCAATGTCTGGATGGATAAGTGCGGGTCTTGGCCCTCTGGATGAGATCAGAGTTGAAGGAGATGGTCATTTATAAGGGGGCTCTGGTCACTGTGCAAGCCCTCGCCGTGCATCAAGTGGACAGGTGCGTCAGCCCTGAAAATGGAATTTAGATGTAGTTGTTTACAGACTGCACAAAGTGATGGCCCCGGCAGCAGCGTCATAAATCTCATCGATGGTTTAGGCCTTTAAAATTCCACGGATGTTGTCATGACGGTCAAATGCAATTTTATACTGGCAGCAAAACAAGCCCCTGAGTTTCACAGCACGCAGCCCTCATTTAGACTTTTATTTCAAAATAAACGAGTGTAATCCATTGAATTGTTACTTGCCTCCAGTAAAGCTCGTATTGCCGCCTATTTAGCTTTAAACAGGATTGTACTTGCTATAATAGTGTTTTCAAGAGATTTACAGCATTTATTGGTTCTCCTGTGCAAAAATACAGTATTAATAAATTGTACTACCACATTACATTCAAATGTGAAAAGGTGTTAAATGTATTGTTTATGATGGATTCGGTGCACCCTAATTCAGTGCCCAGAGACCTAATAAAGATAATCTGGGGCCAAAAGGTCCTAGCCAGTGCTACCATGTAGGTAGCCTTCGTTATACAGTGAAAGTGTACACTGTCCTTTCTTTCCATTTCCAGGTGTCTATCTGCTCACTGGCCATCGCATGAGGCATCAAGAGAATAATATCTACATTAAGGTGAACATCTCCACACTTTAGTAAAGATGGAGGTTTCTAAGATGAGGGCCACCTCATTTCTTTAAGTTTTATGCTGGTTCTTTCGAGTTTGGTGGATAGGGGACTCTAAATAAAGCGTCAAACCAACAGTTTTGCTAACAGTTCACCTGTCTCTGTCACAGCCAGAAACCTTAGATTTATGTCTCCAAGGACATTGGGCCATTGGTTTCAGCACCTCACACTGTTCACCTAATTAGGAGACACATTCTGAATTACCTTTTCCCCCTTTGGGAACGCCAGTGAAAATCTGGCAGCTCTGATCAGAAAAAAGGAAATTTAATCCGCCACAGAAAAATCCCACTGTCAGGACCATTCGTTTTTTTAGTTTTTCAAACCAACGCCTGTTTTTAAAGTTTGCTTTTCAAAAACAAAAAAGTTTGCTAAGAAGCTGCATGAAACATGGCGGCCACTCAGCAAACTTACTATGGTTCCAGAGGAGCCACTGTGGAAGCTGCACTTCTGAATGCAGATATCTCCTCCAGGCAGGCGCGATTTCTGAAAATGGCAGGCTGTTATTTACCAGAGTGGCAGAGATTATCACCTCTGTGACTTTAGCAGGATGGCGAACCGGCCACCAAATACTAAATAATCTTTCATGTGTGGTTCCATAGCTTGGAGTTTAATAATTCTTCTTGCTGAGGGAATTGGTCAAACAGTTTCCAATATGATCTCACCAGAAAGCTACATTTTATACCGAGGTTTGCTTCCCCTGTGACCTACTGCGGATTAGTTTATTTCATGGATGGAGTATGTTTAATAGAATACTTAATTTTATTATAATACCATTTATATAGCTCTTTTCACCCATGATGAGGGACAGAGACCAATCTGTTGGAGCTTCGGGCGATCTGACTGGCACTGAAAGCCTTTTTGCCGTCGATAAAGGGAAGTCTCATACAGGTGTTTACGGACAACACTACTGCCATGTGGTACTGCAACAAATAGTGCGGAGTGGGGTTGTGGACTTTCTGTCAAGAGGCCTTGCATCTTTGGACTTGGCTGGAACAACAGGGCATTTCCCTGGTGGTTCAACACCTGGCTGGTTCTCTGAACGCCAGTGCGGGCCAGCTTAGTCGAAGGTGCCTTGCAGCTCACGAATGGCGTCTCCATCCGGAGGTGGCACAAGGTCTCTTTCAGCAGTGGGGAGAGCCTTGGTTAGATCTGTTCACCTCCGGAGAGAACACGCAATGCCAGCAGTTTTACGCGTTGGAGTTTCCAAGGCGACTCTTGCTCAGCAACGCTTTTTGCTGCGAGTTGAGATCAGGCCTCCCATAGGCCTTTCCGCCCATACCACTCCTGTCTAGAGTGCTCAAGAAGAACAGGAGAGACTGGGCACACGTTATTCTTGTGGCTCCGGACTGGGCACAGAGAGTTTGGTATCCCGAGCTTCTAGACATGAGAATCGATCATCCGGTCAGGCTGCCCCTTCAGGAGAATCTTCTGTCGCAGCAGCAGGGGAGGGTTCTCCACCCAAACCTGTCCACCCTCCGCCTCCTTGCGTGGAGATTGAGCGGTGATAATTGACAGCTTTTTACTTCCCTCCTGAAGTGGGTGAGGTTATTTTGGCAGCCAGGTGTCCCTCCACATAATGGGTATACGCCTTCCGATGGAACAAATTTAGTCAATATTGGACAGACCGGTTTATTGACCCCTTATCTGCTCCCTTTATCTGAAGTCCTTCTGTTTATACTTTCTTTGGCCCAGCGGGGCTCTGCTCTGAGCACATTGAAGGGCTTCCTTTCGGCCCTTTCTTTTTTTTTCTTCTCTTTTCAAATCTCCTCTGGTGCAGAGACTCTTGAAGGGGTTAACCCAATTGTTTCCTCCTTCACCTCTTATCATGCCACAGTGGGACCTTAATTTGGTTCTCACCTTTCTGATGTGTGCACAGTTTGAGCCGCTGCATAACTACCCTCTGCGGTTGCTCACCATCAAAACATCATTTTTGGTGGCAATAACCTCTAACAGGAGGATTAGTGAACTGCGGGCACAGTCTTTACAGCCTCCTTACCTGACGATGTTTCTGGAAAAAGTAGTATTCCGGACTAGGGAATCTTTTCTGCTTAAGGTGGTAACACCCTTCCATCTGGGACAGTCAGTTACCCTGCACACCTTCTCTGCACCCCCGCAGCCTTCGAAAGAAGAGGAGTGCCTCCATCATCTGGACCCAAAAAGAGCATTATCGTTCTACCTCGATCGAATCAGAGTTCCAGGTGGATGACCAACTCGTTGTAGGATACGTGGGTGCAAAGAAAGGCTGTACTGTCAAAGAAGAGGACTATATCCTAATGGGTTATCCTCTGTATAAAATCTGTTATGCCTTAGCGAAGGAGAATCCCCCTGAAGGGCTTAGGGCCCATTTCACTAGGGCAAAAGCAGCCACCACGGCTCTCCAGTGTGGTGTTCACATCTCTAGTATCTGCCAAGCTGCCACGTGGGCATCTCTGCAACCGTTCGCTAGACACTACTGCCTGGATTCCCTGGTACGCAGAGAAGACCTGTTCAGTTGCTCTGTTTTGCAGGATTTTCTGGTCGAAGCTGTTCCGCTGTCCCTCCTGCGGAGATGGTATTGCTGGAGTATCTGTTCACAGGTAAGGAATGTGCGGCTAGATGTCTCTATCAGATGGACAAGTTACCTACCTTCGGTAACGCCTTATCTGGTAGAGACATGATCAAGCCGCAGATTTCTTACCAACCTACCCAGCCTACCCGCACTGCAGGATTGGTTTTATGTGTCAGGGATCTTCCCCTTCAGGGCTTTAGCGATTCAATTTTTAACACACCATGGACAGTTACTTCATGGCTTCGAGCTTCTGGTATGGAAAGTCGTGAAAAGTACTGAAGTCAGCGTGCCAGAGTGGCAGTTTTATTGACAACGCAGACGTCACGACGATGACTAACACAACGCTGATGACGTTACGCGGAGTCGACCGACGCCACCTACCAGTGTGCAGGGGTACTGGTAAGAAAAATCTTTTGGATCAAGCCTGTCGCCTGGAAGTTCAAAGGTAAGGAATCTGCAGCTAGATCATGTCTCTACCAAATAAGATGTTACCGAAGTAAGTATAATAACGCTTGTTGATAAGGTAGTGATGGTGGATGTCAGTTGAGGGTACTTGGAGTCAAAGAGAAACTTTTACTCGGCAAACTGCAAACATAGACATTATAGAGGTTAATGATCCTAGAACTGTCAGTCGCTCAATGGCCTAGCCAAGCGATACTTTTACCCATATAAGGAGACCTCCTGCTGGGGGACCAAATGGGAACAGAAGCACGTCCACGGCATATGTTACAAACCCTGATCTATATGGTGGTTCTAGGGTCCAGGTCTCCTGAAACAGACCTAGATGGAAATAGTCAATGTATGCTGTCCACACAGCATGTCCGTGCGGCAGTTAAGTAGGCAGGATTGTAGTCAGCTGTAGAAGGCCAAGAGGATTCTGGGACTTTGTGTCCCCAGTGACAGCAAGGTGCTGCGGGTACCCCCTGGCTTACGGAGTTGTCCTGTGGAAAGGCAGCAGCAAGTCCCTAGCAAACGCAGGAGCAGCAAAGAACAAGTGTTCCCCGGCGGGATGTCAGAGCAATGACAAAATCCAAGCGCTTCCTCATAATCCCCTTCAGATCTCAGAGGTTACCGTGGTCTGGTTCGCCCAAGGACCCCTGCCCAGCAGCGGTTCTTAAAAATTTTCTTGAGGTCATGGCTTCCATCCTTACGCCCTTGTTTAATACTATCATAGACGTGGGTGAATACCCTAGGCCTTGGAAATCCGCCTCAATACTTCCGCTAATAAAAAAACCCAATTTGGATAAAGACAATCCCAATAATTACAGACCCATATCTCGTCTCCCACTGCCGGCCGAGTTGCTGGAGAAAGCCATTAACAGGCAGCTCAGCGCTCTCTTTCAAAGCACTAAAGCACTTGACCCCACGCAGTTTGGGTTTCGTGCAGGGTATAGCGGGGAGCTGGCCCTGATCAAGGCCACTGAGGAGGTTAGAGCAGCGGATGATCAGGGAGGGGTGGCTGTCCTGATCCTTCTGGATCTATCCGCAGCCTTCGACACGTTCCATCATCATGTGTTGATGGACCGTTTGTCGAAGGTAGGGGTGGAAGGGAGGGCCTGGCACCTCCTGAAATCTTTCTTGGTGGACAGAATCCAAACAGTTGAGATGGGGCAGGACAAATCCAAGCCGTTTACCCTCCCATGCGGGGTGACGCAGGGTTCCTCCTTGAGCCCAAAGCTTTTTAATATCTATGTCAGTCCGTTGGCGGCACTGATAAGGTCCTTCGGGCTGCAATTAACATCTTATGCAGACGACACACAAATTGTGTTGTCTCTTCAACGAGGGACCAAAGACATGATGGCCGCAAGATGTCATGACTGTCTGAACGGTATCTCTGGCTGGATGGCCTCTAATTGCCTGAAATTGAATGCAGGCAAGACAGAGGTCATTATATTTGGCAACAATCCCCACATCTGGTCTCCTGACATGTGGCCTGAGGCTATGGGAATATTACCAGCTCCTGAAGACAAAGCCAAAAACTTGGGTGTGATCTTGGATCATAAACTCGATTTTGGGGACCAGGTCAGCGGTGCGATATCTACCTGCTTCTATCTCCTTAGGATATTGAGAAAAATTAAATTTCTCCTTCCAGTAGATGGTTTCAGGACAGCTGTCTCAGCCCTCATTTCGTCCCGCCTTGATTACTGCAATAGTCTGTACCTCAACTTGAAAAAAAAACATCTGGTCAGACTACAGACAATACAAAATGCAGCGGCGAGACTGCTAAATGGGATACCTAGGTTTGCCTCTGCTCAAGATGGTCTCCGGCAACTGCACTGGCTACCAGTTATAAAACGATCACAATTTAAGGCACTGTGCACAATTTTTAAGGCACTGAATGGCAATGGCCCGGAATTTCTGACTAGCTGCTTTGAATGGTATGTTCCAGGTAGAGCTCTGCGCTCCACCGATGGTAGACTAGTAGCCGTCCCCGAATAAAGAAGGCCAGTTGGGGAGGCAAAAGTTTCTCCTATGGGGCGGCGAAAGCCTGGAACAGCCTGCCAGCACATCTTAGGAAGGCCTCTGAGCTCCTTTCCTTCAGAAAGGGGCTGAAGACTTGGTTATTCACGGTTTAGCCCCCCCTGCTTACAGTGAGTCAGTGTGTAGTGCCAGGACACCCATGGGTAGAAGTGTGCTTTATAAGCTCCGATAACATAACATAACATAACATAACATAATGCATCATGTATTAGAATTCGACAGCAGATAACTGCCACAAAGCCCGTCCACTCTTTCATGCCCTGCCTGTCTTTATCATAGTAGTCAACTCAATCCATGCTTACCCAATGTTTCTCTGAGACACCTAGAGAAGTTTTTGGAATGGAACAGGAGATCCATGAAAGAAGACAGACCAGAGGCCTACCTATCATTAGTGCAGCAGGTGCATTGGCACCTCAGCTTATGGGTGTGCGAGGCCCACAGCACCCAAGTTATGGTTTCCTTTTACTCCCCAACTTGGGAAAGGTGGCCCCCATTTACATTCTTGCATAAGGGTTAATAGTAGCCTTGCTACGCTTTGGAGGTGGAAAAAACTTGCTAGTATTATGCAGATAACAGAATAGTCCCGGCTACAAATATGGAAAGAGATCAAATTACTTGATCTATTGATAAAAACATTGTGGACGTAAGGGAGTTACAGATCGTAGTTGAATAAAGAGGGTTCTTAGAGTACCTAGGGCAGCAAAAGGTCTGATCTGTTGATGAAACGGGTTATTTGAAGATTCCGTGAGCATTGTGTACCTACAAAATGGGCCACTGTGCACTTGTTTATCATACTATCAAATCACATTGACAACTCATGTCTTTGTGCAGATTCAGCTTGCATCTTCCGAGTATAGGTTTATGCAAAATTAGCTTTTAGAGGTTCAAACACATTTGAAGACCAGCTACGGCCAGGCCATCACATATTAAATGGCATACTCTGGGGAATTATTTTGAAAACTTTTTTGAGAGTATCATATTTTGGACTGCAGACTCATTAGCACAGGCGTACCTTTACCTGCAAGTGTGGATACTTTTGACAACAGCGTGGCCATGGAACATAGTTACATATCCAGGAGCGGGTCTATTTGTGATTCACAGACCTAAACATTTCTCAATGATCGCTAGTCAATTATTCTATTGAACTCTGGGACGGATTGTCCTTCTCTTTAGACTCAAGGAGTCATTTAGAGTTTGGAGGACCAAGAGCCCTACTGTAAATCAGCGGGGCTCCTGCCCCACCAAATAAAAATGTGACTGCCTCAATTAACAGAGGTGAGCGAAGAGCAGGGTTTCCACCGCCAAAGTCTTGACTGGTGTCACCAAGCACTCTCCTCATAGTCTGGATCCAAGAGGAATGATGAATGTTTCCACCTCACCTCTCCAAATTGACACCGAATCATACACAAGATAATATGTAGGGTGGCAGTGGACCAGGGAAATGGGTAACAGAGAAGTTAGAGTGGCGATATCCGTTGTATCGGTTTTGACACTCAGCTGAAGTATACAAAAAAGTGATGGATGGAATGCTTTAATTAATCTCTGCCTCTTGTAATTTCTCAGGCCACATCCCACTCCATTGTTATTCTGCATACCATTGCACCTCAGTTTGGGCCCAGCCATATGTAAATCAATTTTCTCCAATGGGAACAGTCCAGGCCGAACTGCCAGGTGAAGTCCTCTCTGAACAGGACCACAGGCAACCCAAGGCTGATTTCATCCTTGCTAGGGCTCATCAGTTGGGTGTAGCTTGGTTCCAGTGGCGCAGTGTGCACGGGATCCACGTCTAGCCATGTCTGTAATTCTGAAGACTCAAAAAAGTGGTGGATGGGTGGCTTGATAAATGAACCATGGTGCCAGAGTCTTTTCAACTATTTGCAGCTCAATTTTCCTTCCCTAAGGGCGGGTGTATACCAAGGAGCAGTAGGAGTGCATCACTTGTTATTAGAGCTCTCATAAGGCTCTACCCACCTGCGGTGTAGTGTGGGTTGCCAGTACCCATGGCAAGGCAAGTTCCTTCCACTCTTCTTTTAAAGTTTGGCACCCTTAAGAAGCCACTAAGAATTTTGCGCCCAGGGCAACTGCCCCTCTGCCCCCCCCTCATGCTACGCCACTGCTACTCGCTCAGTATATCGTGTGTAACTCTCTCAGTAGTTGATTCCATTTTACTACTGAAATATATGTCCCTCAAATTGTGGAAAAAGTCTGTAATTGAAAGTTTTGTTCCAGGACACTTTTTTTTTTATAATTTAGGTAATAGTCTGCTCTTATGTGTCACACTGGGGGAAGACTTAAAAGACCAGCATTGGCAAAGCCAATAGATGTCGCCTATGCAAGAGCTGTTGGCTTTGCTAATGTGTTTTAGTCAATAGAGTGGAGTGGCATGGAGTAGAGTCGCAGAATGCAGTGGCGTAGTGTGTAGTGGCACATAGTGTCATGGAGTGGAGTAGAGTGGCTTAGAGTGCAATGGGGCAGAGTGGAGTAAAGTAGAGTGTCATAGAGTGGAGGGGCGTAGAGTTGAGGGGCATAGAGTGTAGTAAAGTGTCATAGAGTGGGGCAGAGTGGAGTGAAGTAGCATAGAGTGAGGAATGTGTCAGGGTGGAGTGGTGTAGGATGGAGTAAAGTGTCATGAGTGTCGTAGAGTGGCCTAGTGTGAAGTGGCACAGAGTGGTGTGGAGTGTTGTGAAGTAGTGTCATTGAGTGTCATAGAGTGGAGTGGCTTAGAGTGGAGGGGCATAGAGTGGAGTAGAGTGTTGTAGAGTGAACTGGCGTAGTGTGGAGTATGCATGGTGTGATAGAGCACTGCCATTACAGACAACACATTTTCAATTGACAAATAAACTTTTACTGTAAAAACTATACAGTACACAAACGATAATATGTGGAAATGGCATCACCTAGTGTACTGATTTGCACTAACGGACCACTAGCCTTACAGTGAATTAATTCCTCTAGTCCTAAAACTAAGTCCAATCTATAGCCTTTGGAGTGAGTAGGGCTAAGAACTAACAAAGATAGACCAAAAGTGGTAAGATTAAATTGGCGTCACCAAGGAAGGTGAAAGTACAAGGTCAATAAAGGAGTCTGCTGAACCAGGTAGGTGATAACACAACAATGCTGAAGCCATGGAAGAGGAAATAAATTCCAATATCTCTACAGAGGGCAACCCTGGCAAATCTAATTCCCTGATCGAATAATTTGTCTTTGGCCATTATTGTAACAACACCACTCGTCGATTAGCGTATGGCAAGTGTTTTATGGTAAAACCTGTAGGAAACATTGAGGCTATGTCAGAACTACCTGTGTCCATTAGCCATGTTTTGTGATGAACAAAAAATCAAGTAGCCCCTGAGCCAAGAATTCTTGGATTTCTGCTGCATGCTTAACCGCTGACCTTACGTTAATAAAAGAACACTAAAGACCCTTCTTCTCCGTCATTTATCTCTGAGTCTTCCTTGTAAGATGGCTTGGTGGCCAATTGGAGTCTTTTAATTTTCTTGGCCTGTCTCACAATAGTTTCTGGCCTGGAAGAGGGATCATATATGTCCTCTTGGCTGCTTTGAATGAAATTAGGATGATGCAATACAGGTGTTAGACTTCAGTGGTGGACCTGTTAGAACTTTCTACCTTTTTTGATATGGTCGACCATAACTTAATTGATTGCTTGGCTACGTGGTTTAACCAGGCCATCTCTGGGTTACTTTTTCTCCTTTTCATCTGACTGCTTTTACACCATAGCTATCCACTTATCACCCTAAAACTCTTGTGCTCCTGTGTTGGATGCCTTGTGGTTTCTCACGCTCTACAATCAATTTAAAGTTTATAAACACCTCTGGCAGAATTAATGATATTTTTAAAGATTTTCATCAATCATTTATGGAGGCAATATACACTTGGTTCTTACTTTAAACCTGTAGTTTAACAACTCTATCTCCAGATTCATTTAGCAAATCTCCGCAGACTAGCAATGAAAATGTAACAACTTTCTCAACTAAAATTCCAACAAAACTGAAATCATAGTAATTTGGTCAGGAACCCTCTGGAAAATTTTCAATATGGATAGCTGAGATTTGTGAAATCCCTACGCCATCCTTTAAAGTAACAAATCTTGGTTTTGTGTTGGACAAGAATATCTCCCTGATAGAGTAGGTCAAATCCGTTTTTGACTCCTGTTTATTCCAACTGCTACTCTTTTTAAAGGTTCTACCATTCATTTCCACACAGCAACAGGTTTCTGGTACTGCTGCCTGTATTCTGCGTTGTTGGGTTATGGGAATGTTTGTTATTTAGGTTTACCAGTCAGAGTATTAAAGGATTTTTAAAAAATCCAAAATATCACCATCAAACTATTTTTTGAACTGCACAAATATGATCACATCAAAGAAGCCCTCTGTTCTCTTCAGTGGCTACCAGTTTCTCAGCAAAATCTATGTAAAATGTTCCACTTTCTGCACCACTCCTTGTATTGCTATAGACCAAAGATTGTCTCTGATAAGCCTCTTTCCTACAACCCAATGGAATTACTTTGTTCTGGTTTCAGAATTCTTCTTTGGGTCCAGTGCTTCATCTTCTTTGAATCCAGTGCTTCAAAAGAGCTTGTTGGGTGGGCTAGGCTTTTTTTGTTCATGTGCTTCAACACTGAAATGCCCTGCCTCTTCATCTCTATTGGAATTCTAGCTGCTCATTCTTCCATAAAGCCCTTGTGCTAATTTGTTTGTCGTTCTCATCCAACTCAATATTCTATTCTGCTGTCTTCTCATCTCTTTAGTTCCATCATCGAGACGCCAAATGGTGATTGAGTGCTTGCCAATATTCTGATATATCATGTCAAGTCTCTGATTATTCTTAATTTGTTTCATGCAACCTTAAACCTCTTCCTTTCAATGCAGTATTCCTCTGGGCTCTATTTTATTCCTCCTTACCTTTTGTATCTATACCTCCCTGCTGCATCGAATTTCTATGATCCTCATTGTCATGTTTTACCAATAACTATCTTATTTACATTTACATTTCTTCTTTCACATCTAATTTTCATAATAAAATCCCCAAATTCATAACTCCCATTTAGTACTGGGCAACTTTTTATTCTCTTCATGTTCACACTTCCAAAAGAGAAATAGTCTTCATTTCTGCTGCCTCGTACCACAGCTTCCTGCCTGCCTTCAAACTGTATTTAATTTCCTGCATCACTTATTTTTCCTTCCTATGCTATCAACAAACTTGATGTTTATTTTGATTTGTCACTCTTTATGAAAACAAAATTCCTACCTAGTTGAGAATACCTCATGTCAATGGTATTTCATGTCCCTTCTTTTATACAAGTTTTTATTGATTTTTGATGCTAACAACCATCTTGCAGATGTCATTGCGATCCGAACACTGTCCATACACGCTATGCATACCTACATAACAATCTCTAGATACCTCTGACAGCAGCCCCACCAGAAATATCAATCCATTCGAGATCATAACAAGCGTATATGATCAATAGGTTAGAAGACTACTGTGCCCCAATGGGTAGTCCCCACAGCATATGTCGGTCTTCCCCTATCTACCTTTGGTATGGTCCACAGGCTTGAGTCTGTGTCCTATGTTTGAAAGAGTTTTTACTGCATCCCCCATATTTTGTCAAAGTTCTGGGAACATCCTTGGACCGTGTATATGACCTTTTCCATAATCAAAAACGGTACGTTCCGCTCTGCCATTCTTTAAGTGACGGTACTATTCTGGAACCCCACCTATGCACTTTGCCCCTTTTAGCCAATATACAGCCCAGTACCGGTGTAGCCGGTGACCTCTGCACCCTCTCCATTGTTATTACAAGCCCAGCAGGGCCATTTTGGGAGTAAACTGAATTGTTCTGCCAAAGGAACATTCAATCTGTGACCAAAATTGTTGGATCAATGGGCAGTTCCAAACCATATGTCGGAATGCTCCCCCCCCCCCCCCCCCAACCAAACATCTAGTACAATTTGGGTCAGGCCAACTGTTCATCCTTCACAGTTTCACAGGGTATCGTATAATATACTGTGTTGAGGTACTTAAATTGAATCAGCCACAGGCAGGCCAACTATGTTAGGGGTTTAGAGATCCCCTGGCAGGCGGGTGCAGTCAGTGACTGCATCCACCTGCAAAGGGATGTCTGGGGGTCCATGGGACCCCCTTTGCCCCCTGCAGAGGGCTGCTTTCAGGGAGCGCACTGACAGTGTGCCACCTTTTAAATGATGCACTGTCTGTGCGCCTCCTGAGCACTTCTTTGACTCTGCGCTCTAGTCTGTAATATGGCGTTGGCGCAGAGTCATAGGAATTCCCTCATTTGCATAGGGCACGCCCCTATGCAAATGATGGAACACCCTCTGTTGATAGTGCTGGCGATTTAATTGAGCCAGCACTATCGGTATTATAGATGGGGATTGAAGGACTGGGTTTTTCTAAGACCCAGCGGTGCCAGGGAACAACACCTGAAACCTTCGCGGGTTACCTGTTCTGGCGTACCAAACACAGAGACACGGGACACTTCCAGCGACGTCAGAGATCAGCGTTTATTTACTGCAGGGATACAGAGGTCACAAGAAGTACACAGCGTGTAGGTTCTCGGAGACTGCTTCAATTTGCAAAAGTGGATCGCTCCTTTTATACACGTTTTTCCCATAGAACAGTATAGTGAACAAAGATTACAACTCAGTTCCCATAATAAACTTCAAAAGGGTCGCGTTCATGTTTCAGGAGGCCGGAACATAATTACAACAGTATTGCCAGTTCCCAACTGTAAAAACATATCTTCTCTGCAATAAAACACATTCCATCCTGATCGTAAACACATTAGGAGAAGGGGCAAGAACAGATGCAAGGAAAGGACAAGGATGCACAACAGATTAGAGAAGAGTGTTAGGAGTAATAAAGGGAACTTGATAACGGGATCAGAGACACCGTGTCTAATGTATGCATGGCTGAAACAATAGACCGGCACGGCAAGATGAGCCTCGAGCGGGGCCATCTGCCTTCGTCGTGTCGTTCCCCTCGTCATAAAAGTCATACTCCAAAGAACACGTGTTCCTCGTGTAAGCTTGGGAGTCCCAGGGTCACGAAGCGGACGAAGTCCGTTCGCTGGCTACTTGAGGGCAAGAAACAAAATGGATGCCGTATCTAAAATGGAACCCGAGGGGTCAGATGAACAAACCCAAAAATCAGACGAACCATACGTGGTTGCGTAGCGAAACTGCGTACACCCACTATACTCGTCATTTGCGGTTCGTAGATACCCAACTCACCCATATTCGTCACCACCCAAAAAGTGTCGTTCCGTCCCACACGGAACCTCAGGATGCACAAGCATCTGCATCCCCTTCTGTAACACAAAAAGTGCCCTGGGGGCGCGCAAAGCGGGCGCAAACGTCCGTTGCGCCCCCAGAGCACCATCTGTAATACGGCCCTAGGTGCAGTAAATGGCTCACCATTTCTCAGCCCTCTTGGAATGAGGACCTAGGTATCACACCTATTTCAGTTGGTATTAAAATCTTACATCAACTCTTCTCCTTACTTCCTCCATCTGCTCATGTCCTTCACTGGGAGACCTTCTCACTCTTGAGTTTTATTCCGCTATTTCTGCACTGTACCCGATTGTCTACACTATGAGGTCTTGGCCCTCTTATATCTGTGTTCTTGTGTTTGCCTGTACCCATTTTTGTAATCTACATTCTGCCTTGGCATGGCGTTTACATACTTCTCTGCCACCCCACGCCCAATACAGCTGCTGTTTCCTTACTTGCCCCCAAACACTAGGGAATCATCCCTCTCGCCATGGACGTCAATTCACCAAAATACCATGGTAGAGGAAATGGCTTCACACCAACTTTGACCCCTCCCCCACAAGGTTTGCCCCATGTCCAACAAGTATCCCCTGAACAAACATCTGTTTGATGCTCAGGGGATAGGAGGAGGGCAAAAAGAAGAAACTATAGAAAGTAAAATGTTCTTATAGTACTGGTTACTCTCTGTTCCTGCCACAATGTCAATGACCACTCACACACCAGGCATCAAAAACAGTGCTAGGTGTACTAAAGGGCAAGCTAGGGGTAGCACTTGCAATCCTGAATTGATGTTCTTGAATCTTCTCACCCATTCCACCATCCATTCCTTAGTGATGTGCTCAACAACAACCTTTTTTCATCTCCTTCTCGCTTGTAATGTTGTTAATTAGTTCTGCAGTGATTATACAGTCGTCCTTGCGTGGCACAAATGTATTTTATACATTCAATAAATTCAATGAAAATGTAATTCCCACAGCTTCTGCCCATGCAGTTTGTGCATTAGGGAGAAATCAGCTTTGTCTCTGGTCGTAGAGTTGGGACACCGAAAACTGGTGAGAAACATGGTTTATGTCAGTGGCTCGATTTGCAAGGATGCAAATATTTATGAGTTTTTTTTCTAGAAATTCTCAACACAAAGATGTAGAACTTCTCAAAGGATGGAGTTAACAAGGCCCAACAATTTGCATTAATGCTGATAGTACAAAAAAATAACCACATAGGACTCATATCGAACTTCTCTTTAAACCTTTTTCGGATCCTTTCTCAGAATACACATTTTTCCTTTATCTATATTAGTTAAAATATTTGCTCGCCCAGCATCTAATAATTCGGCGCGTCTCAAACAAAATTTAAGATGAACTTCAAAATCAAAGTGAATCGTGAAGTTTGAATTGTTTGTCGTGTGCCATGACAAAATAAAATATACATACATATGCATGCTGAAAAAAAGAATCCGGCCAACGCTGCACTCGTCGGAACACAGTTCCCAATAAAGCTGGCAAAACCCCATGTTCAATTTTCCACATGTTGGTGACCGTAGCATGTTCCTGTTTCTACGCGTGTATGAATTGTATGTAAACTGTTTAATGCCAACCTGGTTAGGAAGCGTTGCATAGCGAGGAAGCAAGGTAGAAAATTGGGTGAGTGGGTGACAGAGCAGGGTATTTCTTTCATACTTTGGACCATGCACTACTTCAAAACTTCCTTTTGTGCGATGCCTGGCTATAGTACCCTCCCAAACAGAATGTATTTGGTTCTCTGGTAATGACATTTGTAACTTGCGAGGCTAAAGACCCCCCCACTGGTGTCTCATTACTAGGTGGGGGGCTGGGAATATAAACCTACCTCCGGACGGAGCTCGTGTTCGCTTCGAACTTTGATCATCTCCGTTCTGCTCCAGGGAACGTAAACAAATACCCCCTTCTTATATGAATTTTGTCTGTGCGCTTTTCAATAATAGCCAAACTCTGGAAACTTCGTTTAAGCCTAACCTAATTTTGCCTAGAGCTGCTTTCTTTGTTTGTCGTCTTTGTGAAAAATGGGAGTCCCTACTTGAAATGCTAGTATTATATTCCAAGACCCCCCTCACCTCTTTCTCACCTGAAATGGAGTATAGTCCGTCGGAGGCTACAAAGGTGCGTCATAACAGTGAACCCTCCAAAGCCCTCTCTGCTTAACGAAAGGTCACCCGGTTTGACGCAGGGTTCAACGTACGTGTGGTCAATTAACAGCGGCATTTTCTTTTGTTTAGTTGTTGCTACGTTATTTTTAGTATGCTACAGCACGTCACAGTGGCATAACGCAAAAGGATGGCCCCTGAGTTAATCTGTCATAGATATTTATTGACCTTGCCCCGTATGGAGGCCCCCTGAAGGAGTGGGGGGCCCCGGCGCAGCAGAGGTCCCCCGGCGCTGTAGGGACTTGGGTTACACCTCTGACATGACCACTTCTGTCTCTAACAAAAAATATAAAACACTCTCCAAAAACAGTTCTGGTAAAAGAAGAATGACTGGATTGAATCAGGTGTTTTTGCCTTCATATTACTGTGCCATTTTACGAAATGTCAAAAAATAGATAGAAAATCTACAAAATATTTTAAACGAATCGGGGCTATTTTTTTCTAACTACGTCTACAATACGGAAACATGTTCATAGTCCACCTACATTTGAGTGCCATTTTATTACCTGCATTTTAGAGACAAAAGTCCTAATGGTTGCTTTCACATTTTCAACTAAGCTACAACGAATTTTTGGCCTTAAACCTGAACACCTTAGAAAACAAGCATTTGCAATGCAATAGGTCTCGCATTGACGCAAATTTGAGCTATTGACATTGCAAATAACAATGCCTTTTATTTTTGTTTTCTTTTTAAAAACGTAAATTAAAGGCATTGTTATTTACTGCGAGACCTATTGCATTGCAAATCCTTGTTTTAATTGTTTTCCTGTAGAGCGTTCGTGTTTCATGTTAGCATTTACATTAAAGGTTACAGCTAACCGGAATGATGGCTCAGTGAGTTAAACTGTTGTCATCTGTTGGGACCTAAAGAGCACGAATTCTAATTTCAGAAAAACCAACTCAGCCTTCCATCCTCACGAGGTCGGTAGTACATTTAGAAGTTGGGTACTAATAATGCCTGTTGTTTTCACCATCTAGGAAATTACAAAACATCAGTGTGAAGTGCCATGTAATTGAAGACAGGAACGGATCTCTTATGTAAGGGATACATTTAACGAGAAATTGAATGTTTCCTCCCATATGAAACTATGGGGAGAGATTTTACATTCCCGCTGCTTCTTCACACAAAGTCCACCTTCACAGGTGGGACATCACAGGGCGAAGCCACCAATAATGAAAACGTACACAGATTGACTCTGACATTTTGAATCATAAACTCTTCAGAGGCTGTCGTACTGTAATCTGCCACTGAAGTAAAAGCAGGTTTTTTCAGGCAAGATACTTTTTGCCCCGTAGAAACATCGGAGCAAATGTGTTTTGCACTGTTTGCTGCTTGGGTAATAGGGAAAGGAGGCAGTAGACTTTTCTCCAGTACCTCCTACTTAAGGTTTTTGCAGCAGATAAAAAGAAAAGGAAACACGTTGCTAAACAGTTGAAACAAACCTTATCGCTTGTTAATGACTTCACACTTGCAATACGATTTTTAGCAAAGATAATCTGGTAAGCAACATGCTACAAGACATAACAAGCTCGGTGCGCCCACTCTGTAAGGAATGCGAGGTATGTAGTTGGCACCAGGCCGCGCCGCTGCTCGCTCCCGAGCTCCCTAGGGCAGGGGAGAGAGAAGGCGGGACATGCACCTGCCTTTGGCCAATTGTGTGCTGTCTTTCTTAGAAAGACGCACGCAAATGCCAATAGCGTGTGAGCAAAAAAAAAAAGCACACGCACGAGCGTGTGGTCCGAGTTGAAAGTGATTACTAGAAGCCTCACAGGGCAGTGCATGCGCGCTGGCTCACGCGAGACCTAAAAAACGATCTAACAAGATATTTCAAACTGTCCATACTGGTTTCTAATATCAATCAGATTTGTAGAGCGCTGCTTGTCACCTGTGAGGGCATCCAGGCGCTGATCATTGGAGGTTGACTGAAAATGCCATGGGGAGAGGCGGAGGCCATTGCTTTGTTAAATAGCATTATTTTCCTTATGACACTACAAATAGATGAAATAAAAGCAATTTGGTGCACTTTTTATATACAAAGTTAGAGAAGGAACCAGAGTGGTTCTTTATGATGGATAGCTGAGTCTTTTTGTACCTGCTTACCCGCTACCATCACTTCTCCTCCCCTCTTCCTCAATTCTTGAATATGAGTTTATTCTGGACAGTTATGATATGCAACCCTACTTAGCTAATGTACATAATCCACTCCATAGACTTGTGCTGACCCGGTTCCGGCTGGACATATTTCATCATTTAACCAGCTTTCCCATCATTAATAACTGGTCGCACTATCCTGTGTTATTCCCATGTGACAATGTCTCTAAGCGGGGTACTATGCATATTCTCTTTGTTTGTACATTCTATTCCGAGTTGAGAAAATGTTTGCTGAAGCCCCAGCTAAAACAACTTGGATTTGTGCAATGTAATCCAGGTTTTATTTATTCAGACACTTTGTATATATGTGCTGTAGTGTCGCGATATTTATTGGCCGTTATTAGACGTAGGAAGCAGTTGTAGATATTTTATCGATTACAAGGGGATGTTCCTGCCTATTTATATCTATGTGTTTTATAGATCATTTTTAACCATTTCTTTTAATCGACTTTTAAATTAGATACTGTTATATTTTTGCAGCCCTTGTGATTCACTATGTGTTTTCGAAATAAAGCTTTCTGGATTGATTAACTGAATGAGTCGATTTCATAACAATCTCAAGAAAAACACACCAAAAACTTGTGTTTCCACCCACAAAGCACTACCCCTTTTGGGTTATAGGTATGAATGATTTATATATTGCTAATCTCCTTCTAGAATGAGCCAAAATAATATAAAATAGAACAAACTCTACTTAGCTAATGGTCGCTCATGTGGGTAGTATTCTAAGACATCCATAGTAGGTATTACTGTGGTATGGTATACAAAAGCACAAACCCACTAAATAGATCACAGTCCCATTTTTAACAGTAGAAAACGAACAACGCACTACAAAAAAAATGAGAATACTTCTGAAAAATGTTTTTCATGATTGGAAGCACATTTTTTTCTAGTGTTTATTTAGTGTATTTGGACGTCCATGTCTATAAAGATGATCTGGAGCCAGGTAGAGCAGTCACACACCTGTGCTCAGAGGTGACTCTATCATTAAGGGTGGTAGGCTGAGACACACCAGCTATTTTCATTGCACAGGACAGCTTGTTTTTCAATAAAGAACCAGCCAGCATCACTGCAGATGATGCCTGGGTCAGCATTTCAAATCTGTTATAAGGGATACATAATTATACCTCTTTAACATAAGTTTAGTTCTTGTCTATGGTATGGGGAAGTGGAAGTTCTGCCTCTGCAAGGGCTGTGGATGTGGCAGTATAGGAGTGCCTGTGGTGCTCCATCCTTCGTCCATGGCTACTTAATAATCACAAAAAGACTGGGTTGGGGGTCAAGGATGCCTCTCAACTCCTGGCCATCCCCCAATCCTTCCAAGGATAGGTTGAATTCAGAAGGGGTGGAGCAGTGGAAGCGTCCGTGACCCGCCATTTACAGGCGACTCAGTGTGTTGCATGTGCTCTGTCCCAAATTTACACCTTGCTTATTCACCTAAATCAAGAAATAGGCCTTAACCGGCAAAGTTGTACATGCTCGGATAGTAACAAAACTTTCTGCCACTTGCTTCGGCATCCTGAGAGTTATCAGGAAGATCTTGCCTCTTCTCCCCTTTGAAGCAAGAAAAACCGTGGTTCTGGGTCTGATTCAATCGCGGCTGGACTATGGAAATGCCTTGTATCTTGGAGCTCTTGACTTCACCTTGCGCAAACTGCAACTAATACAGAACTGCGCCGCCAGAACACTCTTACAAATCCCCCGCAGATCATCAGCAAAACCCGGACTGAGGACACTGCACTGGCTCCCTATAAAGGAAAGAGTAAACTTTAAATCACTCTGCATTGCTCACCAGACCTTCTGGTCTCTAGGCCCGGCAATCAATCTCCCTCTCATCACACCCTATCTCCCCACAAGACAGTTGCGCTCCACCTCTGCAAATCTAGCTATTGTGCCGCCAATAAAGAAATCAAGGTCTGGAGGCCGCTCCTTCTCTTACAATGTAGCTAAGAGGTGGAACGCTCTGCCCCAGCATCTTAGATCTAATCCTGATATTCTCTCCTTCCGCAAACAGCTGAAAACGCTCCTGTTCACTACATAACTGTGGAGGTGAATCTGCCTCTTCCTAACTCAAACCTCAGCTGGTATGCTTAGCGCTTGGACGCCTCAGGGCAGCTACGTGCGCTCTATAAATCTGAGTTCATTCATTCATTCATGCTGCTTTGGTACCCGTGCTGGAGCAGGGCAGGTGTGGGTGGTCAGCAGGATGCTGTGGTTTCCATGTTCCTCAGACGTGGCCTTGTCGCAAATGGTAATCAATGCAAATGCAAGAGGCAGACCCGGAGTACATTGAGCTGGTCTTGACATATGATGGCAGTACTTTGGCTTGTGAATCAGTCAGTGTCTATGTATGTAGACCAGTAGTAAATGAGAGATTTCAGTGAAACAGATAAGCTGGTGATTGGACAAAACACTTTTGAAAGTCTAGTATTTAGACACCTTGAGATAATATAAACGTGATACTAATATATAAAGGCCTTATCAAAGTGACTTTTCTGGAACTGTCAAACTGAAATTTTTGTAAAAAGAAATGGTTTGTTTTTACCAAAAAACAAAAAGTCATTTTTGTGGGTAATATATATATATTTATAGGAAATGGCAAGTGTGTGGGCAAATCCGTTTATCATTAATGAAAAGCAGTTACTTGGAGGTTAATGATCGTATTTTCCGAAAAATATAGACTGATGCCTGATAATTAACAAGTTTGTTTTTCCAAAAATGAAAAACTGGGATTTGCGGTGAAAACAAGGGCATTTTCGGGAAAATGTTAAGCCAATGTTTTGAGGAAAAGAATACATATATTCTGAATGTTCTAAAGTGAGGACTTCACTGAACAGCTATGCTGAGTTGGGAACTCTTATTGCTGACACTATGGCACAATTTGCTTCTTGTCGGCTCACAGTTGCTTGCTGCGGAGGTCTGTAGTTTGACTATGGTTCCCGGCACTATGGTATTTTTTTTATCTTTGATTATGGTTACCCATATTTATTTTTGATAAAGTTATCTTTAATTAATATTTATCCATAATCCATTTTATGTTTAGTGTAAAAAATTAAACTGCAGTAAGTATATTTCCAAATTTGTTTAACCGATAAATGTACTCTTATGCTTGAATATTAACATATTTTAGCACTCTAGGTAGCCATACACAACACAGTATAATTAGCGTTGATGGTCAGTTTAAACAGTTGCATACCTGAAGCTATTTCAGCTTCATTAGGAAACCTTTCCCCTTTTCTTTAACTTACCTACCTGTCAATCTGCACAACTACTGGCCTGGCAGTCATGGTAGACAACAATGAGAATCATTCAAAAGAAATGCTATTATGTCTGTATTTATCTGTAAAAAACAATACATAAAGCAAAACTGGCTTCCTTATTTGAGTCGTGTAGGCATTTCATGAGGCAGATCAGGGGATCCTAAACATGTAGCCAGGTCACTATGCCTGGAATTGAGCAGGGTCCCCTGCTCTACAGTGCCAGAAGCATCACCTCGCAGCTGCATACCCGTGGACCGGCTGTAAACAAAACACATGGAAGAGCCTCATGCGTCCATGCAAAGCCACACCAGTCAAAAATCAATCACAATGTGGCGCAACAAGGCGGCAGAAGCCGGGGTGGGGGGCGAGTTTGAGACACCTGCGGGTGCAAACCAGGAACTAAGAGGAGATGGAACTGGAAGAGAGACAGGTTAGTGTCTCATTTTCTGAAGAGTGTAGAGTGTGCACAGAAGCTGTCATGTACATGTGTAGGTGTCCGCTCGGTAAGTGTGCAAGTGAGCGTTCTGGTGTGGTGACCCTCCCTGAGGGTACTCTTCCCTGGCATCAATTCTTGGTATCTGGGGCCACACGGGGCATTCATTGTCTTTCTGTCATATGACGGACATATGTGGCCCAATGATGTCCACTCCTGGTATAATGGTGGTGTTGACATAACTGCTATCCTTCGTGAATACTCTGACTGCAGCCACCTGTGGCATATGGAGGGCCCTCAGTGAATTATTTGATGCATCCTTGGCCAACTTGTAGCCCCCTTTTCTATAATGATGGCAACTCCTGTCCAGCAGCGGCCCGTGCAGGTAAGAGTGGTGGGGCAATGGGGCCGGGTTGGGGGGGGGGAGGAATTTGACAGACGTACACAAGGGAAAATGAAATAAATAATTAATTTTCCCTCGTTGTCTGTCGAAATCGCCCCCCCCCCCCACCCGGCCCACCACTCTTAGGAGCTGCAGCGGCTCATGCAGGTGTCAGAACATTGAGCATCCTTGACCTACTGTGGGCATCCTTAGAGATACGGAGTCCTGTCCTGATTGCGGCTATGAAATAATTGATTCAATCTTGGCATATTGAAGCCATTGGCCTAATTATGCTCACCCATGACTTTTATTTGAGACAAAGTCCCTTAAACCATAAATATCAAATCAATAAAACATACTTTTGCAATGCACATTAAAAGTGAATTATAAAGCCCACAAATCATCATAATTCACGTATCTCAGGCATAAAATCTTTCAAAGCCATTAAAAATCAAGCTAGTGTAGAGGTTACATCCATATATTCCATATTAAACAAACTATCTCTTGCTGCTGATCTTGCTCTTATATTATATATTTTCTTAATACAGCTTGGAAAATGTTCTAACAATCATTTAAAAAATAAAGACAATCCAATAAATCATGCAAGGTCATTAGATGCATATTAAACCAACAGCTTCATAAGCCTTCTCGAGCCTTAAAAACTACTATCTAAGCTGGGTGGGATTGCAACGGATGCAGACCAATTCCAAACCTTATTATTGCATTACGCATTGCAGGGTAACTTATGCAGTTATGGAAAAGAGGTATTGGTATCCCAAATTTCGCAAAAATGTACAAAAGCCTTTTTTGTCCTAAATATTTCAGATCTTTTTCTCTCCCAACCTAATCCCCCCGCTTTTTTACTTCGTTCTTTGGAAGGATGGTAGGGAGAGTAATACTATAACTGTTTATATGTCATATATTTGCTATACCAAGCAACCACACTTTAACCTTTCCTACCCAACTTAATACATTTTTCATTATTTCAACTCTACATAATAATGCTACATTTGGCTGCTCAGATAGTAATGATTTATCCCAAAATCTCAAGGAGCGAAACAGAGCAACTACTGACCATAATACCCAGCCCAAATGAGAACGGTGGAATGTTGAGAACTCGATTGATGACAGTGGAGTAGCTCTGGGATTTTAATGGCTGGTATAAGGCCGGAGCTCCAACATTCCAATGTTGTCTTCATGTTTGTCCTTTTTTAATTTAGAACATTATACCCTTAGCGGGTGATATGTTCTAATGGCCTTGCAGCCCTTCTGGTTCAGGCTATACCAGTTGTTAAAGGCTCTCTCCCTCGTTATAGGCCCTCACCTGCAGCTCAGGCCTATAATTTGGGTTCGAAGATTTTAACAACCGGTAGAGCCCTCAGCTGCAGGCTATTTTAGAACATTGGAATGTTAAGCACTCCATTGAATGAAATGGAGCAGCAGTGGCCTATATAAACTGGTATAGGCCAGCTGCTTTCAACATTACACTGTCCTAATACACAGCCTCTGCCTTTCACTTTCCTATGCCTGCTTAATATATTTTTGAGTAGCAGGAAAAAGAGAATGGCAGAGGCTGTGCAGTGGGACACATGCAGCTTTCACCTTTTCCTTCTCCTGTAGCTCAGTGTCACCAGGGCTTCAGAAAAGGGGAGGGCGAATTCTGCTCAGCCCCTGGGTTTCCCTGGCTTGGTTGAACCACAAAAAGCTGCTCAGCCAAGCCAGGGCGAACCAGAGACTGACTTCCACCCTCTTTCACAGCTCTTGTGGTGAATATTGAACAGCTAACTGCTGTGGCTCCGCGCCTGGCTGTTATCTGTAGAACATTGACAGCAAGACCTGTTAACAAAGGCTTGGGAGCTGAGAGGGATTTGAAATCTCCCTCGGGCGGCCTTTGTTTTTCTAATTAGAATATTCTGCCATCATTGGGTGGAATGTTCCAATAGCCTATAATGTTCGGTATAGCCAGCTACGGCGGGCTACAAAGCTGACTCCCTTGTTAAAGGCCTTTGGCCTTTAATGCTAGAACGGGCCTTAAATGGCCGGTATAGCCCACTACTGCAGGCTACAAAGCTATATTCTAGCCTCACTGCCTGGGCCACAGCACATTTTTGGTAGGGAGAGCAGACTCTTTACACATAAACCCTCTGTCTTAACCCATCCTCGATACCCACTCAGGTCTAGAACCTCCACTGCATACAAAAATTGAGGGACAACCATAGCTCTAAATGCAGCTAGGACTGGGGGAAATGATGGACCACCATAATCACTTTAAAATGTTTACAATCCACCGATGGTTGAGACGGCTTTAGATGTCAGCGTATCAATGTGCTGACTCCAGGAGAGAGATTCAGAAAAAATCATCCCCAAATACTTGTATTCTGGTATGTTTATGACTGGAGTACTTCCAGTAGCTCATCCACTCCCCACTTTCTTTTTGCCAAATGTCATAATTTTAGTCTAATCAAAATGTATTAATAGATCATTAATTCCTCAGAACCTCATACATTCCTTTAATTCCCTTCTAAGGCTAATTGGAGTGCTATCTAGAATTATCAAATCATCGGCATAAAGGAGACAGGGAATAGGAGAGCCGCGTTTTGAGATGAAAATGACAGTGTAGACTGCAGGGTTTTGGAAGGATCAGCTTAATATAGTGCAAAGAGTGTTGGCGTTATCACACATCCCTGGTGCAAACCATTCTCGATGTTTATTTTTCTTGAGAGGCTTTCCTCCTTTATCAACTATCACCCTGGCCCAATTATTAGCATGGCATTCTCTCAGGATTCTCTGTAGATCTTCTGGGTTTTTCAAATGTTTTAATTTTGTCCACAAAGTTGCAAGGTTTACTAAGTCTGAACCTGTATTGCAAAGGAAGGGAAAGTAAATCTCACAATTTGCAACAAGTTTTATTCTTTGGGAAAATAATGATGGAGCATGATTTTTGCGAAAATAATCTTCCTTGATCAAATCCACTCATATGTGTGTTATTAACAAAACAAAAGACTAAAAGTGTGAAATTAACAACATGGGGACTTAAAAAGAAGCAATCAAAATTAGGAGAGGCACACTATTTTTGATTATTAGTCGAACTGTCCCTTGTGAGAGAGCACCCCAAGGATGTCATTTGACGCCATAACCAGTTTAACTGAAAACAGTTTAACTGAAAACAGGGCTAGTACCTTAGCATACACCCCTGAACAAGCTTCAGAAATGTATTCACTAATACAGGATGTGACTACATCTGACTTACAAGGCAACACTATTGTTCAACAACTCAAACAATTAGAATTTTTAGTTAGGCGAGAGATGAACCAACGTCTCCATGCTTCGACATTAATTCAGTACCATCATGCGAAAAGGATTCCACGAGGCTGAAGGATGTCCATCAAACCGATGTTGTTTAGGTTCCATCTGAATAAAGACTTTATGGACAGATGGTATTCGATTCTCAACAAATGTTCACTGGATCTAATTCTATTACTTGTAGAGGAATTATCAAAAACGATCACTGAGCTAAACAAAGAGATTGAGGAGATTAAACAAAATCTATTTACACGTATGGATGATGGTGATTGGAAAAAATCTCTTCATGAAATAAATTTGAGACTTGAGAAATACACCAAGGAACTTCAAGAAGGAAAATTACGGAAATATAAAAGAGACACTTTGGATTATATACTTAATGAGGTTTCTACTTGGGCAGAAGTTTATGCCCAACGACGTTCTTATTTCAAGAAACCAACAACTACTTCATCAGAAGAAAGTGTGGCCACAGAAACTGACTTGACCACCACAAGACCACCAGCGCACACTCAGATAAGTGTTGTTGAAACATCAACGGATGTCCCAGAAGTACCAACAACGTCGACTTCAGCTCATTTTTTAGCCAAAAGTTTAGATCCAAGTCAGCCACCAGGAACGTCCAAAACAGGAAAACAAGGAGAAGTAACCGGAAAATCCGGACGTACACGGAGTCAGAAACCAACTTAGTTGTGAATATCTCGTCTATTGGATTAACCACACATCAAATTCAAGTTCTCAATAAAGGGTTGGGCTTTGTTCCCACATATGACACCAATGTTTTGGAATGTGAAGTAGCACTCTTTAAATTTATGAGGATTCTACGTTTAAGACATTTTTTCACGAATCTGATACCAGCCAAAACAGACACTGAGAACACTGAATTTTTAGAGTTTTGACCTAAATCCAAATTTCAAGCCCCTATCTCGCATAAAATTTTGGACTCCTTTGAACACCTGGTGCGAAAAGATTTTCTGCGTTTACACTTCAGCAAATCTAAGAAGAAGAATCTTTCAAAACATGAGTTCAATATGCTTCATGCTTTACAAAATAATACCGACATTCACATCCAGAAAGCTGATAAAGGAGGAGCTATTGTAATCATGGATAGATCGTTCTACATGCGTACAGTTCAGGAGCATGTCGCAGATCCACAGACATATCTGCTTCTAGATATGGACCCGATTAATGAATTAAAAACCACCCTCAAGAGTATTCTAGACCATGCTCATGAGATGGGTTGGATTTCAATTTCAACTAAACAATTTCTGTCGGTTGACTATCCCAGGAAACCTCTGTTGTTTATGCTTCCTAAAATCCACAAAAATCTTCATAACCCTCCTATGCGACCAATTGTAACTGGTTGTGGCACTATTTTTGAACCCCTTGGCCATTATATTGATCACTTTTTGCAACCGTTTGTCCAAAAATGGACATCGTATGTAAAAGACACTAAGGATTTTTTGTCTAAATTGAAGTCTGTTGTCCATCACGATAAGATGTTATTATGTACCATCGACGTAAAGTCTTTATATATTTCAATTCCACATGTCGCTGGAATGGAAGCGGTGGAATGGGCTTTATTATGTCAATCTTCGATGAGAGCCGACAAAGTGTTTATCCTTGAGATGTTACATTTTTGTTTGTACCATAGCTATTTCTTCTGGAATGACTGCTTTCATCTACAACAACAAGGCACTTCGATGGGTTTTGCTGGAGCACCTGCTTATGCGAATACTTTTATGGCCAAATTTGAAAATTATCATATTTACAATGACAATGGATGGACAATTAATGTATCACTGTACTGCAGGTATATTGATGATATTTTCATACTTTGGACCAACACTCAGATGTTGTTGGAACAGAAGATTGAACAACTCAATACTTACGATGATCACATTCAGTTTACATACACGATCAGTGATAGTACCATTTCATTTTTAGATGTGTCCCAAACTATTCGTGAAGGAACCATTCAAACTGAAGTCCATCGAAAAACTACTGATGTCAACAGTGCTCTCCACTTTAGGAGTTTTCACCCTAGGAATTTGAAACAGAATTTACCTCTTTCCCAGTTTTTGCGGATCAAAAGGATTTGTTCCGAACAAAGTTGTTTAGAAAAACATTTGGATTTTCAACAACAAATGTATCAAGACAGAGGATATCCTAATGAAGTGATTGAGCTGGCGAGAACACGCACTTCTAAATATACCCGCGATTGTTTGTTACAATCCATACCCAAGAAGAAAACATTGAGACAGGTTTTCATTTCTAAATTTTCTACTAGTTCATCCAAGATAAAGCAAATCATAGTTAAAAGGTGGGAAATGTAACAGAACGAATCCGACTTCAATGGGATTTTCAAAGAGCCACCTCTTTTTGCTTTTACTAGATCAAAAAACTTGAAAGAAATTATTAATTCTCCCAAAAAATCCTCCATTTCGAACTACAAAGGGTTGAATAAATGCTCCAACTGTGTACATTGCAACAATGTTATTTTGGGTAATCATTTGTACCATCCTACCACTGGAGAGATCATCAAGTTATTTCACAATTCGGATTGTAATTCTAGTAAATTGGTCTATTACATTAAATGCCCCTGCGTGAAGCTTTATGTAGGTAAAACTGAAAGGAAAATAAAAATTTGTATAACTGAACACAAAAGTGCTATTAGACGACAAAACAAGAATAGTAGTCTAGCCGCACATTGGATAGAAGAACGACACAGCATTGCCCAATTAAGATTTGCAGTTTTAGAAAGGGTTCTTCAACGTTCCAAAGAGAAACATTTTGGATTAGGCGTTTAGACACTTTAGTTGAGAAAGGTATGAATGCCAAAATTGATTTTTCATGTTATCTATAGACACTCTGGTATTGATATTAATGTTCATGCATGAGTTGTTCATGTTTTCACTTGTATTAACGTTGACCATTGGTATCTTGTTTTTACTTTTTTAATTTCATTCACTTTCATTTTTGAGCACTCTTTTTTATTTTCTTCAGCCTGATCGTTGATCACACGCGTAGGAGGATGATTCTATGACATCACGAAGTGGCTGGTTTCAGTGTTTAGATTGCCTTGATATTCACGATGTGGCTGGTTTCTGGTTCCTTTTTCTTAATTTCTGGTATCCATTCCGTTTTTTCCTTTTTGTTTTCATAGCTTGGTACTACCCCTGATATTGTAGTACAGATTAATACTGTTCTAATATGGCGGCCGCATCGGTACGGTCTGTTTCAAGTCCGTTGTTAGTCTTTTTGCTGATTGTGGTAGCTTCCTTCCGGCTAGCATTTAAACCTCCGAGCTCAGTATTCGCGCTATCACCTTTGTTCTCGATGCCGTTGCAGTGACTTTGAAGTATTTTCTACCGCCCGGTGGCAGTTTAACCTGGTAAATCTCCGCCAGCGTGTGATGTGTTTGATGTTGAAATTGAGCGTAGAAGTTTGCTTATTTATGGAAGGTTGTATTTTTGTATTTTTGTTGACAGTGTGATTTCCGGTTTACCATTGGGCTACACGAATGCGTTGCTCTCGTCTTTCAGAGGTACGTTTTTGTCATTTCTGTACGAGGTTTTTCAGATTGTTTTCCTAATCACGGGGATATGTAATCTGTTGTTTCATAGGTTTTAAGTTTCCCAAGTTCGGGATTAGTGAGTATCTTGTGTTCACTATCTTCACGAAGGTGGAGGGTCGGTGCTTTTCAATTTATCATTTTATTTATTTATTTATTTTTTCGATTCCATTCTAATTGATCGTGTTGCAATATTTTTATATTACATTTCGATGTGTAAACCTGTATGTTTGTTGCCTTAAGTAAGAATGATGTTTGAACATCCTTATGTTTGTATATTTTGATATTTGCAGAGTTCAATCCCCTGAGGAAGAGCCCAGCACGGCCCGAAATGCATTGGGCACAACGAAAGCTTTTGGATTTATAATGCAACTTCATTGTATTTGTTCAAACTTACAACTTATCTGTATAATGTTGTTTATTCATTTTTGATTGTGTGTATACTGCATAGAATACTTTCAGCTGAATGCTGGATAAAACGTTCATAATTTCTTTAATTTGAGTATGACTAAGTTTGATCATTAAGTTGGTTGTACCTTCATTGGGTAACAGTGCGCAGAGGTTGAGTCTCTCAGACTCTTGTTTTTGTTCAGACTTGAAAAGAAGAACATGGAAAATGTGCAAGAGAGACACAGCACATTCAGTAATCAAAAGCTGCAATAATTTCTATGCAGAAATAAATTTGAAAACATAAGGTTTTATGTAAAAAAGAGAGAGACTTTCTACGTGTACTAGAATTTTCATGATTAAAATAACGAAGTTATTTCTGAAAAATGTTTGCATAAATGTTTACTCTTTTCTACAATTCTAAGGAAGCAATAATCATCATAGATAGAAATAACTTATATACGTGTGTTTAATTAGAGTAATAAAAACTAAAATTATGATTTCTTATGTATTCCTTTGTGATCATTGAATTGAAGTATGTTTTGTTTTCTTTAGAAGAGAAAATGATGATTTTACAGTTTCTTCCAAAAAGGCCTCAAAAGCAGCTGCTAAAGTTATTTCCTTTCCATAACATAGGCCTCAGAAGAATGTATTTGTCCTTCATTATTTCTAGAAGCTGATTTATTTGTTTAGTTTTATAAAGCGTATTTTTAGGGCATCCTTTTTGTACGAGTAATGTATTCACTTCAGTGGATGAACTGTGTCGACAAATGTTGCAAGTTGATATGGAATTGCACAAAAGCATCGGAAAGAAATACCATGATTTCCTCCTGCTTCGGAAAAATGATGACGCCAATCATTTATACAAAGATCTATTGAAAAGACTCGGATGAACTGAATAGTGATGATCACCACATATATTTAACCAAAGGGAGTTGAGAATTTTGGTAAAAGAGATACATTGGGAGGTTGGACTTTAACATTTTAGAGTATAATTACTACTGTGTGAAAAGAATGGGCAGTAGCTGTTTCTATGAGAGGAGAGCGTTGCTGCTGTTTTCTCCATGCTACTCTGGCTGGCTACTGCTGTCTTTGTGATATCTGACTGAGACTGTCCTAATTACTTTGCACTTCATCTGCTGGTTATGTTGCCTTATGCTACACCTTTTCGGCCGAAAGGTTAGCACTTCTAAACTATTGCATGTTATGCAATAGTTCTCATTTGATCTAGGTTTGTATGAAATTCGAATTGGATATAGATATTGCACTGAACCTTTCCTTTTGTCTCTTCTTCTTTCCCCTCATGCCGGTTATTGAAATGGAGTGATTATAAACTGTATTTCTCTTATTTGTGATTTACCTGAAACATCGAACTAATGATTGATTCTTATGGTGTTTCTCATTGTATTCATGTATTGACCATTCATATTCTGAAATATTAGATAAAAGTCACTTGTTAAGTACGTAGACTTTGTTTTTCTTGATGAGTTATTGACAGTCATTGACTAATTGCAATATTATGACTGTTTCTTAGTTAGGCATTTCCTCATTATAGGTCCTCATGAGGGAATTGCATCCGTTTTTTCATTATCGAGTCCCTATTAGCTCTACAAAAAGGTCCATCGGAGGACCTGGTATTGGAAGTGATTATTGAGTTCTCATGGCCCCAAACTCCTGGTTAAAAAAGGATCCAGCATATTAAATTTAGTGTTATTATAAATGGATGTACAAAAAAGTCGCCTCCTCCTTTGGATCAATAACAATCATTTATTTGGGTGATTTAAGTTTTTTCATCTAAAAATAAAGTTAGTGATATGTGTAGGTTTTCATAAAATGTTACTTTTGTATAATGTAAGTGTTGGTAAACAGAAAATTTTACTTTTGTATAATGTAAGTGTTGGTAACACTACCTGGTGCACTGCGGATGTTATTATAGGTAATACTGAGCGGGGTGGTCATAATTGTAATTTTGTCTGATGTTCTAAAGGTGGTGATATTTGTGGAAAGCTCAGGATGATTTTAATTGATAAGAAACCGTGTTGCTTATAAAAAAAAGTGTTGGGGAAACCCTGATATATCTTTTTGGATGTTTTTTCATTTTAATAGCATTGTATTTAATCTTGGTTTCTCAACTCTTCCTGCGCCCATGAGATTGGTGAAATGTTGAAGATATTTCTGCTCTCTAAACTTAGAAGGTTTCTCTGGCCAAACAGTAGCTCTGCAAGCTGACCCTGTGAGATTGATTTAAACTGAGCGATAGTTATGATGTCTAATGCCTGAAATTTTGTAGCTGAGCTACTTTTCACTTTCCCACCATGTAATGCCCAGTTAAATTCACAATTCTACTACAAGACCTAGAAACAACTTATAAGTCAAAGGATGAAAAAAAATAAAAGCAATAGGAAGGCAGATGCAAAGGAAGACGCTTTGTACATTTTTGAAAATTATAGCTGACCATGTCAAAAATTAAACTCAAATTAATTTGAACTACTTGTACATGTGTTTTTTAGTCAATTATGTTGAAAAAGGCACAATGTGACTCATTTTTTCAAGGATTTCTGTATAGGGCGGTCTCACTTCACAATACTCCTATGGAGGATAAGAGGCCTCCAAACTGAGAGACAGGCACCCAATGGGGGCCAGAGTTGCTCTCAGGAGTGGCTGCCCGAGTCTCGCTAAAAGGAGCATTTACTATGCCCCTGAAGAACTAGGGAACCCATCACGCTGAAAACAGTGTCATGTTTTTAGTGGAAGAAAACAGAGTGGCAGTGAGCCACTCTGTAATGGGCTGTTAATGTATTTGTCACTTACTGTAGGTATTAAAGTAAGTGGGAAGATTCAAAGAACCCTCCAAGTCCCTCTAAATCCCTCAAGCTGTGGTACTCACAGCCAATAATATGTGGGCAAACATATTTAATTACATTGTTATAAAGGAGAAGTAAATCTAACTGAAATGTTTGATTTGTTAACTATGTTCAGAGTTGCTGATTTTATAGAAAATAAGATTGTCATTCTCGGGGGAGCCGATGAAATTGTTTAGTGGGGAAAGGTGGCATTTAATGACCATTGGTTTACACTAAGCATTGCGTGGACTTGAAGAGTGGGCCTCTACTGGGCCTGCAGGTCAGCTTGTAAGTAGCCTGGACGTGCCTCATACAAGGACTTGTATCAGTTTTTTTTAAACTTTTGTCAATAATTTCGGTTTCGGATAATAAGCCATCTGAGCCTTTACGAAGCAAGCTGACTTTTTTAGCTTATGACTTTTATTAGGTCTCAGGAGAGACAACCCATGCTCTGTCGCTGTAAGGTCGATTGTTCCTTTTAAAAGAAAAAAAAAATAAAATGGGATTAGATCCCACCATTACTCCCCATTGGTTGGCTTCCTTATCACTCTCATTTCTTTTGTTTTCATTGGTCAGTGACAGCTGGTTTTATTGTGTGGGTCTTGCTCCAGATGGCCCTGGGAGAATTTTGCTTACACTTTCTTTAGAATGAAACACACCCCTCCCGTTATGTTGCTAGACGTGAAAGAATAAAACATTTTAGTTGGGAGACTATTTTTTTTCCTTAGATAAATGTTATCTTTCTTCCACTTTTAAGAGGGTATGGGGCCTCCTGATAGGGGATATTCTGCGGCAGTGAAAATTTGCTCCGTCTTTCCCGCAAGCTGTCATGTATGAAGAAGCATGCCTGGTGGGTGTTATCTTAAGCGCTCTTGTCCCCCATGATCAGATAGTGGGCTCGGCTCCTGCAATGCCAGGTGCGGCCCTAGGCATACAGCACTCTTGTTCCTTGTGACTGGAGAGGGGGCGCTGTGGTGTTTGAGTTTTCCATGCCCCAGTCTCCATCGTATGTTTGAAAGCCTTAGAGCATATCTTTCCAATTTGAACCAGCACAGCATACAAAACTGAAACCATAAAAAAGTATGTTACAAGGGGAGGGGGGTGAAAAGTGATGATGTCGCAAATGCAGACAATATGGAAAAAAAAGTGGCAGAATTTCAAGGTCATTGTACTATATATACTGTGTTATGCTGTTCCTGGGCTAGCGCCGCGCCAGGCGCCGTGTGGTCATCAGCTGACCTGGGACTAAAACTGAGGGATGTTCCTTACATTGTATTACTGCTTATATGTTGCTGATGTGGCAACATATGCTGTACCTATTCTATTCAGCTCAATAAAGACAAGTTTAAAAAAAAAAAATCATTTTAGGACATTGGCAACTGTGTCCAATGACGAACACTAGGGGTTGGGGAGGGGGAGACATTCTGTACCCTCATAGCTTTAGGCTTCAGTGCTGACTCTTCAGAGGGTCTTCTGCCCCAAATCATGAACTGCAAACTCGTGAGGCTGTCAGCATGATGGCTAGCGCCAGTCCCATAAATGTACACGAGTCATAAAGGCCAATAGACCCAATTCAGACAGAAGACTTCAGGTGTTTTTTAAGCAGAAAAATGGCTTTATTTTGGCTGTCTCCCACCTGAAATTGTCTCTGCTTCAAGAGAAGTCAATGGGGAAAAATAATTCGCCCGATTTTTCTTTTCCCAAAATCTCCCACTTTCCTCTTCTAAAATGTTGGCATGCTTGATTAGTAGATTTAGTTGGCTTGATCTTGGCATTTACCAGCGAGCTTTTATGGAGAGGATGTGGCCTAATGGCTAGAGCGGCCGACCTTGAAGATGGGGAACCAGGTTCAAGTCTCTGCAGGGATGCTCAACATCCTGTGATTCTGGGGAAATCACTTAATCTCCCTGTTCCTAGCAAACAAATAATGAATGTGTCCGTCTGTAACGCAACTGGTGCTCATGTAAAGCGCTCCGATACCTTCGGGTTGAGTTTGCGCTATATAAAACTCCCCCAAAAAAGCGAGCATTGTTTAATTTAGCGCATCTTTTAATTGTAATTGCATTGTTACTCTTAGCTGCATCCACTTTCTTATACGCACAACATGTATGCTGCTTCGTGTTTACATTCTCTTGGGTGCCCCAGTCGCCACCACACTGGCTTTAGCGTGCCGGATCTCTGCAGCTTATTTCACACTGACACTCGGGGAAGTGTGTTGTTTGCTTTGTCAAAGAGAGCTTTAGAGCTCACGTGAGGGGCAATGCATCAGGCGAGCGGGCTTTCATGTCTGCAGTGTGTTTCCCAAAGGGTTCCGTTTTAAAGTCAAAAACAACACGCCACTGGAGTCAAGCTATCCTGGCTGATGACGGCTGATAGCCAGAAACCGGTCCTAGGATGCTTGATTCCGGTCCAGGGAAGACATGGCTTGGCAGTTCGGGCTGGACTGTTCCCATGAGGCACAGGGTCAAGACTGATTTGCATATGGCCATGTCTGAACTGGGGTGGTGTGGTGAGCAAAATAACGATGGATTAAACCCAGATCTGTGACTGGGGGTGAGTGTTTTGCCATTGTGCAACATTCCGTCCATCATCTTGTGTGTTTTCCGTTTTAAAGTCACCAGAGGTTTTTAATGTCTCTCTTTAGTGTGAAGATCATTTTAATGCCATATACCTGTTAATTCTGTGGTTTGTACGTTGCTGGTTATACCACATATAAAGGATCCACCATTCCCTGCACGTGCCTGCATCATGCAACAAGCACCTGCAAACCCAAAAAAGCTAAAAGACAGGGCCAGCACTGATCTCATCATATTGATTTTTTTATTTTACTTTCAACCATGCTGCACAGTAGCGCCTGCTGTACTACATGGCACGAAAACATTGACAAAGTCATTGCATAGATTTTAGGTTTTGCCAGTGCTTGTTTATCAGAATATGTTAGATACACCGACATGCAAGTATAGCATACCAACGTTGCAAACTCTAGTTGCTCTGACTGCCTGAGTTTCTAAACACTGCGGCTGTTGTTGGCTTTCTCAGCATCAGAAGTGTAGCCTCAGAACTTTGCATTTTTATTAACCCTGGGCAAAGCACTACGCTACGCTCGCGTAGTTTGCGAAGTTTGCGCTACTTCGCACTACGCAAATTGCACGTAGCACAGTGCAAACACGCGTAGCGTAGCTTAGTGCAGAGGTCATTTTTTGCTTGCTTGAGGTCCTCAACATCAAGTTGGCGACCGCGAGCAAGCAAAATGACATCCCGGCGAGACTTTTTCCTCGTTCCCGATCAGCAACTCCAAGTTGCCGATCACGAGCGTGGAAAATAAACCTCCAGGCGAGATTCCCAACGCGGGGAGGTCGGGTTTCTCATTGCGAGTGGTCGCGTATGCTCGCGACCGCTCGCGATGAGAAACTACCAGTCCGCGTTGAGAAAGCTGCCGCTCGAGTAAAAATCTACTTGAGCGGCTGAAAACTACAGCTCGCACTGTGCAAGATGCCGTTTTCAATGATTGCACAGTGCCGGATGCTTGTCCGCACTGTGCAATCATTGAAAACGGCATCTTGCACAGTGCGAACAGGGTACTACGCAGTTCGCGAAGTGCTACGCGTAGCTCGCGTAGTGCGAAGTGCACTTTGTGTAGCTACGCATAGCGCTACTTCGCGAACTACGGCCAGAGTTAATTTTTATGCTGTGCCAGGAGTTTTAGGGACTTTCTTACCTAGGCATAGACAACCCTCGATTATTGTAACCCTGTGATGATAAACTGAAGATGACCGGCTCATAAACTTGAGTTCTGACCTCTAAAATCCTAACCACAGAAGCGATGAAAGGGACGGGGCAGTGCCTAATTTATAAAAGCATAGATGCTAGGGCCCAGAGTTTTGCTCAGAAGCCCATGGCGGACTTTAAAGTGCAGGGTGCTGCTGACACCAAAATGTGTGTTTCATCCACCACCAGACACTCCCTGCCTCTTTATCTCACTCTTGCAGGTTACTGCTTTCTCCCTGTGACACTGTTTTCCCATCTTTCTCGTCCTCCTTCTTCCCCCTTTTATGTTTCTCTCTCTCTTTCTCTGGATCAAATGATGTTGTTGAAAATTAAGTGGCAGTCCCCAAAAAAAAGGCCTGGTGGGCCGCACTTCCAACCACCGGTTCAAATTAAGCAGTGGGGGTGGGGGTCTCCTACTGCCAGTCACACACCACTATTTAGATCAGTTTACTGTATTAATTTAACTATTTCCACAACACACTGTTACCCTATGGCTAGGTCACACACAAGGAGCACATTTAATGACATTGATTTCATTCCGGAAATGTTGTCAAATTAATGTATACGTACACCCTTAAATGCACAGCTCTCATACTGAAGTGTTGTAGGAGAGAATCCAAAAAACATTCAGCCTCCACCCCGGTTACGCAAACTTACTTTTCAGTCGATAAATCCGCATGACCTCTAGTCCTATTGCACCACACAGAGCTGAGCACTTGTGCCAAACGCCCTCCCCTGCGAGTTACACAACTGGCCGAAGCTGAGAGATATTTTGAGCTGCATTTTGCAGAAATATGATTTTGCTGTTACTCATTGCGTAACTGCTGCTCGAGTTTACAAACGTTTCCTGTGCATTTTGGATTTACACAACTAAAATCAAGAAAACACGCAGAGTGTAACGTAGGGCCTTCAACCCATGCAGTGCGGGGGAGTAACTTATTTGACGCGCCCTGTATGTGAAGTGGCCTGGCTGATGACATTTCCGGGGGGGGGGGGGGGATGGGGGGGTAGAGTCTGGTAATTTTTGCATTGTATTTCTCATTTATATATATATTCGGTGGTTTGTTAGAGGTATTCTTTTGTGACCGACAGCGATACCTTCAGTCACAATACATTAGAAGTCCTGGGCCGCTGAAAGCTCGAGCCAGGCCAGGCCCGAGCCAGATTATAGTTCAGCTCGAGCTCCTCTTGGACTCTTGAGCCCAAAACAGCCCGAACTTCTGTGTGGCTTCTGCCTGCAACACACGCTCTTAACCTAACGTGCCAAGAATTAAAGAAAAAACATTAACCTTTGATGTGAAAGTGAAGAGTCAATAGATTACTATCTACTGACTGATTGGCGCTATGTGAAATCAGAAAACCTAGGAATTTTCCGGGCTTCCCCACTTGAGTAAACTGTGTGATCTAAGGCAAATATTTGATTTCATTGCGATTCCTTTTACCTTATTGCAAGGGAGAGCACTTTAAAAAAAACACATGAGTTCAGGCTGTGTGCTATACAAGCACCTCTTTTGGAGCTGATTTGTATAGACTGTAAAGTTGCTCCATGTAAAAACCTAAGCACGTGACAACTGACTAACCTCTTAATTCACTAATGGCATGATAGGGGTGGGGGAACATGAATATTTTGAAGGTCATGCTTGAAAAAAGTAGCTTTTAACAGGGTGTTTGTTACACAGTTTACATGTCAAACATTTTCAGGACTTGGCTTGTTTTAGTCTCTAAGAGCCAGGGTCGGATTGGTAACGCTGGCACACGGGCAATGCCCGAGGGGCCGGTGTCCAGTTCCGGCTGTGGGCTGCTTTTTTTTAGCAGTCTGGGGCCGATTTGGGTGGTTTCTGCGTTGTTTGGATGCCGCCAGTGGCCCGGTCGGGTGCCTTAGTGGCTTTTTTGGTGGGAGATGGGCGTCCATTACCTCCCTTTTACCAACGAGGTGTCACTCCCTTTCTCTCACTGGGCTGGTCCATTAATATATGACTATTGAGTGGGGGCAGGGGGCCTGAGCAGAAGTGGCCCCACTTGTTTTCAGGTTTGCTTTGCCAGGGTAAACTTATCCGTGCATTTTTTTTACCCCCCCCCCTTTTTTTTTTTTTAAATAAAATTTTGCGGAAGCAGTGTTTTGCGAAAAGGCAATATGCAAATGCGGGCCACTTTTTTTTAGGGTGCCCTGGCCGATTTTTAATCCCAATCCAACCCTGCTAAGAGCCCAACCAGACTCTCGGCTCGGCTCTGGCTTGACTCTCCCAGTTAATTTGGTGTCTAGCATACATTGCCTACAAAGTGCTGCATACAGCATTACGGTGTGCTGCGGTGTCCTGAGGGCATTTGGACGTCATACTCGCGTGTAATAAATATGGCAAAACTTTATGACAAGATTACTCCGTTTTTGCCTTTTCCTTTTAAATTGGCGATTTTCAAGGTACCTCGAATGACTTTAAACCATGCCTCGGACCACAAGCACACTTGCAAACATATGATTAAAATAGCCATAAATGCAAGTTGTCAAGGAATGCATTCAGATTGTTGAACATATACAATATCGGCCTCACGCAGGTCGCTGCAGAGCTTTTCAAGCGAGGAAAGAGTTCACCCCCGCCCCCATTCCCATCGGATTCTGCATTCCCCAGCCTTTACTTGATTAAATGTAAAACAGGAAGTGGAGTAGAGAGAGGGGAGCTATCTCAAATCCGCAGGAAATCTTTCATGAACGAAATGTTTGTTATATACGTGCGCTAATCTCATCTTTCCAGATCACGCTTTTACATGCGCAGGGTTTATTCTGGGCCCCCCTGCCCGGCGCTGGCTTTAGGGCAGTGCGACCGGTGCGGCCGCACTGGGCGCTGACCCGGGGAGACGTGGGGGCGCTGTGTTTAGCAATAACTTATGATTGGAGAGATGAGAGACACTTTTGTCCAGTGGTCGTAAGAGAATCCGAGGAGGCGGTCATATAGTGTGGGGGCACCAAAAATGATTGTCGCACCAGGAGCCAACAGCGCTGTCGGCCCTGCTCCTGCCTCGGGCAGAGACGTTTTAATGCATGGGCTAAGTGGGCTCTGGCCCAGGGCTCCAGTTTTTCTGGGGACCCCCTGATAGTCAACTCTGTCCTGCAGAGTATTGCCTTATTGACCTTGAATATTCCTTAAACAGATTGTTTTAAATCCTGTTTTCCTTTAATTTAGTTTTAATGTGGGTGATGTGTAAGAGTCCAGTACAGACATTCTGCTGAGAAACGTGCTTGTTTCATGCAACATCCATAAAAAGTTTCTTGTAGATCAAAAGAGGGCCTCGCATATGAGAAATAGGAGGGTGTCATAGAGAATATCTTCATTAATATTGGTGAGCTGCTGCTGTGTTAGAATACTGAAAACTCCCATCACTATCCCTGAAAATGAGATGTAAACACATTTAGAATTTGGACGAGTGTTTCTGTCAGAGACCTTCGCAAAGAAGGCATGAAAGAGCTGAAATGATATCATGAATTCAAAGCTGGTCTGAACAGGGGCCCACGAAATACGTTTGGCCGAGGGCCCCCAAAATCCTAAAGATGTCCCTGGTCCGGGGCTAGGTTCTCACTAAAGAGGGGCGTATTTTGTTGTACCCCTCACCCCGGCACTAGTCTGCTCCTCGGTGTCCAAATGATACTTCTCCAAGACCTCCCCCCTGAATCCACTCTGCAGCTCAGGACAGCATGACGTAGGGCAGCTGTTTCAACACTACCTCATCTCTGACCAGTGCCTTCGCCTCCCGGCTGTCTCCAAGGGTTGGGCTGGTCTGCTACGTTTTTTGGCGCCTTGTCCTGCGGTGCTCGAGTGGACAGAGAGCGCTGAGCAGGGACCACTGCCACTCTGAGCTCCAGCGACCGGTTCACCCGTGACTACAGGTTTACAGGTATTGGCCTTTCTGTTATGATCCGGCGTAAAAGGCACAGACTTAATGGTCGCTTATAGGTGCTATTTCACAAACAGGTCGAATGGTGGCGCTATAACCATATGTTTTAGAATGTTATTACAGCTGCTATTCAGTAGCAAAGACAAGCGCAGGTATTTAAGATCGTAATAGTGCGCGTTGCTTTCATTTATAACGACCTTTGTCAAGCTGGCTATTGCTATTATTGTCTGTTCTGATTTTCTAAAAGAAATAACGTGTTGATAAAAAAAACTGCGTGTGGGCAAGAGAACTAACATATAGTGTAACAACTGTAGTTTATATAAATAGTTATAGGTTTAGGAGGTCTTGTATTGTTTTTCATGTTTGATAAATAAGTGATTTTGATGCTTGACGCTCGAAGCAGCTCCATTAAATTGTGGGTTTTTTTTGTAAAAACTGACAAGTGTGACGTGTGCACGCGTTACGCCTTCACCTTTCCCTTGTGCGCGCGCGACGCCTTCACCTTTACTGATTTTCGAAACTGAGGAGATTTTCGAGAACATGCTTCCTGCGCCAGGACCCAACACCCCCCTTCCCCACCCCCGTAAATGCGCTCTATGCACACATTCATGTATTCATTCATTCATGCATGCTTGCGATATTTCCACCGAAAGGTTTAAGTTGTACAGCGCGCTTGACTGCTGGATAAAAAGCTGGGACTGGACCTCGGTTTCGTGCGTGACATGGGACCCCTTAGCAGCCAGGTATATGTTAGAGCAGCGAACAGTTCTACTTGCAGTGTAATGAGCTGCACGAATTTAGCAAGTTTGTAATTAAAATCCAGTCAGATACCAAATGAAGGAAAGGTTAACAATACAGCTTCATTACACAGCGGTGTCTATACAATGAGTTCAGAGAACACTAACAGTTATTTGAACCTCAGATAGGAATTTCCTAATATATGGAACCTGCAATTAGGTTTTCTGCGCCCCTCTTCAGACAGGGCAGGCAAAACAATGCACAATAGAACCGATTCACTATGTTCTTAAACATTCCCTTCATAAAGGCAGGGCTCATTTAGGGACTGGGGCATTTACTGCCACTATACACTGCCTGGGGGATGGGGAAATTATGGGACTGGAAGTGAGGTGCAGGGAAGGTATGATGCGCGGTTTTCTGCAGTGTGTGACTATTGGGCTCTATTAATGTTAGGTGAGCCAGGTTTGTGCCAAAGGTGCAAGGCAGAATTAGTTTTGTGTGGCGGAATTGTCAGTTTAGGTGTTACAGGAGTGTTGCGTTTGTTTTGATTCGTGTATGAGTAGACCAGCGCCGAAAGGTTGTAAAGTAGGTTTATGGTGAGCTAAAATGCCCTGAATCAGAGGTATGTGGGAAGCTATTGGGAGATAGGAGACCAATCATAGGACAGAAAAGTACTCAATGGCGAATGGAGGTTTAAGGGTGATTAGTTAATTACCTAATGAAGAATTGAGGTGTAAAGATAATTAGTTGGGGGAGATAGAATTTAAATGGGGTTTCTTGGTTCAAGGGCGGTTGCGGACTCGTGCAACACAGCAAATTTGGATGATACGCTGCGTTGCATGAAATGTAAGTACATCTGGGAATGTATACGAATATGCACCATGCAGATGCAGTTGTCTTGAGGTTCTGCTCTAACAGTTGTATACTGTTGCACACACTTAGAATCTGGCCTCGCTGTGTGTGTTTAACCCTGGCAGAGTCTTAGCTTTATCCCTGTGCAGGGCCTTGGCGGGTGCATCTTTGACTTTCTTAATCGAATGTAGAGGAAACTGACCATCATCTTTCTTGTCATCCCTGTAGTACTATGCACTTGCGTAGGCCTGGGAGTTTGTGTGCATGTGTGGGTGTTCATACAGCACAAAGTTAGCTAGGACGCAATGGAGCACTGTACCTTACATGGGGGGCTGGGCGATGATCTTGTACATCAAGTGATGATTACACAAATACATTTCACACATTACATTTCATAATTTGTAGGCACAGCTACAATAAGTGATTTGCAGAGCATCACACAATGACATTGGCAAAGCCTGGGATACGAACCTAGGTCGCCAGTTTCCAAAGTTGGCAGCTGTGGCCACTAATGGGAAAACACACAGAAGGTCCCTATTTAAAACTTATCCTAATTACTCATGGGCATAAAAAGAGGACTGTTATTTATAACCAAAATAAATCTGCACTTGAAAAAACTCTATCAAAAATATTTTTTTCAAGTGCAGATACGGCACACAGTGTTCTCAGTAAATTTCTTTATTTTGGTTCTAAATAACAGTCCTCTTTTTATGCCCATGAGTAATTAGGATAAGTTTTAAATAGGGACCTTCGGTGTGTTTTCCTAATATAGATACCCCGTCCCTCTGTGTGGTGCACATTGGGGTAACTCCCCTCTTTATTTTAAAAGCTGTGGCCACTAAGCCACATCTCCTGCCTAGTTATAAGAAATACCACTAAGTTGTAGTTTACACCTAGTATTTTCAACCAATACCATTTACATGGAAGATGTTTGTATGCAATTATCATTACCCAGTCAAACCACCAGCTCTCATTAGAGTTACTATGGAGGGATGCAGCACTGAGTTGACACATGGAGGGATCTGGACCTGTTACGTGCAGCCACAAACCGATCTCAGTAGGAATGCTTAACGCACTACTCTTCAGGAAAACGGATATGCAGGTTTTCAATGTTAGGAGCCATTGAGCATTAAGTTATCAGGATGGCTCTGTGATTTAATCCTCATTGCCTTCCTCCCCAGTCTTCCTCATCCCAGTCCTCAGGGATTGAGTAGCTGCTCCTCTTACACAGATCTCACCTAAATTGAAAAACGCTTGCCTCCTTCTTACCCACTGTCATGACGACAGTGTCACATGACCAATAATGCAGGGGCGTAGAAAAGCACTTCCTTCTCCTTAAAATGACCAAGAATCTCTTTGGCATCTGTTGGATGTTCATAGAGCTCTTTGCATTAATCGACGGAGGACTGCTTCAGTTCGTCCAGTAGATTTTCTATTTGTGACATTTGGATAAGTAAAGAAGGGTTACCGGCCTGCGGCCTTCTACTCTTAGTCGATGGCTCAGAATGACCATGTCTTTAGCCTACCAGTAAATTAACATTCCCATCCTTTTCTTGATCCGGAGTTGTTAAACCAGAATAATGTCCTCTTCAAGGGCAGCATTTAAGAGAGCTTCCCTGAAGGATATCTGTGTTGCAGCAGCTTGGGTTTCCCCAAAGTTTCATTTCACACTACATGGTACGAATGGGGGAAGTGGTTTCTTTGACTTTCGGTTCAGCAGCACAGTAATGGTGTCTTGATGTTTACTAAACCTGTTTATGGATGAAATTGGTTTTGTGTTGGCAATATTTTTACATGGCTTGGGTATACACTCAATCTGTGAGTACTGGGACGAGGAAGGTAATGCTCTGATCACTTACCAGAAAGAGTGATAGTGTTATTGGTCACAGTCCTACTTCTCACCCCCCCCCCCTTAGTGAAATGCTGGCAAGTGGTAACAAATTCTAAAGGATTTATAAAGCCTGATGCCTTGTTATATCATGAAGTGTTTTTCTATGGACCCTCCTCTATTGGTCATGTGAAACTGTCATCATGACAGTGGGTAGGGAGGGGCCAATAGCATTTGTTTTTACATTTGGATGAGATCTGTGCACACAGATCATCTGCTGAAACCGTGAGGACTGTGACTCGGAGTAATGAAGATCAGCAGTAAGTAATCCTAGCATCACCGACCCCAGCAGTGATTTGAATGTCACTTAGTGGAAACCCCGCCTTCCATCTGTTGCAGGCCGATACATTGAGTACCATTAAAGTTGGTAAGAGGATCATCTGTTATTTACATAGATCAGAGAAAGAGGAGTGCATGAAATGTATTGTTTTATAGTAATGTATATCATATTCAGCAGATCGATAGGAATGTGCTTAGTTATCCCACATAAGAGACCAGTCCTAACTCTTCCTACCTGAATACAGAGATCGCAGCGCCATCCTGAAAAATAGATCCACTATTAACAAAGTTATATTTTAAGGATTTGTACCCAGCTTGCAGTGTTCCTAGGAGCGTGGCTCTACAGAAATGTATTATGCATGGTTGTGGCACAAGAGACTGAAGTCCTCCAAAGCACAGACTGGCCCACCTATAGGGGGTGGTTGACGCAGAGCTCAGGTGGTGCTGGGTGAGGAGATTTGTAGACCTTTTCGTTCTTCAACCAAATTTTATTCATCAACAAAATTTTATCTGATGCCTCTATACTTTTACTGTGACCATTCTTTTACCTACTCGTTTTTATGTTTTTTACTGTAATGATTTTAATTAATTGTACAGTTAATAAATTCAATTCAATATTCGTTCTTCTCCCACTGACTAGTTCATAGAGAGAGAGAAAATCTCCTTCTCTCTCTCTCTACCTATCCATCTTTATCTTTCATGCTGTCTGTGTGCCCAAATGCAGCAGCTACTCCTGGGTTTAGGGCAAAAACATCCAGGTCTGACAGTATCTGAGCTCAGATTCCAAGACATCACCTCCTCCTCTTTTTTGCAAAGCCTTCATTGGATCAGCCCATGAGAGGAGTAGATAGGCTCTGGAGTATGCAGAGACCATTGCTTTGTGCACTTATCTCTCTCATCAAGACAGTCTTTCTCTGTTGATCCATCACTGCAGTCGCTAGCTTTTCCCCTGCGACCGCATGTCTGTCCCCTGCTCACTGCTGTGTGATTGAGCATGTCTGTGTGATTGTGCCCCTGTTTGTGTGCTTGTGTGTGTTTGTGGTGGTATGTTATTACAAAAGACACTAGCTGTGGTAAGACAACTTTAATGGTGGCCTTGGCGTATTGTGGCCATGTGCCTGTCGGGGCCCTTCCTTTATAAGCTGTGGGCATTTTTGACAACTTTACGGCTATCCCTGGCATAAGAGTGGCCTGTCTATTCAATATCATGAGCATCACGCACAACATTCTGGCTATGCCTGGCATAATGGTGGCCTATTGGGGACATATGATAGGGATTGTCATAATCGTTGACAATGCCCAAAAAAATGGCCGCCTACCTTTGACATATAGTCATTATTATCTGTATTCTGTTTATCTGTTGCTATGGTAGCCCTGGTATACTGATGCTCTCTTTGGTATATTATGGGCACCCTGCCTATAGCCAGGTATACTTGTCAAGGAGGGGCACCATTAGTCCATGTTGGAAACATTCTGAACATAATTGTGTCTGTCTGTGGCATATTGGTAGTGTTGACTTAATAGTAGACTCGTTGCTATACTGTAGACACCCTGAACATATTTTTAGCTATCTCTGGCCTAGTTGTAGAACTGGACTAATGGACGCAGTTCTTTACATATTATGGGCAGAATGCACATATTTGGCTTCTTCCATGCCATAAGGTAACACTTGCATTCTGGTGACCCTTTTCATGCATTCTGGGCACACCTAAGATATTTGTGGTATTCCTGGTATAATAGCAGTTGTCACCGTGTGGTTCCTATCCATGTCATATTGTGAGCCCTCTTGACATAATTGTGGTTGTATGGCATGATGGCGTTGGGAAAAGGTGACCATCCTATATATATTGCAAGCATGTATAACATAACTGTGGCATTCCGTGGTATAATTCAAGCTTTTGGTATGCTGGTCATATTGCTAACAAATAGAATTATGCGAAGGATGTGCACAAACTCTCTCTGGCATAGTGTTTGTGGAATTATGTTTTTATGTTGAACTTCTGTGATATTTGAGGATTGTAATTGGGCAACAAGCCACATTCTGTCTATAGGATCCAGCAATACACAAGAATACTTGATGAAAATGACAGACTGATATTTGGGCATCAAACGTTTATTTACTTAAAATGTAACAATGGAATTTCAGATCAAAATAGTGCTTTGTTTCTTACAATAAGCATTTTTATGAACACAGTTACTTGTTGAGGGCGGTAAACCCTACTTAAGTAGCAGCCACAACCTTTGTCAGAGTGGGGCACAAGCGAACCCCACATAAAACTGAGCTGAACCCTGTAGTAGCTTGGCCCAGAGCAGTCAGGCTTAACTTGGAGGCAATGTGTAAAGTAATTATGCAGCACTTCAAACAGTAATAAAGTGAAAATACAACACAGTAAAAATCCAACACAAATGTAGAAAGATAGTATACAGTTTAATAAATAAAACTAGACCAAAATGACAAATATTCAATCAGTAGAAATGGAGATATGCAATTTTAAAGATTTCAGTGAAAATAGCACCAAAGTCCACAAAGAACCAACTGTGGATATCTGGTTGCGCTAGACTCGGACAAAGCCACAAGTTCAGGCTGACTGCAATGGAGTGAAGTGCCTGTGAGGCTCGGTGTAGCCGGCCAGGTTGCGGAGCGTTGCGAGGTCCCACGCTAAGAATACGTCGTGCAGCATCAGTTCCGTGGAGCTATGGATCTGCGATGCGGGGTCCTGAGTCCTCATCAAGGATCCCATTGTGAGAGCTTGCTATCCGAAATCCGTTGTCGAGGATGCGTTGCACAGTCTAGGCAATGCATCGGTTCCAAAGAGCTGTAAATCAAGAACCTGTCGCTGAGGCTGCCGCTGACAAGAGGTTTGTAATGTGATGGCCTGTGTCGGGGCGAGCTCTGCACATCGACATTGCAGCCTGCATCGGAACTGCTGATGAGGAGTCCTTGCGCTGGTAGAACTCTCGCAGCAGGGGTGATGATGTGTGGTACTGCTCAGAATCTTACCACACAGCAGAGGAGATGTGTCTGTTCTGCTCAGGGTTGCGCCGCATAGCAGAGGAGATGCAATAGTTCTGCTGGAAACACTGATGGGGCGGCAGTGCAATTTCATGCCCACTTCCAAGGGTCCAGGACTATGGTGGTACCACAAGGCAGGGTAGGATTCACTGTTGGCAGGGTCCAGGTGCTGGGTCCAAGGTTGTTGGAGCCTTCTGTACCTGAGGCACTAGTCAGGAGGCCAGCCAACTAACCCTTTAAGTCACTTTTGGGTCCTTGGTTTCAGCAGATGCAGGTCCAGTCCTTCTCACCCAGGCAAGAGGGCAGCAGGTCAGCACAGCAGTTTCTTCAGAGCAGGAGTCCAGCAGAGTGGTAGTCCTTTCAGCAGCACAGCAGTTCTTCTTCTGGGCAGAGTATCCACAGGTCCAGAAGTGTATGAAGAGTTGGTGTCTGGGTTCCAATCTTTATACATGAGCCTTCCTTTGAAGTAGGAGAAGCTTCTAGAGGTTTCCCTTTGAAGTCCCCAGGCATCCTGTCAACCCTGTTGTGGCTCCAGACTAATTACAGTGGGTATACAGTCCTTTGTGCAGAGTCAGGACACAGTCTATTCAAGTATAAGTAGAGCTGTGCCCAGCTCTGCACCCAGCCCTGCCCTCTCATCCTGCCATTTATGGCTAATCCTAGCACACGCAAGCTCCCTATTGTTTGTGGCTGTCAAAAAGGAATATACCAACCGTCAACAATACCAAGTCATTTGACCAAGAGGCAGACTGGAGGGTCTAAATGGCGAAGGCAAGAAAATGCCAGCTTTATGAAAGTGCTATTTTCAAAATTGTAATTTTAAATCTGGCTTCACCATGAGAGATGATTTTTCATTATACTTTCAAAGACAACAAACATGAAATGATTTGCTGCTCCTAATTGGAAATTATCACTTACAAGGTAACTCCAATATTAGGCTGTGGGAGAGATAGGCCTTGCACTAGTGAAAAAAATCTAAGTTTTTCACTACCAGGACATGTAAAATTAAAAAGTAAATCTCCAACATTTTAGATATACTGTACCCTGCCCTCTGGGCTGTTAGGATCTACCTTAGGTGTGCCTTACACGAAAAGAAAGGTTTGGGTCTAGCAAAAGTTTTATTATGCCAGGTTGACATGGCAGTTTAAAAACTACTCACGTGGCCTGAAATGGGACACCTAAGACATTTTTATACAGCTACTTAAGTGGGTTGCACAACCAGTGCTACAGGCCAACTAGTAGCATTTAATTTACAGGCCCTGGGCACAGGTAGTGCTATATTACCAGGGACTTGCAAATCCATTAAATATGCCAATTGGGTATAAGCCAAATCTACCATGTTTTAAGGAGAGCCCACAAGCACTTTAGCACTGGTTAAAAGTGGTAAAGTGCAGAGAGTCCTAAAACCAGCAGAAACTTAGTCAGCAAAACAGGAAGGTTGAAGGCTAAAAGTTAGTGAAAAATACCACGCCAAGGATACCAGTTCTACCACTTATGCATCCAAAATAAAAAGTATTTATTTGTTGACTAAATACATTTTAAGCAACTGGCAAGCTGATATTTAACAATAACATTGTTATATTTCTAAAATATATATAACACTGAGATTTGATTATTTCATGCTGGTTCTATGGGTTTATTGGATGTGGAGTTATGATAATGGCTAAAATTAGTTAATCTGTATCTCCTAAATAGATTTTCAAAACTGCGTATGCTTCTGCATAATTGCACATGTGTAAAGTTGGGAACTGAACTGGAGGTGAGATGCAGCTGTGAGCCAAGGTGAAATCTCATTATAGTGTATCACAGTTGTATTTTCTTCCTTCCCGTTTTCTTTTTTGTTATTCATCTTCCTTTGTGGTTATTGAAAACTGGTACAAACTTGTGAAATAAGTTTTCTCTTCGTTACTACCTCCTTACTACCTAAATACTGTTTGCTTATATGTTATGCTACGTTATGTAACATTACGCTTAGTTGCATGACAGATGTATGATGCGCATGTCACCCGCAAAGATATCCTGGCACCTACGAGGGGTGTGCAGGCCAGTCTTGGGCCTATTGGAAGAGCCAGGTTTTCAGTTTCTTGCAGAACCCTGGGATGGAGCTGATGGCTCAGATGGGAAGTGGCGATCATTGCAGGCTTTAGGGGCATGGTATACTAAGAGGTTTAGTAGGAGCATGCTCCAAGAAGGTTCCATATTCAGTTGAATTGGTGAATATTGTACAAGTCTATAAGCCATTTAAGAACAAATATCAAATATTGATGTCTAGTTACAAAATACAATTCATGGAGAGTGCTTAAATGCATTTCTTTGGGACCACTACTCTAACGGCATGCTACAAATATACAGCAACTGCATAAAGCCAGGATTAGAGTGTATAGAGAATCAAGTCAGAGACCAAAAGTCCTAAACAATTAGATATGTCCAGCATCTCTTCATTCTTTTTAGGTCGAGCCTTGACAGCGCATGCGCTGTCTGCAAGACCTGTAGTAATCTATAAAACCACTCTATTCCCGCCTCCTGCTTACTATTGGTCAACTCCAGTGCCGTTCTTCTTTCCTGTCTCCTGTCTCGTTCGTGCAGCCGAGAGCTCATTTCCTGCGAGGGCTCAGGAGCACCGGTAAAGTACAGTGTACTTACGCTCCCCGTTGTTATCTCCTGTGTGTAAGAACTTTTTCATGATCTTTATTGATGCTTTTGGCATCGCTGCTTTCCCAGTTTTGAATCCCCTGTGCGTTATAAGTCCTCCCCCCACCCTCCGAGCACACACAGCCCATGCAGCAGTCGTCTTTTGGCACGTCACTCCTTGTTAGAAGTGGTATCCTTGGTGTTAGCTGGTAAGCAATGCAGTGTAGCAGTTAATGATAATCCGGTTCAATGAAAACATCTGTGGTGGACATTATACCTCAGTAGCACCAATGCTTCAGGGTGGAACACAATGACTGCCTGTTTGACCGGGATGCACGCGCTCCCAAAACTGAAACTATATACAGAGTACTTAAGTTTCAACATTTTTATTGGCTCACTTTTCTGTTAATGCCTTAGGTCGCCTCCCAATTTGTTAAATAGTCTTATGATTGTATGTGTTCAACTTTCATTGAATCACATAAGCTTGAGTGAAACGTGTGTGAGCAAAATGTGTTTAGAGGTGAACAAATAAGTCAGACTGGGGTCTGTCTAATCCGATTTTATTTAAAATAGTTGCCTGTTTGTGTGTTCATGAAGAGTGTGGGGTGTGTGGATTCAGAGGTGTGTGTACGTGAGTGCGTGCATGTGTATGTGTGTATCTTCGATAGAATGATTTCAAGTGACAAAACACCACTTCCTTTCATAGGGTTCCACGACTTTAAGATAAACATGATCTTTCCTCGACAGAGTCTTGGTTCATGTAACTGCTGGTATGTTAAAAGTCCAAAATAGGCAGTTGTAAAACACTGCTCTGCACCGATTACAATGAAATTGTCACGTTTTTGGATCCTTTTGATGTGTCTGCTTTTTTAGGTCTCAGGCACAGATCAATTTAGCTGTGTGTTGGAAAGACTATTGCTTCCAATACATATAACATATATTTAAAGTGGGATTTTGCTTATCGTTGATGGCTTTCTTGCCTATCTCACATGTTTGTTATAGAGTCAATGGCTTCCTTCCATGTTCCTCTTTTTGCCTGTCTTTAACCATTTCGGTCTGATAGTGTTGTGACTGGAATTGTATTCTCCCTTTGCTCACTTGACGGGCCTCTTTTTTATGTACCATTTATCACTCCATTGGAATGCACGTGTTCCTTGCTCTCTATCTCCTACGTGTTCTTTATTACCTGGATTCAGTCTTAATTTATACCCTCCCCCCACATCCCACTGTCCATCCTGCTTCTCAATTTACATTTTTTTTAAAAAGTCTGGCAACAGGTAATGGGCAACAGACTACCTTTATATGAGCTGATGTGCATAGTCGAGTGCAAAGCTAGACTGGTAAATTTAACAAGCATTTGCAATGCAATAGGTCTCGCATTTGCGAAAGTTTGAGCTATTGACATTGTAATTTACAATGCTTATATTTATGTGTTTTTAAAACCTGCAAGCGGTGTGTAAACATGCACTTTTACTTATAGTCCTTGCTTACAAGATGCATGGCTGGCAGTAAAAGAGATGTGATTACTGCCAGTCTTGCTTCTCGTAAGGAACAACTATACGGACAAAGTGCATGTTTATGTATCGCTTGCAGATTTTCAACACACATAAATAAAAGGTATTGTCATTTCCAACTCCAATAGCTCAAGCTCTCGCAAATGCAAGACCTTTTGCATTGCAAATGCTTGCTTATATTATTGTACTATTCCCTCGCTGATTTGTAAGGCTTCCAATTTTTATTACACCGGATCTGATCCACAAATATATTGCATGATGACTACTTTGCTACACCCAGCCAAGGGTGAACCCATTACCATTTTCTTGCGGGAGTCTGGTTGCTTATCTGGCTGCAGGATAGAATAATATGGATTTAAGTCTACCAGTATTGACTACTGTACCCTATGAAATTTCTACTGATCATCCCATTCAAAATTCAGAAAGATCCCCTCCCATTAGATTGTTTCACTGTGATGAACACAAACTGTATTCCTCAATGTGTTAGCTGGGATTTCACAGTCTTCTTTTATTCCTGGTGTAGTTAGATGATGCCAGAAATCTGATAAACATACATTTATGTCTAAGAATGCATTGTGTTTGTTGAATGACTTTTCTGGAATCAGATTCTGCAGAGGTGAGTGGTGGGTGGCTTGGTGAATTTCGCTTGCCAGGCCCCTCTGACACGGGCCATGCCATCACTCTCCTTCCCCACAGCTCCATGGGATCCAGTGCATAGCGAAGACCCCTTGAGAGTTCCCCTCCTGTCTCAGACACCCGATTAGCACCACTGTCTCCCCCATGTTGATGTTGCTTCTAAACGTATGGGCTACCCAACCAACCGGGTTATCCATCCTGCCCGTGAGACACGCCACCCCCTTTTATAAAGACAAATCACTTGTGCATAAGAGGGTTGCTGGGTGTGTTGCTCTAACACTCTGACCTCTACTGCTCTATTGCAAGAACTGTGTGCTGTTTGTGTAATCAGAAGAGAGCTCAGTGTTGATGTAGTTGTTTCAGGTAATGGTGTGGCCATTGCTGTCAGGTGCTTGCATGAAAAGAACAAGTCAAACATTGCTGCTTTTACTATGGGCCCATTGTTGTGCAAGTGTGATTATGTGGCACACCGTTGATGTTCTTGAGGGCTTAAAGTCTACATAGGGGTCTCATTGGTGGGGTCGGCTGAAGTGCTGCCTGTGGGGAAATCTGAACTTGGGAACAACTACCTGTAGCTGCGACTGTTATCTGTCACCCAGATGTAGTGCTGAACACTGTATTACCCCCCGGTTTGTCACAACACACTCCTTTCCCCCAAAACCAGATATTACCCCAAGATTTCATAGAGTATATCATAAAAGCATTCATCTGCTCACCATTAGTTGTGCAGTGCTTGGTGTCCCACCCACTGGAGTGCTTATATTTTGCCACCTCCTTAGTGTTCTTCCCCACTCATTGTCTCTTGCCCCCTATGAAACTTTGCTTTGCTGCCTTCGATTTCATGCCATACAGCACCAGTGGCAATGTCTTCACTCGCCTGAGGTTCATGTTGCCTTTCGGGTGCTTCAGTGCTCCAACCATGTGTTTGATCAATGATTCCCTAATGTGTGTGCTCGCAGCCGCTTTATCCGTTTCAATAATTTGTTTCTAGTCCAGTGTTTTCCCTTTCATGTCACTCTCCTCGCTTGCCATGCTTCCATTGTTACTCTGTGCAGCGCCCTCCCCAGTCCGGGAGCTTGCAAATGAATACGCCACACACAGAGCTCAGTAACAGACGTCTTGATTCCTCAGCATACAATGACACACTGCACACTCATTATGTCATAACCATTAATAACAGAGGAATTGCATAACTTGCTAGACAGTGTTAAGGTGTGGGTGAGACCACCCAGAACTGCAAGGGTCCTAGCCCACAGTCTCACAACACTACACTCTGTGGAGACCTAATTCCAGTGTTGTAGCATGGGGGTGGTCCAGCCCTGGCGGCACGAGTTCTGGGGGTGGCAGCCTCCCCCCTTGCTCTTCAGGGCCGGACTGGGAAGTAAAACCGGCCCTGGCACAGTGCTCGGCCCTGGGGCATTGGGGGTGCAGCCGAGCTTTTTGCCAGGGCTGTTTTCGACCGATTTTGTTACAGGGGCTGATATTGCAGCTATGCTGCAAAAATGGCCCCCCAGGGGCCCAAAACCGGCCACCACCCTGGCGGCCCACGGGGAAACGCCCGGTGCCCGCTGCAGCCAGTCCGGCCCTGTCGCTCTTACCTGTGGCCGTCTCAAGGCAGCAAACACAGTCATCGCCAGCACCCCCCCTTTACATGTGGCTGCCGCAGGGCGGCAAATGCAGGGACCGCCACGGGTGGCCAAACGTCTAGCTACGTTATTGCATTATTCACATTAACCGCCATATCTTGAGCTGTTCCCTGCTTCTGGCTTTCCATAGTTCATCCAGCAGTTTGTGTCTGGCTGTTTGTTCCACTTGCCTAGCCACTCCTGTGCACTGTGCAGTGGCCTCCCTCCATGGTGTGCTTAGCTGTTGCCCTTTCTCAGCTGGCTGATCTCTGCAAGAGTGAGGCGAGCAGACTCAGTAAACACTGGATCTTGGTGCGTAGTCAACTTTTCACTGGACACTTTGGTTAAATCTGCTGCCATTCCAAAGTTAAGTGCAGCCCAGTCATCCACCTGTGTTGCGGATACCTGCTTTGTCGTAGCTTGATGCTACCTAATGCCACCCGTCCTGCATGCAGTCTGATTCCGCTGTGTCAGTGGACCCTGAGCCATCACTGGATGCTTTATGTTATGTCTTTGGCTGGGCGACCTCTTCCACTGCCTGCTTGGTCCCTGGAATCCCCCCTTCAGCACTTGTCACCTCTTGTCCCATGGTGTCTGTACCCAGCCTTTTGGGTTCCTTTTTGCTTCTTCTCATCAATTGCCACAACCCCACCCACTCCCTGGACCTACCACACACCGCCTGTGCTTGATCACACACAGAATGTGCGCAGCTCTTGGTGTCAGGTTCCTTCTGCTTCCCAGGGTGGTAAGACGTCTTTGCCCACGGCCTGTGATGAAGAGGGGTGGCTTGTTCTAACCTCAAGGAGAGTTTCTTGCACAGCCATTTTCTCCAGCAGAGCTTCGCCTCGCCAGCTTGTTGCCTCATCTCATGAACAGACTTTGGGCTTTACTTGGAGTTTGATGGAGGCTATACTCTGTCAAAATGTGACCAATATTCCACCCACCACATTACAAGTACCATTGGCTATAACGAGCATGGAATAGGCTAGTCGGGGCATCCACCGTGGATAGGCTAGTCGGGACATCCACCGTGTTTGTGACTGAGTATCCCATTCGGCAAACTCTAAATAATGCCCTGTGAAGCACGTCCTTAGCACTGTGTGAGCTGACAATGGGCTGTGACGAAAACAGGAAGAACAATCTTGTGACTGATAAAGCTCTGGAAAGGCCCTTGAAACAGAGGATGGATGAATCTGGGGTATTGAGGGAAATTCGGTGGGAATAGAATATACTTGTAGAACATTGTATATTGCTGCTAATGCAGTTCGCACGAAAGAGCAGACGTTTCACAGAATAAAAGCGACCCAAGCTCATAAGCCCTGTATAGTATACTACAGTAAATTGTAAGACATTCCTCAATTGTCCTTTTGAAATCTGTTTTACCAAGTGAGTCAACAACGCCTTTGAACCCACTGTACTAAAATTAGCCTGCACTTACATTTCCTATTTCACAGCTGGATCAAAAACCCTGTAACAGTTCTGTTTGCCTACATGATGTCTGTGCCTGGAGCAATAATTTCCCGGAACAAGTGCTAATGGAAAAACAGCTGCTGTGCTTGCAATTAAAAGTGCTCCGTGTTTTAACATGTCAACAGAGAGAATGAACATTGTATATAGTAAGTGTGCGCCAGGCAGGGTGCTGTACATGGGAAGAGGCTTTTTAGTCAATGGGTTTCTCCATACTGCTTTGCGTTGTATTGCCTGATTCGGCTGTGTTGGTTTTAGGGGTGAAAATAGTGCTGCATTTTACAGTTAAGCCATATACATACTTTGTAAATGCAATATTGCTCTGCTATATTGTTCTCATGGTTCTAAATTGCTGCAAGCTGATTAGACGGCTAACCAGAACCGTTTTGAATGTTCAGAGTGCGTGTTTGAAGTGTCATTGTGGAGAAGGATGAAGTGCTTTTTTTTTTTGTTTGTTATTTTGCATCTTTTATATAGCGCGAACTCGACCCGAAGGTATTGTAGCGCTGTACATGAGCACCGTATTTAAATTACATATTCAGGCACGGGGAGATTAAGTGATTTGCCCAGAATCACAGGATGTGGACGCAACCGCGAGGCTCGAACCCTGGTTTCCTGCACCAAAGTCGGCAGTTTAAGCCGACGGACCACATCCTCTCCCCTGCTTAGAAGACACAGAGATGCCCAGACTCTGAAGACCACTGGTCTAGATCCTTACAAACGTTTTAATGCCACGCCCCCCCGTGGAAAAAAGATAATCTGGCCCCCACTCAAATTTTTTTCACAATTATTCTAATAAACTGGCAATGTTTAAACATGTCTAGACTTATTTAATCATTGCAGTTGGGCTCTGTATCTGTTGTAGGGTGACCAACGTTCCGTAAATTTCACGGACTGCCCGTAATTTGGGCCTCTTGTCGGTTGTCCGTGAAGAATTCTTTCACGGACGCCTTTGGTCTGTAATTTCGGACTTTAGAGCCAGTTGCCCCCTGCAAGCAGCCTGGGAGTTCTGTAACTCTCACTGCAGGTGTCAGCTCGCGCTCCTGCTGTGATCAGTGGCCTGCAGCTGCCCCTCCCCTACCTGGCACAGGCTGCTATCCACCCATTATCATTCTGTATGTTGGTCTAATTATCACATACAGAATGATAATGGGCCAGTGACAGCATTTGCTGACCCTCCTCCTGCCAAAGCCCAGGGTATGGCAAACTGCTTTTGTTTATGGGCTCCAGTCACCTCACCAGGGTCCAAGCTCGGGGCGGGGGTGGGGGGGTATCAGGGGAGGGGGGGGGGTGGAAGTTTCTTTTGAGCGCATGTTACCCAGGTGCATCCAGGTATTTAAGTTTCACTCAGGCACACAACAGATGCAGTGGAAGGTTCTCTCAACCTAATACAAACTTATTTTGACTTGTGCTTGTGATGGTTGTCTATTTACTTATGTAATATTGCGTGACCTCTTCTGATGTGTCTGTAAAATGTACCCTTTGTCCTGGAATTTTGTCCTGAATTATGACCTTCTGTCCTGAATTTTAACCTTTTGTCCTGAATTTTTACACTCACTGTCCTGAATTTGCACCCATGCCAGTTGGTCACTCTAATCCGTTGCATTTGATTGCATTTTTACATGATTGCCAAACATACTATTCTGGGCAGGCAGGCCTTTCTAACGTGTAATTACCAGATACCAGTGTGGATATTAGAAGTGGGGGTAAAGAAGAATATTTGGAGTCCCTTTCCTTTCGATACCTTCTCCCAACCAGGATATAAACAACAAAAGATTCTACCTGCTGTGTAATTGCCCATCCCTTACTGCTGCTCATTTTGTGTAGCCGAAAACAAAGCTGTGTTTTTAGCATAATGCTTCTTTTGGTCAGACCCGGAGCCCCCCCTGGGATGACCTGAGGCCCCCATAAGGGGCCCTGTTTGAAGACCCCTGATCTAGACCGTGCTACAGAGATGAAAATGTTTCTTCAAGGGGATTTTCACTTATGTAATGTCTTGGTTTCTAAGTTAGTGGGGATGTGTACTCTGGCTCTTTAGAAAAATGTCCTTGTTAAGAGGGACCCTTTCCATACCACAAAGGAAGCATGGTGTGAAGCAGATGCTTATATTTTAGTCTATGTGTAAGTTCCAGGATCCCACAAATGCTGGGATGTTGCCATAGTGAAACAAACAAGCTTCCAGACCAAATGCAGGTCTGGTAGGACAGTGTGTTTGTCATTAGGAATTTAGTGAAAGAACATTGTCCTCTAGGTGACTTAATATTATCCCGTTCCATAAGGAGGGCTTGGGAGGGTCAGTAACCTCATAGGCAAATAGCAGAAACCCTTGGGAAACCCACCAAATCATTGAGTACAGAAGACACTAGAGGTTTATGCCACTAAAACAGGTTCGGAGTTTGAGGTTTAAAGCAAATATAACATCCCTCAGAGTTTCTCCAAGTTACAGATTAAGTGTACTTACTTGGTGTAGGTGACAGCTGGATCACTTGCTCCTTGTTATGTAATTTAAATCAGCCCAAACCTGGTGAGGTGAGTAGCTAAGAAGTGTATATGTCCCTCAACACCGTAAAATAAATTATTTGTATTGGGAGTTTTAACCAGCAGACCAAGTCTCTTTATCTCAAGTATTACGGATATGTATAGAATATAAACAGCATTCAGGACAATAACTTTTTATGCTCAACTTCTCCATGGGTAAGGTGTCAGTTCTTAAAGCAGCCTACTACCCTAGTGATAAATCATAATAAAACATTTATTGTGGCTACGCAAGACAATTTAGATGCTGCTTTTGATAACTTAAGGAACAATGGTTATTGTCATAAATTGCACAATAGAATTCCAGTCTTTTTTAATCACAATTGGAGCTACTGGACTTAATCTCTTCTGGAGATGGGAGGGGATGTAAACTAAAGACACTTCCTACTGACCTTGAAACTAGGGACCCTAAGTTCAGATCCCGGCCTTGGCTGAACATTCTGGGCAAACCACTTAAGGTGGTATCTTAAGGAACCTCCAGTGCTCCAGCTTTCGTCCCATATTCCCTACACTACAAATATATAGCTTACAAGCTCTGGGGGGGGGGGGTCTTTATATGGAGGGGGAACTCTGGGGCATGAAAACGTTAGTGATCTGGAGCTGGTGGAGAATCATTTTCTGCGAGTCCTCACCAATCTCCCTTCCAGCACTCCACTAGTCCCGCTCTGTCAGACCTTGGTCCCAGATCGCTCCCTCACTCACAGAGTTAGACTCAGCCCCCTATTGTACTAGAGGATAATATGGTCCCCTGAGGCATTAGTGTCCTTTCTTTTGGGCTTTGAGGAAATCCTCAAGAGCCCGGGGAACGGTGAGATTCCATGTTAGGGCGATATATTTAATGCTGTCCAACAGAAATTGGGCATGTGAACCTTTGGAAGCATCCTGAGTCTGCATGCAGTGTCTCCAAGCTCACACTCAAAAACATGTACTGGAACTCTGTTGATGAAGGGCTCCACAGATCTGGGAGGGTGGGTACCTTGACTGCAGCTTTTTTAAATCCATGGATGCTTATGCTTGGAGGCCTACATTGACCTCATTGAGCCCCCTCTCTTCAGGTCTCAATTCATTAAATTTCAGATTGGGACGTTGCCGCTCCGCACTGTTACTCTGAAGTGGCGTCGCCAATTTTTCGAAGCTGATCTGAATTGCCCATTTGCCCTGAGACCAGGGAATGTATTGATCATCTTCTGTCTGCAATATAATGACTTTAGGAGGGCATGGATCTTGCCATTATGCAGCAACCTGGGCATTAGGAATTTCAGAACTGCTTCAAGGATACTTAAGTCCAACCCCTCCCAACTGCATTGCTTTCGCTGTCTCCCGCTTCCTACACTTAATGTGGAGATGTTGACTGAAAAGTACTTTCCTTGATACCCCTACCCTCCCAACCTAAGGCAATTGTTTTTACCCCTTGTATGCCTCCTCTAACGCTGTTTTTGTGTGCACCTTGCCTGGTTTTAAATATGGACCAATCATTAGCACCAACAAAGAAGTTAACTGTTTTTAAATTTGTATAGCACTTGTATGTTTGTTTTATCCTTGCTTTTTTAACGTAAACAATAATACAACCATTAAAAAATAGGCCAAACATAAGTTTTAGGAATACAAAACATTTGCATATGAACAGAAGCGGTTTAACATTTTCTAAGGAATATGAGGAAAAAAGGGCCAGAGGGGAAGAAAAGGAAAGGATATTTAGGAGAACACCGATTTGTAAACACTTCATGTAATATAAACAGAAAAATTAAAAAGAACCATACAAAAAATGTTGAACAATAATATTGATAAACCATAGCAGAGATATAAACACCTCATGACTGTTTAAAGTTTTCTGACAAAATGTAATTAGTATAATTATGAACAGCAATATCTACAAATGAAGTTAAAGGTAGCCAGTATAATTCCCTGTTACCTTAGGGAAAATACAATGACGTAAAAGCAGTATCTCAACTATGATAATGACAAACATTTTACCACCAAGCTTAATTGGAAATGTTCATCAAAAATATCTTATAGAGTGTAATTTGTCGAAATGCTAAAGCAAACATGAGATCGAATAGCTTTAAATTATCAATATACGGTGAGAATGCCTCAGATAAAATACCAAGAAAAAGTATCAAAGGCGATAAGGTAGATTTGAAATTAAAAATTAAAGAAAGTTGTGACCAAACCATCCTCCAGAAAGAAGCAGTACAAGGGCAGTGGAATAAGAGACGTGCAAGATCTACCTTCGTATGGTCACATGACCAACATATGGGATATGCATTTGTGGAATATTTAGCTATGATGGAGGGGGGAAGGTAAAGTCGATGATATAACAAGAACAAGGATTGTGATGCTGAAGCCGTTCTGGAAATTTTGTGTATTCTATCTCATATCTTATTCCCGAAAAGGATAGTCCAGGTACAACCCAAATCGATTTCCCATTGATTTTCGACTTTAGTTATAGGACTTGAAAGCGTAGAATACAAAAGTTTGTAAATAAGTGATGCCTTAGAAATAGACGACAGAATAGAGCAATGGGAGGGTTGGGGAGATGAAGATGACTAACAATTTGGTAACTAATTAAGCACATCAAAAAGAATATTGATGAGGAGCAGGTACATAGACAAAAAAGAGCAAGGACAAATAAACATTTGTTGAAATTGAGGAAACGAAAGTGGAGCATCATCAGTAAATAAATCCTTTACCCTTGTTATGCCCTTTTGTCACCAGGACTTCCAGAATAATGATTTATTATCAATAGTGATAAGATTATAATGCCAAAGAGAAGATTGTAGGAAAAAGTCACGAGTCATAGATGGAGACTGACAAAAAGGTTTTCGTAAATTAGAAGTATGTTTAAAAAGTGGAGAAGCTATGATAGAAGTGTTAGAGGAGGATGATAAGGCTTCTATGGGAGAAAAAGGGGAAAGGAAGTAGCACTCAATGTCTAGCCACAAGGGAGAGAATGGGGAACACAATGAAGAAACCCATCTATGAGCTTGTTTTAAACAGAAAGCTTTACGCTACAAGCGGAAATCTGGAAAATCGAGGATTCCACAATGAAAGGAGTTTATCAACCTTATAGAGACAGCCTTTCATATTCACATTGATAGAGTCCTTGAAGGAAGAAGTAAACCTAATGCCTGAATATTTAATTTTCGTTTTATTCCAGTGACAACTCGTGGATAAAAACAGTTGTTTAAAACATTTATATTGTAACCACAGACCAAAGAAACTGAGCTATTTCATGAAGTAAGGAAGGCACTGAAGAATCGGAGTTAGAAAGAAAAATAAGTATATCATCCACATATGCAGAAAATTTCAGGTGCATAGCTCCATAACGGAAACCAACAATTGTTGTGCTACTTCTAATCTGAGACAAAAAGGGTTCCACAGCTAATATAAATAAAAAGGAAGACAATGTACAAACTTGGCAAACCCCCCTTTCAGGGAAAGGTAGCTAGATATCTTCCCATTAACAAAAACAGAAGTCATGGGGGATTGATACAGTAAAGAAACAAGGGAGATGAAATTGGGACCTAGTCCATGCCAAGACAAAGATTTAAGTACAAAACGACCAATCTATATGGTCAAACGCTTTCTCTGCATCTATAGAAATGGCCACCAAGGAATTCGATAGAGAGCTTTATTCAGTACATCGAAGAATAACCTAGAATTATCAGATGCAAGCATGCCTTTAATAAATCCAGACTGTTCCTGGAGTTTTACCTTTTTTAAGAGATTGGAAAGCCCGAAGAACTTCTGAAAAAGATATATTAGATTCTAGGGGAGAAAAATTAACAAGACCACTATTAGGATTTTTAACTTCCTATGAATAATTATCAATCTGAAATAAATGGGGCAGATATTTAGAAGAGTATAAAGATTTGTAGTACTTCACAAACTCAGCTAAAATATCATTATCTTTGATAGTTGTTATGGAATCAAGTGTGTGGCACTGTTTCCGTATGTTTAAATAATTGGCTAAAAGTTTTCCCATTGTATTGCAATCACCATAGTAGCAGGTGCTACTGTATAGTAAAATAGAAGTGACTTTGTCCGTAGAGGTTTTATTTAATTTCAAATTTGCACGAACAAGTTAGTGCAAATGAGTAGCAGAAGAGGAGGAATAATATTTATGTTCTAGGCATTTAATGTTTGACAACGGGGTTTTGTGCAGTTTAAGTCGCAATTTTTCCTTCTTGGAGACCAAATCAATATTGTGATCGCGGGCAGGCACTTCAAATGTATCTCATAGTAATTGACAGGAGATATCAGAGGGTACATTAATGTTGAAAAATGTGTCTGTAAAATTAATGAAAGAAGACGAAAATACATGATCTAGTAAAAGTGAGTTATTAAACTTCCATCTATTAGATTTTGAATGTGCTTGGACCAAGTCTAAATCTGTAATAACTGGTGCATTATCAGAAATCACAATTGGTTCAATAGTGGAACTGATAAGGTTTTGATAGAGCAGTTTAGAAACAAAAATTTGTCTAAAAAGGGAGCCATGAGGTGGAGAGAAAAAATAATATTCTCTACTAGAAGGGTTACACAGTATCCAAGAATCCCCCAGGAGACGTTGAGTAATAAGAAAACGGAATTGCTTATGCATCTTATGGGGTATAAATTTAACAGGAGATTGACGATCAATAAAGGAATCCATTATTTGATTGCAGTCACCACCCAAGATAAATAACTCCTCATCAAACTGCAAACACTTAGTAGTAATGGAATGATTATACTTTTTGGCCTACTGAGTAGGGCCATAAATGTTACCAATGATTAATTGGATATAATTAATAATAATTTTAACAATTAGCCATCTCCTTCGTTATTGGATTTCTGTGAAATAGTTACCAACTTTAATTTCTTATGACAAAGAATCATGACCCATTCTTTTTTGCAAAGGCAGGAGAAACAAAAACAGAACCCACCCAACCATGCTTAAGTTTCAAAGCCTTAGGCTCAGAAAGGTGGGTCTCCTAGAGGAGGACAAGGTCAGGATTATATTTAGCGAAGTGTGAAAAACTTCTGTGCCTTTTAATTTGATTAATACATCCTTTTGACATTCCAAGAGACAACTCGGAATGGTAAAACACACAACAATCTGTACAAACATATGGTCTTCTACGATAAAAAGTCTAACAAACAAGGAAAAAATTAGAAAGGGACGCAGGAAGAATAGGGGAAAAAAGACAAGCGATAGATCAAGGGAAAGAAGAGACCAGAAAATCAGGAAAAAAGAGACAGAACATGTCAAAACAATGACGACTGTAAAAACATTCCTGATAAGGATGAACAATAGGATGGGGTCAATGACAGCACAGGGTAAAGACGGCACAGCAAGGGATCAAAACGTATCGACGGACGGATGGAACGAAACAAGGAACAATACACTAAATGATAAGGAACCTATAAAAAAGAAAGAATGTTAATCAGTAAAACCCAAATATGCAAAACTCACAGGAAGTAACATTATGATATTGCATGAACAAACACAAGAGTCCGTAATAAACATTGTAGAAGAAAACATTAGTGGCAATCATCTTGCAGAAGGTCCAGAGGTATCCACGGAGCTGGCTGTATGAAGGCGAAGAAAGTCTCTAAGATCCGCAGGAGATGTGTAAGAAGATGTTTTATTCTTGAAAGTCACCTTGATAAGACAGAGCTGGAATAGTCCAAATTGAGCCCCTAAAGAGCAAAGTTGTGGTCAAAGATCCAGAAACTCTTTCCGTTTGGCTGTCATAGCTTTTCAGACATGTTGCAAAATATAAAGTTTACTTCCCGGCTGGAGTATTTTTTTTTTAGCCTTTGTTGCATTGAGCAGCTTCAGTAAATCAGTAAATTCAAGGGTGTAAAGAGTGACACCTCTGGGTTTAGGTGAGGAAGAATGGAGAGGAGGACGTTGACCCAATCGATGTGCTCTTTGAACATTCAACACTGTGGAGGCAGACAATCCCATTAACTGGGGCAAAAAGAAGCAATAAATAAAACGGTCATTACCTTCAAGACCTTCAGGAAGGCCATAAAGACTAAGGTTATTCCGCATATTTCTGTTTTCTCAGTCTTCGGCATGTGCCTTCAAAGAGCAACTTGCTTTTCCAAAGTCGAGATTTTACTTAGCTCATCTTGAACATCACTAACACACTGCTTCAGAGCTGAAACTCTTGTTTCCCTCTGAGACCATTTGTTGTCAAGACTTTGCATATGCAGGTTGGTTTCTTCAAAAAATGGCTGTATCTCATCTAACACGAGCCAAGAGATAAAGGTGAAGGTGGTTTAACAGGAGATGGCAGGTCCTGCTCGACTCGTTTGTGTAGATGAAGGCACAGTATGACAGGGTTTTGAGGCAGGTGAGGTAGAGGAAGCCATTTTGGTGCAGCAGGTATACTCACAAAAGAGAATGTGTGAGGCTTTGAACAGAGTGATAACTTGTTAACAGATGGCACAGTTTGAAGCTGCGGTTTATGTTTCTTTAATTTTCCCATACAGTTCTCAATATTTTCTGAAGAGCCCCAAATGTCAAATGATGTTGAAAAACATAATTTTTCACCAAAGTATAAAAAATTGACCAAACACCTCTATGCAGAGAGCAAAGGTATGAATAAAACCCAAAGGAGTTATCAATTTACACAAGAAATGGTCCAAAAAATGATGGAATTAGTTGAAAATGGAAGTGGTCAGATTTAGAAGAAGAAAAAAAACACCATAAACAGCAATCCAAACACAAAATATAGAATAAGTCAAAGGAGCAATTCCTGTAAGAATGAACATTAATGTTTTCTTCAGGCATGGAGCACCGCATTTAATGTTGTTAGAAAATGCAGCCGAGTCAATATCCAAGAGAAAAGCATAAATGGGGATTAAAATCCTCCATGGGATATTTTAAAAGTAATAAATGAAGAAAAGCCTCTTTAAGAGTCAATGTTCACATCTTACCTTGAGAGGGAGAACTCCAGCTGAAGTGCACGCTCAATATAAAATGGGGGCCGTTGTGAGGCAGAAACAAGCAGGCATAATAACGGAGGCTAGAGGAGGCAAACAAATTAGCCAAAGATATGACCATGCTCATCCAGCACAACTACACCAAATTCATCAGCTCATGAGCAGCAGCACAGCGAGGGAGGGTTCAGTTGTCGGAGAAGCCGTCCCACGATGCATGTAAATCCCGGCTCAGGCGGCCATCTTGACTGGCAATCAAGATCTGCTCCCTTTCCTTTTTTTACCTTTTTATCTCATTAAAATCCACACTAGTTGTGGTCTTAAATGTCTTATTGTATAGATGAACTGTATCACATGTGCTTTTCTGGCGATCGCTGAAGTTAAGTGATAAGCAAGCAAGCAAAAACGTTATCTTCTGGTGCCCAATTAATAAATGCAAATGTGTAATGTAAAGTGCTCCAAGGCCCTTGGGCGGAGTTTGCACTATATATAACTAAAAACAATGAATAAATTAAAATAAGATGCAGGAGTACAAACATGTAGAATTTGCAGTTTTGTGTTTTTTTGCAGATTTTATTTATTCAAAGTTTACAATTTTGTAGTATTGTGCCATGGGTAGGCCTGGGGGTTTCACATGTGGCACACAGTAAGGATTTGCAGTTTCATTAATGTACTATGTATTTGTTTAGGATTGATGGATTAACTATTACAATATTTGAAACTGACTCAAATAAACATAATTAGAGCCTTTTCAGTGATGGTTCAGTTTTTCAGTTTTCTGAGAATGATAATAACGGGTGAAAATAGAAGTTGTGTGAGTGCCTTCTACGTTTGTTGATGTTAACAACCAGGCGTTTGAAAAGTATTTAATCTGTGAGCTAAAGTGAGTTGTTCTAGATTGGAAATTCTTTTTGTGCAATACCCACAGCTCACAGTGATTATATGTTTTGAATTTGGATTGTTTAGTTACCACTGTTGAGATAGCTGGAGTGGGAAGTAGATTTATAAATCTAAAATAAGATTTATAAACCAACATTTATTAATATTTTCTTTTTAGTTTCTCCAATGCAGAACTGTGATACTGTTTCTGTGGTGATTGTTTTATTTTATTTGTTCCTTTTTTGAGTAAGGTTGTTTTTGGTCTTTGCATTAAAATTTAAATAATGTAAAATATGTCATGCAGTTTGTATGCAAATAATAAAAAAATGAGTTCACTTATAACTTGATGTCTATTTCCTATTCTATTTTCTTTTAAACTGCTTCAATAAATTGTTGAAATCCAAATCAATAAAGATTGTAATAAATAAGTTACAAAATTATTTGCAATGTAGGTATTTCATTTGTACTCAATGTACTGACTCGTTAATTAAAAACATACCTAACCCAGTAGGGGAGGAAACTGAAGTATGAAGAGTAATTACAGATGGAAGAACCATAAAAAAATGGTATGGAAACAGAAATGGAGTTTACACTGGGGCTGAATCTAAACCTATTTTAACCCACATGCAGATTAATCTCTCGTATTAACACACTCGATATGGGATGCATTTCCGATATCCTTGTTGAAATTAAATACAGTACTTATTTATATTCTCAATTTTTTTATCTAGTATGTAAAAAAATATAATGGAGCACACATACTTACTGTGCCACTGAACCAAGTTACACTAGACTGAAGAGGCCCGAATAGGCTGAAACTGATCTTGAGTTACTTGTGTTCAGTTTCAGAGAGGACCTGGCTTGGCACTTCCAGAGGGACTATTTCTAGTGGAGTAGGACCAAGGCTGATTTGCATATAGCTGGCTCTAATCTGAAGGAAATGGGGGAGCTGAGAAATGATTACTCAGGGCTGCATCCCAGTTTATTACCAATGACTGAGATTAATTCAAGCATTCCATCCATCCCTTGTTTGTGTTCTTCATTGTGTTCTCTTGTTTACCTGGCAGCAGGGTTTGCATGGAAGAAAGGTGCATATGCAGAGGGGTTCGGTACTGTAGAAGTTTCAATGCCAAGGGTTTATGCATCCCCAAGCTTTTATATATATTTATACATCATAGAGAAGTGATGGGGTCAAATTTTCAAATATAGTGATGAGGACATTCTCTATTCTACACTGAATTAAACTCAGCTAGACAGAGATGATAAGCTAACGGTGCAAGAAGACAACAACAGGGCAGGTCATTTCCCTGGGCCACATTCCATTCCGTCATTTCTGGCTTAATTACCAGCTATGCAAATTCGTCTTGATTCCAGACTAGTTGTGTCAGTCCAGCCTCTATACAAGAAAACAATTGCAGATATGTTTCAGCCATGTTAGCCTACATCCCTGATTTGTACTTGTCTCTTTTAACCTCTTCAGTGCCCCGCCCTTTCCACACCCTGTGCCGGGCGTTTCATTAGCGGGCGGGGTTCATGACGAGATAGTCTCGTCATGGGCACAGCGCAACCGCGCTCCATGACGAGACTATCTCGTCATGGGCACTGAAGGGGTTAAGGTGTTAAAATCTGAGAAAATCTAGTAGTGAAGGGTGGATTGCTGGAACTAATCACAGCCACTGGTAATTACTCTGGGCCATAATCCTGTTCCTTATAATATACCACCCTACGAAAGCATGACACACGTAGCCAAGAATTAGACATGCATGGTGCAAAGTGATCAGTGGCACAATGTGCAAAATATTTTCATTATTAAATAATTGCACTGCAACTGTTAATAGAAAGAAATGCAGTTTTTGTTACAGACCTATAAAAATAAGATATATAACACATAAGAGATACGTGAGTGGTATTTGTCCTGTCACATAATTTGTAAACACGTGTATGCAGTAAGTGTTTTACTCAGAGCTTAGTTTGTAAAATAAATAAACCGATAAAAAAGTAACAAGTTGAGGGAGCCAAAGGTTTTCTTAGGAGACTAATGCCGGCGTTGCTGAATGCCAGCTTTGTCAACTGCTGGGGCTGCTGACTATGAAGCCTGCCTAGTTTTGATCCCACCTCATGCTTCATTCTCCCAGAACTACGCTTCCTGTCTCTTTAACTCACTCTTGCGGATTCTTTTTCATCCCTGAGTTATATATTCTTACAGTTGTTCTCTCTTTCTCTCCCTTTCTCCCTTTTCTGCTGTTTTCTGTGTTGCTGGGAGTCAATGGCTGGTGATGACAAATAAATCCTGGTCCACAGAAATTAGTCCCATGGCCTGCTTGCACAAATTAAGCACAGATTTCACAGAATGTACTGAGCAAATTTGAATGAGCATTCCTGGCTCCTCAGATGGGCCATGCTATGGGCCACCACACTAGCCTATGTAAAGATGTGGCTGTAGCCTGCATATGAACTTTTTATAACACCAAGCGAGTTCTGTAATTCTGAGGCAATACTGGAAATACGCGATGACTCTATGTTGATCCTGTTAGTTCTAATCAGGAAGTACTTGGTTTCGATCACATGTCCCTTTCTAGCCCAGATAATAGAACCAAGTTCATTATTGACTGCTGCTGTAAACATCCAGTCACAGGTTTGAATCCTCGCTGGACACTGCCTTTCATCCTCCAGTTGGCGCAACGTAATCGAAATAGTGGAGGGTTTGCGGAAGTCAAAAGGTTCAGAACCGATGCTCTAAACTGATTTACTACAGGAATGCAGGGATCCCAGTCCAAGTGTTTTCTATGATTCAGACCTCGAAATAATACTCAAGAATACAGAAACAAGTATACATTGAGCAAATACGCATATTATGAAGTATGTAATTTAATTCCCACAGAAAAAATATGTAGAAGTCAAAATGTTAATTCAAAAGTGAATCTGGAGCTTTTAAAAATGTAGTTTTATTTCTAAAACATAGTAACGTGCTAGACACGTGGTACTCATAGTACGGCCCGCGGGCCGCCAGCGGCCCGCAGGCCTTCATTGGCAGCCCATGGACCTTGCCTTGCTGTTTCCACGGCCGGCAGTAAACACAGAAGATGACCGCAGGACCATACGTAGTGAATACATATTAAATAGGTATTCACTACGTATGCTCCTGCCATCTTCATTTACTGCTGGCCTCTGTGACATCAGGGCACCTTCAGAAAGCTTCCCAAAAGGCCCTTTAAAAGTCAGCTGTAAGCGCTTTCACATCTGACTTTTAAAAGAGCCTTTTGGGGAGCTTCCCGTTTGGACAGAGACAGCTAGGGGCAGAGACAGATAGAGGCAGAGAGACAGATGGACACAGACAGAGATAGAGACAGGGACAGACAGAGGCAGATAGAGTCAGAGACAGATAAAGGCAAAGACAGAGATAGAGCTAGAGACAGAGACAGATAGAGACAGCGATAGAGATGGATAGAGACAGAGACAGATGGAGACAGAGACAGATGGAGACTGAGAGAGATAGAAGATAGAGAGAGATAGAGATAGATAGAGAGATAGATAGATAGAGATAGATAGATGTGTGTATGCTGGGTCCGATGGCTCAGTGGACAAATGTGTCGGTTGCAGTTCCTTTGTTTAACCTCATGGTCACAGTTTTTTTTGTTGCTTTAGCTCCGCCCCCTCCCCCACTGACCCCACCCCCACCGTTGCAGACCTCGGCCACAAACCACACTGTAAATTTGCCCCCCAAGAGAAAGTTTGTGAGTACCCATGTGCTAGACTATCACTTTGACTTTCATGCTCCTAATTCATGCTTTCTGTTTTGCCAATGCATGCTACTGCTTTAATTGAAGCCATTAATTTTATAGGTTTTTTTAATGCACATATACTTAATTAATTAGACAATATTAGGTAATTGCCTAACCAATCGTAGACCCCATAAGCGTTCCAGGCCCCCTGGGGTGTGAAGACCACATGCCAAGAAACACTGGTGTAGATTTCACCTGTTATTTACAGTGCTATAACGTAGCAAAACTGAGAAAGCTGGGTGCTGTCGAACAGATGTTTATATTTCATTCAAACCACTTGAACAGTGGTAGGAAATATTTGGTATGTTTGTTAAAACCATACTTTATTTTTTTTAGAGAAACCTTTAGCTAAAAGCCTCCTGTACAAAGGCATTATGCGGTTGCAAACAGCGCTGTTTGCAAAAACAGGGTTTACGATTGCAACACGTCTATTTAAAAAGTATCAGAGGCTGTGTTTGAATTTAGAAAATTGTTTCTGACTCGTAAAAGCTCTTGTGCGCCAAAGGCATCAAAAGAGGTGGCAGTGTCTTATTAGGAATTTGCTGTGGAATGTATCAGTGGTTTGTGACATCAATGGTTGGCAACAGCAGTTGCAAATTTACCACCCTCTGAGTTGGGGAAGTAACTAACCTACAAATGAGAATCTTCCCCCTTGGACAGTTTTCTCTTTAGGAATCATGTCAGCAACCTACCAAGTGATCCACCAGAAGTGCCTCCAAACGGGAAGTTTTTTTGTTTTTTTTAGCAGCCCCTGCGCCTTTAAAGGTTTTTTTTCTTTTTAAAACAATTGTTTTCTGTTTTGGATGGAACTGCAGGGATGGAGGTCTTCCGGCCTCCATCCTGCATGCAAAGTCGATTACATGAGATCACAAATTCCGATTGGCCAATTAAATATTAATTAGGAAGGTCGTTTTGCAACCCACTGCAAATGGTCAATTTGAGATGCAACCTTTTTCTAAATAGTCATATTGTAAATTGCATTCAGATTTGAAAACCAGTCGGTGTGTAAATGGCAGATCCCTGGTTTGCGAATGGGAATAGAATGTTAGGTCCCAAATTGAGGTGGTGGGATTTTAAAAAGTTCAACACTTGCCCATTTATGTGGGTACAGTAGATGCATTTTCTGTCTTCAATTCCTCAAGCTATGAAATTCGATTTATAGTGAATTTTCAAGTTCTACCTCAGCTCATTAATGAGAAAACCCTTTTTGAATATTTAACGAGCAAGGTGTTTAGCTGTCAAACAGGCTGCTTAGAAAAAATTCATTCTTTACACTTCTGGTGTATCTGTTAGATTTGTTGCCACTGCTCATGAAGTAAACAAGCATTTGCAAAGCAATAAGTCTCGCATTAACGAGAGTTTGAGCTATTGACATTGTAAATGACAATCCCTTTTATTAATGTGTTGCTTTAACTACAGATAAATAAAAGGCATTGTCATTTGCAGTGCCAATAGCTTAAACTCTCCCAAATGTGAGATCTTTTGCATTGCAAATGTGTTCGGCACCCGTGCTATAAAAATTGTAAAAAAGCATTAGGAGAAAGCATATCCGGCTATTTGAGAAAATAGTGCTCGGATGCTGTAATTAAAGCCTACTGAGTAACAACACACGTAACAGGGGGTGTTGCTATGGGAGGTTACAAAATGAGACAAGGCAGTACTAAGGTGGGACTACTAAGCCTTTTGACCAATGAACAGCCACAGTTTACAGTGGACAATGACACAAGTCAATGAGAAATATGGGCGGGGAGTGAGTGGAGCTTCAAGTCCCTACATCAATACAGCATGCCTCACAGAGCAGCGCATGCGCTGCCCAGGCTCGACCTAAAAAGAAAGAGGACCATGGGATATATGTGCCAGTTTGGGAGATGCTATTGCGATTAAGTGTTGGAGTCATGTGGGCAGCTTGCACAGATGCCACACAGTTCCCTATAAAGCTAGGCCATCTGGCCGCCCCTGCATGAAATTTGGATATTCGACATGTGAGTGGCAATTTTCATACCTAATGAGGTAATTCCACTGGCCTCAAAGATGCCAAAAAATTGGAAAATACCGTAGCGCGGTACATGCTGGAGTTAAAAAAATCTATAGAGCCCTTAAATGAAAACATAATAGGGCCTGTTTACAAAGACATTGTGTGGATATGTAAGGTAGTACTCTTTTACGTACTCTCACATGCCTTAGTGAATTTGCCCCAAAACACATAAAATGGGAATACTCATGCAATATTCATTTACAGTGAGTCAAACAGAAAGGAATGTGTCCTCTAAGCAGCCTTACTTATAGGAAATTGGATGTTCGGGCCGCTTGACGAAAGCATATTAGAGAACTCCTGTGGTACTCCTATCCGTGCTCATAAATCTTTTCTGATTCAGCCACCATATTTGTCACTACATAAATTATGAATTCACTCTTCTGCGACACAAGGAGGCAATGTTGCACTGCACCTCAGCAGGTCATTGTATGTCTGAGTATGAACGCTGAGTCTCAGCCTATGATAAATATTTATTTTCTGCACACATTGCAGTTTGTTGGTTATTCTAGGAAGCAGTGTGGATAGGTTGCATGTGGGCTAAATGTAAAATAGCTTAAAAAATGAATAACCCCTACACTAGTATTTCCTTTTTAGGTCTCGGCTGCGAAGGCTGCGCTTGCGCAGTCTCGCTCCGAGATTTAATGTTTTCAGAAGAGGGGCTTGAACCCGCCCCTCTCCTTCCCTCTTCTCCATTGGCTGGCCTCTTAAATGCTGGTCAGCCATTGGAGAAGAGCTTTGTCTCTCCAAAGAAGCCCCGTCTTTTTCAGATTCGGGGGCGTGTTTTTTACTTTCTTTCTCTCCTCTGGAATGTAAACATTCCAGCCAATGGCAAGAGGAGAGAAAGAAAAACACGCCCCGAATACAAAAACGCCGCTGCGTTTCTCCAAGGCATTTCTGCTTGACCTCGGAGAAAGGCGGTGGTGTCTCCATATGTTCTTGCTACACAACTAACTGGATTGCTGGAGTGAACCCCCGTGACATTTTCTGCACAGCGGCACAGTATGTGGGTGGCCGAAGTTGAGGGCGGCGAGACATGCGACCTCCGCCGGCGATGCGGTGACCAGTGCCGGCGGCGGTGCCCTACACACGGCGTCATCGCTCCAACAACTTGGGACTTCCGGCAACGGCAGGTACAGACACCATCGACCTCCTTACTCCTTGCCCGCTGCGCCGCCTCCGGTCTTTCCCTGACCCCGGCATTACAAATACCGCTACGACGCACCCTTGTTAAGCCAAACGCCATAAATACATCGCCCAGTCTGCAGAGAGCCGCTTCTCATCCTGACATCCAGCCATCCCCTGCCAACCTCTTGAAAATCGTTCACGGATCTTCCGACCGAATTTACACGGGGCATTCAAAGCCAAACTTGAAACGCTTCCTATAAAATCGCACCGTTCAGGGGGGGAGACAGTTTAAAATAAAGCCCTTTTTTGGTTTAAAAACCGTGAGTCTCCAGTTTGAACCGGGGCTGCTGGCATGTATGCTCAACACAGTCTGAAGGGGTGGTTTCCATCATTTGGAGTAGCGCCAAGGTGTCCACGTCACGTGCCTGGGTTCACGGCGGACCCTGGGGGGCATCGGCGTACCCATCTGACACGCTGCCGCCGGAGTGAATATTTACCTGCCCAGAAGCCGCCGAGAGGGGTGTTTGGTTCCACTCGGATGCAGAAGGTATGCTAAAGGCGGTGATAGCAGCCCAGGCCGGCGGCAGGGAGGCGCGCAGCCCGCCGGGTATCCCAGAAAGCACGCATTCATCCAGGGGTCTTCAGGAGCACGCAGGCCTCTCCCAAGGCATGCGGGCCGCTGCATCGCCAGGCCCTCGCCGGGTCTCTGGTGTGTCTGTGACGCTGCAAGAAGTATTCACTGGCAGGGGTGGTCGGTGAGGGCGTGCCCAGGGCCCTCGCCGGGGTCTCCGGCGTGTCTGTGACGCTGCGAGAAGTAGTCACTGGCAGGGTTGGTCGGTGAGGAGAGCCCAGGATGCTCTGGGGGCGCAGACACCTCTTATCTACTCCAGAGTCACCGCCCCCAAAGAGTCTGCCATCCAAGGGCCTCCGGAAGAGCTCACTGCATGTTACACGGTTCATGTATAGCGCCTTCTCCAACGAGTACAGCACCTTTTCTGACGAGTACCGCGCCTTCTCTGACCAGTACATCGCCTTCTGTGACCAGTACACCAACTCTTGGCGAAACCCCAGTAACAGTGAGGACGCAAGACACTTACAAAGGGGGGCATTTGCTGCACTAAAGAAAATCTGAAGTGAAAATGACCACAGATGAAGATAATTGTGCAGCGCCTGCAGTGACTCAGTGAAACGTTGGCAGCCGTGAGGCTGCGTTCCTGGGTTAACTTTTTAGGATCTTTCCTTTTCGGCGCAGTACGAAAAGCTCTTTCGCAAGCCCCTGCAAAAATCCTACCTCACTAATATTTGTAAGGGACGATCAGTCCGCAAGTGCTTGCAAACAGCTGCAAAAGCAGAGATGGAGGCCTGCTAGGAGCATCAGTCACAAAGCCCTATTCTTGCAGCTCCGATACCTTAAAAGGAATGGGCCACAATAACAGACAAGCATTGGCAAAGCCAATAGGTCTGCATTTGGAACCTATTGGCTTTACTAGTTTCTTTTTGCAATGCAGTACAGCTTCGGGACCCCGTGAGGCATCGTCATAATAAAAAAAGGCTTGATGACGGTTATGTCATTCCGCTAGCAGGGGAATGCTTCAGAACACATGTGCTCACTAGTGGAATAGCGTGGCACCATATGCTTTTTAGGTCTCGGCTGCGAAGGCTGCGCTTGCGCAGTCTCGCTCCGAGATTTAATGTTTTCAGAAGAGGGGCTTGAACCCGCCCCTCTTCTTCCCTCTTCTCCATTGGCTGGCCTCTTAAATGCTGGTCAGCCATTGGAGAAGAGCTTTGTCTCTCCAAAGAAGCCCCGTCTTTTTCAGATTCGGGGGCGTGTTTTTTACTTTCTTTCTCTCCTCTGGAATGTAAACATTCCAGCCAATGGCAAGAGGAGAGAAAGAAAAACACGCCCCCGAATACGAAAACGCCGCTGCGTTTCTCTGAGGCATTTTTGCTTGACCTCGGAGAAAGGCGGTGGTGTCTCTGTATGTTCTTGCTACACAACTAACTGGATTGCTGGAGTGAACCCCTGTGACATTTTCTGCACAGCAGCACAGTATGTGGGTTCCACTGTGAAGGGGATCCTGCCTTAAATTAAGCCCCGCCTCCCCATTGGATACCCTTCCAGCGCAGTCTCGGAGTCTCCCTCCGAGACTGCGCTGGAAGCTCAGACCAGACCTCCGTCCCACGGAAAACATCCTGCGAACGGAAATTTGCGTTTGCTACTGCCCGTTGTGAGGTCAGGGGCCGCTTACCTGCTTGCGGTGCTTGCCGAGGGTGGCCGAAGTTGAGGGCGGCGAGACATGCGACCTCCGCCGGCGATGCGGTGACCAGTGCCGGCGGCGGTGCCCTACACACGGCGTCATCGCTCCAACAACTTGGGACTTCCGGCAACGGCAGGTACAGACACCATTGACCTCCTTACTCCGTGCCCGCTGCGCCGCCTCCGGTCCTTCCCCCGAGCCCGGCATTACAAATACCGCTACGACGCACCCTTGTTAAGCCAAACGCCATAAATACATCGCCCAGTCTGCAGAGAGCCACTTCTCATCCTGACATCCAGCCATCCCCTGCCAACCTCTTGAAAATCGTTCACGGATCTTCCGACCGAATTTGCACGGGGCATTCAAAGCCAAACTTGAAACGCTTCCTATAAAATCGCACCGTTCAGCTGGATGAAAAGCGCTGGCGTGGATTAAACCATAAAACAAGATGAATATTTTTGGTTATGGAAGGGCTTTTGGGACTGTGCTCCTCGCCCCCTGTCCAGATGAAAGGGGTGTGTGCCAAAGAGTAGGGATTTTGATACCCCTGAATCCCTTGCTCGGCCTGATTCATCTCACAAAGGCCCGTAAAAACTTCCTCAGTGCGCTCGAACACCGGAGCCTAAGCAAAACCGTAACTAAAGTTCCCTAAGAGAGACCCACCCAACAAAAACATAAACAAAAATAATGTCATGAGCAATGCCAATAGCTCTAACTTTAACAATGCCGAGACCGTTGCATTATAAATGCTTGTTATCATTAGTGTTTGAACCAGAGGAAGAGAGATAAAGGGAGAAAAGTCAGTTATAAGGATGAATAGTTACCAAGAAAAAACAGTAACATAGGGAGAAAGTAGGGATAAAATAGAACCTGTAAGAGCGATACAAAATGGAGGTTGGCAGCAGCGGCGTAGCGGGGGTTGCCAGAATCTGGGGCAAGGAAAGTATCCTTCCACTTTTTCTTTTAAAATTTAGCTCTCCATAGAATGCCCCTAAGAATTTTGCACCCCGGCTAACTGCCCCTGTGGTCCCGCCCACGCTAATCCACTGGGTGGCAGAAGAAAGTGGCATGAAGAGGAATCACACATAGGCAGCGATGGCATTTGGCAACCCCTGGCATTCAGCAACCGTGGCCTCCTAAGAAATCCTGTGGGCCCCTGCACTTATTTTATTATCACTTTTTAAAAGTTTATAAATAAAACACTAGGAATGCGACACGCTGGGTGGCACAGGGGTCATGCACACACAAGAGCAGTGCAGTATGTATAATATTGATCACACAGTTCTTGTGTATGTAGGAGTACACACTGGTGCACTGTGGTGTTTGTTCTCACTTTGTTCTGCTGGGTTTCCTATTTAAAAACAATAAGGGTTATCATCGATTCCCTTAGATGGGGCTCGTTTACTACTCCATTTATTTGTTTTATACTCTCATTGATACTAACCTTGATTATAATGAGCCACGAACTGGAACATCATTTCCTCTGGTTTGTTGGTTTATTTCTGTTATGACTACCGAGATCTGTTAATCGTCTGCGTAATGGTTAGTTTACTTATGAAGTTTACCGTCTTTCTCACGGACAGACGGGTTGGCATTCTAGCTTCATTCCTAACATAGGCGGCTTAGTCCTTCTTTCCTTTTGGCGAGGACGTCCGCTACGCCGGTCACGTGACGTGTGGGCCGGCTTGCAACAGCTGAATGAGATCTCTTGCCTTTAGTCTCCTGTACTTCAACACGAAGACTTCATACCTATGATGACTCCGGGCTCGGTGGTTCCACTAGGTTGATTTACCTGGCGGTGGACTTGGATGATGTGAGTACCGCTCGACATATTTTTTTTAAAAACGGTACGCTGTGGGTTATGTTTTAACAGGGATGGTAATGACATGTATTTTCCCTGCTTTTCCTTTTTCCCGCCACAGTTGTTCTGTAGTCCCGCCACCCACCTGTATGCCTAAGGAGCAGGTTAACTTTCTTTTTCACGTAAGCCCTGTTTTTATTTCTCCTTTATTTCTCCTGTTTGTCTTGATTGGTAGTACTCGCCATCTGTTTGGTGTTGTTTCTATAAATCAAAGTGCCAAAGCTTTAGCGTGATTACAGCAACATCTCAGTAATCCTGTAGTGTTTCTTTTCACTCGATACTTGGCGTAATTGGGTAGATTTACTCATTTTACACGATAGATTCGAAGGATTTATATCAAGTTTTGATTTTCTTTTAAGAATCGTTAAAACCAGGAGGCATGCAACATTGTCACTGTCAATGTACTGATAAATGCGATTATAACAAATCGTTATTGTGCTTATGACCTTTCAATCGGTTTGTAATGAAGCCGCAAATTGCATTATTATTTTGGAAACACATGCAAAATATGCATTATACATATACATTTGTTCCGTTACAGATTTCCTGAGGCCTTTGTGGAGTTTTCGAAGGCCCGCTTAAAACCGTGAGTGTGTCCGGTTCTTTTGCACCTGAGGTTAGGGTGAGCCTTAGCGAGCTCATACCTCCAAGGTGCTCGTTCTGTATATAAGGTCCTAAAGAAAGCTTCGCTAATTAACAATAATAAGCTGAAACATGTCGACCAAAATTATTATATAGGATGTACCTGACCAAATAACGCCAGTATTAACCATCCTACACTGTTTTTACTAGTGCCAGATCCGTCACCATTAAAATTGTTTTGTGGACGAATCACCGGCATTTTTTAACTTCACTATCACTCTTTCTTTTATCATACACGAGAATCTCGTTGATCTGATATTTGCGCTCCGCTCTAAGGAAGTGTCAAAGCACACCAGAGGTGCAGTAGGCACCCCTGGTGGAACCCTATGATGAAGCATGTCACCGACTAGGTCGGTGAGTGAGGGATCTATACACATATCTGATTGACTGGTCTGTGGCACATACACATATATTTATCTGTCTAGGTATCAAAATATATATATTTTTTGCCATTGGGATTTCTTCCCCTTTTTTTGCTTTTCCCTCTTCACACTCTTTTGTTGTTGAATTTAGCACAGAGTATTGCACCACAACACATGGAAATAAGAGTGCATGCTCTCAGGCATGGTTTGAGCACCATGTTATGTTCCTGCATGACCACACAAACGTCATGGTGCACTACCAAACCACCCGCCTTCCATACAACAAATTACCCTTAAGGAATTTCCTTTTAGTATTGTATTTTATATTCAGACCATTGGTCTCTAACACGTAGCATTCACTACCTGTTTACGTAGAACCACATCGTTGATGACATTGTCAAACTAGCTATGTGAGAACAGTAGGGATCTGTTATCCTGTCCTGAAGAAGAAGCAGCCCGCTTCGAAACATGTTGACACACACAGGAGGCTTTGTACATTGAAACAACACACCTCCGACCCACACCTTTTTAACAATACCGGCACCATGGAATATTACAATTTCTATTCAACAGGAGCTAGGTATTTTTTAACATTCACTTTTCACTCACTTCTGACCCTTCAACTCACGCATTTCTACACCACACATAGTGAACAATATCAGTGCTCCCGCGTACCCGCTGGTAGTAGCACGCCGCGTCCCGTAGAGGGGCGCGAAGACCCCTATGATTAAGCATGACACCAAGGGCCCATTTGGTGTGTGAGGGGTATTTAAGAAACACTATGAGTTTCCAACCAATGTAGGCAATGCACATGACCCTGGATTTAAATAATCCTCTACCATAATCCCTCAAGGGTGGATCCTAGTGTTTATGATAAATTGCAAGGGGAGGTCGAATCCACCCCCGGTGTTCGGTTAGGACACCACCTCTCCACTCCCTCTTTTGTTATTTGTAGTACTCAGCAACTACAACAGCTGTGTCCACCAACTAAAGTTTTTTTTTTTTTAAACAAATTAAGCATTAATTCGAGCTAGACATTGTGAAGGTCAGAGTACTGTATTTGCTTAATATCCTTCTGCAAACCAAGACTTGGTGCAGCCGGTACATGCGTGTTTACTCAACATTGAACAAAGCAAACAGCCGCGAAGACGTGAGTACAGTTTTGGTCTTGAAGATTTGGCCGGATGTGGAAAGGAGCGCACACCTCTCTTAGAAAACGTGCGGCACTTGGTTCCCACGTTAGCTTCTTGAATTTTGATGCACTCCCTGCCCAGCCGTGCTTTGCCATCGTTCTTGTTTGTTCGCTCACTTGGGGAAGGAACATCTCGGAGAGCCATTAGTTTCCAAGGCGATGAATGCGCGGCGGAGGGAGCCGGCTGAGTGAAATAGCTCCACAGCTCGGAGCGGCGCGAGGCTTCTCCGTCTCACACCCGGCCGCGCATACTGATGGACCTACTTGGCGCATGCCGCAATGTTCCGCACTGCGCGGTGATTCCCAAAAGTTGGACGCAGGCGCGCATCTGCACAGTTTTCAGTTCCACGGAAACATTCGAGTAGGGGTGAGTAACAAGGGTACTTATCTGGGGTTTGTGAAAAAGCAAACGTAATTTACCTGCTGTAAACTTTGTCATGATTCACGACGCCACTTTCTAACTGCAGCCTGCAGTTTTTGCTAACTCCACGTCACCGTGGCATCCTCCCTGTCGCAGCGACTAGTTTTGGTACCTCATGATAATTAATATGACTTTGTTTCTTCTGCAAAAGACCATTTGTGCGGCTGCATTTAATACTTGATGTCGGTGGCCTGTTTTATTCACTTTTTTATGCACCTTCCTTATTTGAATCTTCCTTCCTACTGTACGTATTATGAGCAATACACTTTTTGTAAATATAGGATTGTTATCCCAGATAATGCCTGGATTACTGTTATGTACAGCGCTCTCAGACATGTTTGGGTGGAGTCGGACTTCTGAGACTATAAATATATAATTCTTTGGGTTCAGTCCTTTGTCTGAGTTTTCTGTCATTCTCTTCCAACACTTAAGTGCCTCACCGAAAAGTGAGAGCAGTTTTTATTTTCCATATTGTAGGTTTTTTGAAAGGCAGGTCTTACCAGACCTAATAGTAAAGAGACCTCCATTGCAATATTGACAGATTAGGCGAAACAGTTGAAAGGGGCTGGCCTCCTAAACGTCCACAAAAAGACGCATCAGTGATTTTAACGCTTAATATAATTTATGACGGTGTACAATTGAAAAGTGGGTCTCGATGGGAAGTTAAAGGTATGAACGTCGTTTTTGTATGGTGAAAAGCTGTTCAGCGATATAGTTTAAAAAAGTAACATGCTGTATTGTATCATCGCCTCATACCTACTTCCTCTTTGTCTAGGTGCTCAAATGAATTTATATCAATAATGTTTATATTTACTAATCGATCATCATGTCTGATGTTTCTTCCTCCCCTTGAAGTAAATTTTAGAATTGGCTTAATGTGCCTAAATCTGAACGTGTATGTAATTTATGTTGCTTGATAAAGTAGTATTCAAAACATATCTTGTTCGTCCAAAGTTCATAGGATATAAGTGAAAATGGTCACGAAAGATGTCCCTGGATCATGAACTTAATTTCATTTTTCGTTAGTGTTCCAATTTGGGTAACAACCTTTACTACGCGTTTTTTACACCGCAATACCATCACAACTCGGTTGTTACAACAACCACGCTGTTACAACGCAGTGTCATTACAGCGCAAGTCATTACAATGACTAGCACTAGATGGCGCTCTAGACTAAGGAATAGTATGATTTACTATTCCCACACCTTCCCTAGTGTTGCATACACTGGAGTTGGAATAGTATAAGCAACTGAAACAAGAAAGGTACAGTCTTTCTCACTGCTTTAGCTCTACTCAGTTTGTACAGTGTTTCTCCCTCAGTCGCCCACTCTGCCTTCACAACACTTCTTACTCACTCCACTCACTGACTCCCCAGAGTTCCTTCCCTGTCACTGGACAGTGCTAGTTACATGCTTGCTTGCTGTACAGTGTGTTTTGCCATTCACTCTATTTGCACCAATCGCCTAATTTTGTTTGTGGAAATTTGGTAAAATTAACAAGATTTATGCAAATGGTGTGAAAGTGGTTTAACAGTATTTTATTTTCTACTTTAAAAAGCCTATACTGTTTACAGACTGGACTATCACTCTACAAGACATTTACTGCCCGAGACAGTGTTCTGTTAGCTAAAAATGAAGTAAACTTGCTTGATGGAAATTTTGGAAAATTTTATGTAAAGCAGTATTCATACATGTTGTAAATTTCTCTTTCTTTGACCTTCTGCCCAGTGTTACGCTCGCCTTAACCATAATGGAAATGAACGATGAGGCCTTCTTCATTCCAGTATGGAACACAGTAAACTTATCCAAGGGTTGTGTTTCTATGTGATTGGATCTCGGTGGCACTAGAAACTGCGTGGGTGTTCGTCACCTCTGCTATCAAACTCCTCATTTTACAACAAGGTCCGACGCTTAAGGAAGCTGTGAGCATGAAAGGGATGGTGGTGTTCCCATACCTGATTTAAAATGACATGTCAGGAAAGAAGAGGGGCAGCCTGTAGTGAAATCAACAGGCTAGGTTCTCTGATAGCTGCTTAAAGCTATGGCAGACTCGGTCATATGCCAACCATGTACCATTACATGTCTGGAAAAGCAGAACAGCATCAGTTCCAACTAGTGGCGGCCCGTTATGTGCGGCAGAGGTGGGGCAGGCCCACACACGTACTCTCTCTTTCACACACCCACAGACATACACCCAGCACATAAACATGCACACACCCATTCACAGCATGCATGCGCGCACAAACATTCATACATACACACAGGCTCCCAACATTACAACAACAAAAAAATGTACCAGACCGCATCTCAAGTGGCTGGAGTGAAGCCTCTTTTCTGAAGGAAGTGAGGGAAAAATGATCCCACCACCTCCTCTTATTGGCTGACCTTGTGAAAGGTCAGCCAATGATAGGCGGACCTTCCTTACCTTGTCACAGCGGGGGATGGGGTTAGTGAGAATTGCTGACCCCACCCAGTCAGTGATGAGCATCACTGATGGACACACTGATGGACACTGGGCATTGAGTACTTCAGGGCTTAAAACTGAAGCCCCGAGGTCCTAGTCTATCAGTGACATCTCCCCTTGTCATGAGAGGGAAGCTTACAGTAGATTTTGTCGGGCTGAGGAGGTCACGCCCACTCAGATATGAAATCTTCAGCCTGGCTAATTTGGCTCTGTCAGCCAGGTACCTGCACATTTAGCACTTGTGTAGCACCTGGCTGCCTGACCCACACATGAAGATTGTCTTTTAAGCTGACATTTGCTGAGCCTGAAAGACACGCTTCATGCGCAGGGAAATGGTCAAGGGGTGGGGCCCCTTCGCCCTTAACGACAGGCCACTGATGGTCTCAACTTAAACCTGTCCCTTATAAAGATCAGCTATGTGTTGGTAGTTTGTCACAAGTCAAGACTATTACTCCGACTCTCCTGCAGCTAAACCAGCCTTTTAGTTCTCGGCCTGGCTTATGACTGAGTCTACCCAAAAGTCAGTGGATTTCCAGTGTCACAGGCCTTAATCAATTAACCCAGCAGTACATGCGTTCCTTTCTGTCACAGACGTGTCGGTACCACTGAAAAAGGCTGGAGGACTGTGGCAAAGTGAATCGTAGCTGAAAGGTTGGCGTTTCTGTGTTATGTACAAGTCAGTCATATGCCTCTAAAAGTCTAACGGGCTGTCAGTCGTCAGACCTGTACCTCTGAAATCCAAATAAGGCCTCTGCTTCTGAGAGATCAATTGAGCTAGGAAAGTGTCAGTTACACGTTTGTCTTGTACCCCTGACTGGCTTTTGTGGATAGGAGTGCCTTGGTAGGAATGCAGGCCATGTTCTCCAAAGGGCAGCTGTGGCTATGGCAGAGTGAGTCACAAACCAATCAATCAAATTATACATAATAGATCAACACCAACCAGAGAAAACCAGAGGCTGAAAAGTTTAAAGCTAAACACAGAAAAATCCAAATGGAAGCACACAACTTATTTACTGAATTGCTCACTGTGACCTTAATAAAAAAATTCACCTGCTGAAATGAAATGGCTTAGGAAAGCATCATTACATATGTTCCCCACAACATCTGTGAAACAGGTAAACAAAAGTGTTTCAAATACCCAGACAACATAGGGCTTGAGTCACAAAGATACATTTCATTTAAACATGTAGAATTATGTAGATTTATTCACATGTAAATCTACACTTTGTTGATATTCACCATATTTGAGTGTAAATTTACACCCAGGTGTCGGCTTGTCTCCAGCCCCTCAAGTCAGGGAGAGAAGCCTCCTACAATATGATTTACGTGTGTAAAGTTACTGCGAGTAACCTTTCACTTGTAGCTGCAGATGTCAAATATCAAGGTGGAGGTCTCCCTATTAAAAAGTATCAGGGAAATTATTAAAGTTTATTGTACTTTCAAAAAATATATGTATTTTAATGTGAGCTATAAATGAAAATTAATTTAAAACTATTAAGCCGGAACACATAAAATAAAATGTTACAGCACCTTCACTCATCAAATTAAATGTATATTAAATAATGAAGTTATTTAAATATATACATTTAATACTTAATTTCTTTTTAGACGTTAGTTGAAATAATTCCCACCCTCACTAACAGTTAGTTTTTATATAAACATAGTAAAATAATGTAACATTCTGTTGGATTCATATCAATAATTTTTCATTTTTAAATTTGCTACATTTTAAAGTAACACAATCATTTAATAATTAGATGTATATATTTTTTTATGCTAAATGTATTATAACTTAAATGTCAAAATAATTGAACTATTTTAACATTAGATCTGTTAGAGCAAGAGGGGTGTTATTTTATTTCCCTGCCTCCATTATTTTCCGTAGGAGTGTGTTGCATTACCAGTGGTTGGCCATGTGTGGTGCTTGACAAACGCCAAGGTTGGACAGGAGTACATTTGAGAGTTTTTTAACACTTTCAGGACAGTCGAAATTTTAGAAGAGTAGTTTGTGAATAGCAGTGGTCTTCCTCTTTTGTTGGTGAGTTTTTCTATTAGTATGTCCCTTCCTAAACCCCTGCTTACATTTCTCTAAACCATTCCTAATTAGCAGTTGATATTCCCCATCTTCCCATTAGTCCCAAATAGACAGGGCCCTGGTGCACTAGTTGAACATTTGCAGTTAAGCCCCTGATTCTGTAGTGAATAATTAAAACATATAAGCATGTTTTTCTTTCTCTTTGTGTATCAGCGAAATTGATTATGCAGTTGTTACATTTTGCATGCATTGTGGCCCTGGGAAAATCCTTGCCACAACAGTACAACCGTAGATGAGACATTGTTTCTTCTAACCAGACTTAAGTCTGTATCTCATGTTACTTGTGATATAGGCAATCATCCTTCATATAATTTTGTGTACTTTTTCAACCATTCGAATTCAGTCATTGAATTAAGAACTGGCTAAAAATATCACTATAGGATCTATGCCACTAACGACAAGCGAGTCTTGATTTCCTTTTTTAATATTGAGATGAAGGATTTTGTTGCGGTGGTCGCCAAAAATTCATTACACTAGCACACTGTGCTAGGCTGTGTACGTACAGAGTCTAACCATAGTTATTCAATAGGAGACGGTGCAGGAGTCACTCACTGGGCCTCGTTATGAGGTGTCTGGTAAACTGGAGGGGAGATTCCAGGCCCACTTTGAACAGTTCAGGCCATTATCGCCCCACCAGTTATCAGGCATTTCAAGACTTTGGCCCCAGAATGGGAAATAACACGTGGGCCCCTGATATACCAAGTCCAACACAGCAGGCAATTCTCATTGTGGGAGGGTCCGCAGTGGTTGAAACAGCTCAGATTTGGCTGTCAGTCAACGTTTGTTCATTGTGTTTTGACACAAATGCGGACGGTCAGTTAGAAGATCACAGTTGTCACTTTAGTCACCAAGCAAGGAGTAAATAGTTCTAAATAGTACACCTGCCTGGCGCTACATTGCCCTTCAGACAAATAACAGCTTACAGATTGTGCCAGCTAACAGTCTGTCAAAATTTTGATCCAGAAGATAGTCTCCCATCAGAATGTATTCTCTTTTATGACTTATCGCTAGAGGTGCTATGTTAGCGCTGAACACACAAGATGATGGACGGAATGTTGCACATTGGCAAAATATTCACCCCCAGTCACAGATCTGGGTTTAATCCATCGTTATTTTGCTCACCACGCCACCCCAGTTCAGACATGGCCATATGCAAATCAGTCTTGACCCTGTGCCTCATGGGAACAGTCCAGCCCGAACTGCCAAGCCATGTCTTCCCTGGACCGGAATCAAGCATCCTAGGACCGGTTTCGGGGTTTCACCCCTCTTCAGCCAGAATAGCTTGACTCCAGTGGCGTAGTGAGCACGGGACCCACGTCTGGGCATACCCTTCCCACATAGGGCGAACAGCAAAACACACAAGATGATGGACGGAATGTTGCACATTGGCAAAATATTCACCCCCAGTCACAGATCTGGGTTTAATCCATCGTTATTTTGCTCACCACGCCACCCCAGTTCAGATATGGCCATATGCAAATCAGTCTTGACCCTGTGCCTCATGGGAACAGTCCAGCCCGAACTGCCAAGCCATGTCTTCCCTGGACCAGAATCAAGCATCCTAGGACCGGTTTCGGGGTTTCACCCCTCTTCAGCCAGAATAGCTTGACTCCAGTGGCGTAGTGAGCACGGGACCCACGTCTGGGCATACCCTTCCCACATAGGGCAAACAGCAAAACACACAAGATGATGGACGGGAAACAACCTTTACAACGCAACTATTACATCGCACTACACTTACAACGCAGGCATTACAACGGAACATCCTTTACAACGCATGACACTACAACGTATACCATTACAACGCATACCATTACAACGCAGACACTACATCGCATGTCACTACAACGCAGGCATTACAACGCATACCATTACAATGCATACCATTGGAGTTAGAATATTAATTTTTAACCCCTACACTATCCAACACTTACCCTACTGTTGCACCCCCTGGAGTTAGAATAGTAATTTTTACCCCTATACTATCCAACACTTACCCTACTGTTGCACCCCCTGGAGTTAGAATAGTAATTTTTACCCCTATACTATCCAACACTTACCCTACTGTTGCACCCCCTGGAGTTAGAATAGTAATTTTTACCCCTATACTATCCAACACTTACCTTAAATGCAATGTAACATTATGCGTTGTAATGGTATGCGTTGTAAAGGTAGTATGCGATGTAATGGAATGTGTTGTAAAGGTAGTTTTTTAAAATGCGTTGTAGTGTCATGCGATGTAATGGAATGCATTGTAGTGGATGTTGCGTTGTAAAAATTGCGTTGTAAGTGCATGCGTTGTAAAAGTATGCGTTGTAACGTCATACATCCTGATGGACAGAATGTTGCACATTGGCAAAACATTCACCCCCAGTCACAAATCTGGGTTTAATCCATCGTTATTTTGCTCACCACGCCACCCCAGTTCAGACATGGCCATGCTATGTTAGCGCTGCACATTCTCTGAAGTACATAAAAAATTGTCCAAGTCTGTATGTTGCGTCTGCCATCCCTAAATCTGGCATAATAGACAACTGTCTTTCAGTGTAGGACATTAAATCTGAGAGTGAGTAACCCCAGACGTCTCACACAACACAAATTACTGTTTTTGCATTTCCATTAGTGTTTGATGCACACACATTCAATCTATCTCACACTCTGTTCAGGAAATATTCCACTGCGTTCCCTATTACTAATAGCAATATTGGTTCCTCTCCTTTACTTACTGATGGTACATCAATCGCAATTGTCGAGAATTGAGAGGAAAAGTAAATGGATTGACTTAGCTTCTCCAATTAATGAAGCCTTTCTCCTGTTTTTCATCATTTGTTTTTTAAGCCACCTTTTCTTCTTTTGAGCTTCATGTTCCAAACATTTCTTTGTTATGCAATGTTTTGCAAATATCCTCACCAGGGAAGTCATTTTTTTTTGTGCATATTTATATAGCACGAACTCGACCCGAAGGTATTGGAGCGCTTTACATGAGCACCGTATTTACATTACACATTCAGGCACGGGGAGATTAAGTGATTTGCCCAGAATCACAGGATGTGGACGCGACCTCGAGGCTCAAACTCTGGTTTCCAGCACCAAAGTCCACAGTTTAAGCCGACGGACCACATCTTCTCCCCTTAACTTTCCCCCTTGGTTTAAGGCATTTTACCAAATAAGAAGGGGTTAGGAGATTTCTTAGCTAGTGCTTGCTCTAATCCTGTTTGGAGTTTTGGAACTATGTTTACAATCTTTTGGGGTAATCCCAGATCATGAGAACAAAACTTGAACCGAAACTAAGGGCCAGATGTATCAAAATTGTATTTTGCGAGTCTATAATAGCGAATGTTACCGATTCGCTATTATAAACTCGCAAAATGCAATGTATGTAGGTTTCTGCAAATATTTTGTGATTCCTACACATTCCTTAATTGCGAGTCGCAAATTGCGAGCCGCAAATAAGGAATGGCTTCTCATTCATTTCTATGGGTCTAGAGGCCTATAGGCCTAGAGGCCTAGAGGCTCATAGGAATGAATGGGAATTGCATGCATACCCAATAGGTACTCGCAAATTGCGCATGCAATTTCAAGGGTGCCAAAAGGACACCCTGTTGCACCTCTGAAATATGCATGTGTGCACATGTGGCAACATACATCCCCTAAGGGCATGTATGTACGCCACATGGCACTTAGAAAAATGCTAAAAAGTTACTTTTTCTAGGAATTTGCAAATTACCACCAACTAGAAGTTGGTGGTAATTTGCTATTCCTTAATGCTAAATTGCAATTTGTGATGGATACAAGAATTGCATTTAGGGAATCACAAATTGCGATTCCCTAACTGCATTCGCAATTTACCTAATCGCATATAGGTGCGATTACCCATATTGCGATTTAAAAATGTTTCATACATTGCAAAATGCATTTTTGCGATCACAAATGGACCGATTCTGCGAATCGGCCCGTTTGCGATCGCAAATTACGTTGATACATCTGGCACTCAGCCCCTAGGCCACCAGCTTCATAGCCTTGTAGGAAAAGCAAGAAACACTACACATACATATTTGTATAACACCTAGTTCCTGTCTCCCTTATTTCACTAAAATCATTGGGCTAGTATAAGTAAAACTCACAGCTACCCACAGTGTCCTGAGAACAGTGACATCATCAAATCTTAATGAAAGTGAGAAGGGACATGCACTGCTAATACTGGGCATACATTTGTAGCCGGAGTTAATCTATATGCAAATCACTAAGCTTTAAGCACAGTGTAGGTGTAAATTTCCATATGCATAGATCTCCGCTTGTAAATTTATCTTCATGAATTGGGCACATTGACATCTCTTGAATTCTGCACCTCCTTTCATGAAAGTGCCCTATTTGTACGGGCATCCTCCCACTTTTTGCTTCAATGCTGATGGTTATGACTCAGATAGTGCACTGGAGTCTGCTGTCCAGACTTCAGTGGCAGTGCTCTCTCCCTAAAACTAATACATGTGAATTGGCAATCCCAATTGACAAGGACTTTAACTCACTTATAACTAATACATGGTACCAATGGTACCCAGGGCATGGGTGTTAAAGGGGTCACCAGGGCCTGAAGCACTGTTTGTGCCACCCTGAGTGACCCTTAAAACTGATGACAGCAGGCCTGCCATTGTAGACTGCAAGAGCAATGCAAACTGCTCGAACTTGACTTTACCCTCACCATGTGTGGCAAGATCAAAGCACTAAGTGCAGGGGGACCATCCAGAGAGGACCAAGTGGAAAGGTAATGCCCCTCTCTTGAAGGCCTTAGGTAGCAAGCTGCTGGGCAAGATGAGGATTATGTCAGTGCAACCCATAGGGTCTACTGGGAAGATGGGTTTCTGTACACTGAGGCCAGGAACCCCAAATCAAGGGCAGACAGGAGATTGGTGGTTCCTCAAGTTTACAGATAGTTTATTCTGACCTTAGCACATGACACCGCCCTAGCTGGACATCTGGGACAGGATGGTTGTCCATTTTTATTGGCCCTAGGTGTCTGAAAAAGGGAAGGAGTATTGTTGCTTCTGTTTCACCTGTCAAGCCAGTGGCTAAACAGGGACACAACCAAAGGCTCCCTTAATTCCACTTCCAGTGGTTGGGACTCTCTTTGAGAGGGTAGGGATTGACATTGTTCCGGGGTGCAGTTTGAGAATCAAAGGGACCAACAGATTCATTCTAGTGGTAATGGACCATGCCATTAGGCACCCAGAGCAATTCCCCTCTTGTAAAATATACCAAGGAGAGCCTTTGCCACTGCAGGGGCAGTGACAGTCCAGAGTGGGGTTTCCTAAAGGAGTGATTTGTGATGGGGGTGGTAAACTTACAACTCAATCCACATTCATCCCTCTATCACCCTCAGGCAAATGGTTTAGTTGAAAGGTTCAACAAAACCATGACAGGCATGATAATGGACCTCCCTGAAAAACTCAGAAGGAGATGGATGTCCTGTTACCTACTAAGAGGTGGTTAAAAAGGGGGTTGGATTCAGCCCTTTAGTGCAGCATCTCTAGATGTGAAGCTGTCTTTAGTTCCACCTGGGAGGATCGCCTGGTCCACCTGAGGGAAGTTTTACAAGCACTGCAGAAGGCAGGCCTAACTATAAAGTCCAGCAAGTGCCAGATAGGGCAGAGGTCTGTTGTGTACTTGGGCCACCTTGTAGGTGGTGGCCAAGTCCAACCTCTCAAAGATCCAGAGTTCCTTAAGTTCCGCAAAGTCTGCAGTGAGCATTACTCTGTAGGAACAAATGGCCTCACACACCTAGATAGGTGTGATGTTTCATCATTTGGATTTTCGTCCACGTCGGGCAGGCGCTGCAATGCCTGACGGGCACCCTCAATGGGGGCTCTTTACTGGAGATCTTTTATTAAGCCTTACTGTGAAGTGTGGGTGTGTGGGTAAAATAGCAGATTTGTGTCTTTAAAGTGAATATGTGAGAGAGTGGGCTACAAATAGGACAGGGTGTACTCTAAAGAAATATTTTAATGATTGAGTCCTACTGCCTATGTTAAAATATGTGGTGCTACCTTCTATAAATGATTATCTAAGGAAGCTGAAGGTCGACATGTTTCAAGCCTAATTCAGTCATGTTGATGATCTATCGGCTTTTCTTCAGGACCATAAAAACCTAATCTACACAGTGACTGGGGTTTCAATATATGAATTCCTTTGTGTTACTCCCAGCCACCTATACTTCTCTATGTATCAGTATAAGTAAATACATTTTTGGAAAAGACCCACTGAGGGTATAAATCATTACTCCTCGAGTATTTTGCCTGGTGACACGCTTATTAGCATGGAACTCCTGTATGTCAGCACACTGGAAGACCTACTCACGCCGGCAACCTCGGAAGACACCAATCTACTATTTTACCCGCACTTCACCATACGGCTTATAAAAAGATCTCTGGTAAAGAGACCCGATGAGGGTGCCCGTCGGGTATTGCAGCGCCAGCCCGACATGGAGCAAAAGCCCAATGATGAAGCATGACACCTATCTAGGTGTGTGAGGGCATTTGTTCCTACAGAATAATTCTCCATGCATCTACAATCCCATCACATGTCGGAAGATCACTTGGCCCTTCTCCGTCAGGAAGTTACGACTCTCTTGGCCAAGGGTGCCATCGAGCGTGTTCCTCTGCCAGAAGTAGGTCGTGGTTGCTATTCCCACTACTTCCTGGTACCCAAGAAAGACAAAGGCCTGCGTCCTATCTTGGATCTCGGAAACGTCAACCGCTTCCTCTGAAAGGAGAATTTCCAAATGTTGATACTGGCTCAGGTCTTGTCTGCTCTTGACCCTGGAGACTGGATGGTAGTGTTGGACTTGCAGGACACCTATTTTCACATCCCCGTCCTGCCTACCCACCGGCGTTACCTACGGTTCACGGTGGCCACAAACATTTTCAGTTCATCCTGTTCCCCTTGGGCCTTACCAGCGCACCTCGGGTATTCACGAAATTGATGGCGGTGGTCGCAGCTCATCTGTGCAGATCAGGGGTTCCAGTCTTCCCCTATCTCGACGACTGGCTGGTGAAGGCGAGCTCGCCCCAGGCTGTCGTCTCCCACCTCCATACTACGGCGGACCGCCTGCATTTGCTGGAGTTCACTAGCAACGTGCTGAAGTCACACTTGATTCACTCTCAGAAGCTCCTTCTCATCTGGGCGGTTCTGGACACTGTGCAGTTTCGGGCCTATCCTCCTGAGTAGCGAGTCCGGGATATTCAGGCTATGATTCTGATCTTTCAGCCTGTATCCCGTATTTTGGTGAGATTGACCTTGAGGCTGCTGGGCCTCATGGCCTCCTGCATCATGCTGGTGGACAATGCCATCTGGCATATGCGGGCTCTGCAGTGGGATGTGAAGTTCCAGTGGGGCACAGCATCAGAGAATCTTTCCGATTGTGTCCAGATCTCGTAGGGCACTGCACACCAATTGCAATGGTGGCTAACGAACCAGGATTGGGTCAATGGCAGATCCCTCTCCCTTCCCCAACCAGAGTTCACAGTGGTGACGGATGCATCACTTCTGGGGTTGGACGGCCACATGGGGGAGGCAGAGATCAGAGGCCTCTGGTCTCCGGCGGAGTCCAAGCTCCACATTAACCTTCAGGAGCTTCAGGCGATTCGTCTTGCGCTGAAGGCATTCCTCCCTTCTGTCAAAGGAAGGGTTGTGCAGGTGTTCATTTACAACACCACTGCCATATGGTACTGCATCAAACAGGACGGGGTGGGGTTGTGGACCCTATGTCAAGAGGCTCTTCACCTTTGGATGTGGCTGGAACATCGGGGCATGTCCCTGGTGGTTCAACACCTGGTAGGTTCACTGAACGCCAGGGCGGACGTACTCAGCCGCCGGTGCATGATGGATCACAAATGGCGTCTTCACTCGGAGGTGGTGCAAGGTATCTTCCAGCAGTGGGAAGAGCCTTGGTTAGATCTATTTGCCACTGAAGAGAACGTGCAATGTCAGCAGTTCTGCGCATTGGAATTTCCAAGGCGGCACTCGCTAGCCAACATTTTTCGGCGCGCGTGGAGTTGCGGTCTACGATACACCTTTCCACCTACACCACTTCTGCCCAGAGTGCTGAATATCAAGCGTGATTGGGTCCAAATCAATCTTCTGGTTCCAGACTGGGCACAAAGAGTCTGGTATCCCAAGCTCTTGAACATGGCCATCAATCCACCGATCAGACCGCCCCTTCGGGAGGATCTTCTGTCGCAGAAGCAGGGGACGGTCCTCCACCCGAACAGGTCCAGCCTCCACCTCCTTGCATGGAGATTGAGTAGTGACAGTTGACAGCTTTCGACCTTACTGCCACAGTCTGTAATGTTATCTTGGCAGCCAGGCGTCCCTCCACCAAAACGTTATACGCCTGTAGATGGAACACATTTGTGGCATGGTGCACAGCAAAGGCTGTGGATCCCCTTTCTGCCCCTCTTTCAGAGGTTCTCCTTTTCATTCTTTCCTTGGCTCAGCAGAGCTCTGCTCTGGGCACTCTCAAGGGCTATCTATCGGCCATTTCTGCCTTTCTTCACCTTCCAGTTCAACCTTCTCTTTTCAAGTCCCCTATTGTAAATCGTTTCCTTAAGGGTATTACTCACATGTTTCCTCCTATTCCTTTCGTAATTCCCCAGTGGGAATCTTGTTCTGACCTACCTTATGTGCTCTCCTTTAAAGCCGCTACATAACTGTTCTCTCAGACTTTTGACACTCAAAACTGCCTTTTTGGTTGCCATCACCTTTGTTCGCAGGGTGAGTTGAGCTTCAGGCTCTTTATTCCAAACCTCCTTTTCTAGCTGTTCATCCAGACAAGGTTGTTCTTCGCAGTAGGCCTTCCTTTCTTTCTAAAGTGGTTACCTCTTTCCATATAGGACAGACCATCAGTTTGCTCACCTTCTTCCCGCCCCTGCATCCTTCTAAAGAGGAGGAGAGGCTCCACTGTCTGGATCCAAAATGTACGCTTTCATTCTCTCTGGATCGCACAAAACAATTCTGGGTAGATGATCAGCTCTTTGTTGGCTATGTAGGCGCCAAGAAAGATCGGCCGTGCAAAAGTGGATCATCTCTCGATGGGTCTCTTTTTGCATCAAAATTTGTTATTCCTTAGCGAAAAAGGAACCTCCAGTGGGGCTGCATGCCTATTCCGCCAGGGCGACTGCAGCCACTACTGCTTTGGGACGTCGAGTTCCCCTTCATGACATCTGCCAGACAGCCACGTGGGCTTCATTGCACACGTTCACCAAACATTACTGCCTGGACAGCCAAGTCCGGAGAGACAGCTTCTTTGGCCGTTCAGTTCTCCAGGAGTTTCTGATGTGAAATTAGTTCAGTTTTCATCTGAATTTGCTGCCCCCAGGGCAGCATGAGTTTGTAGCTGCACTTGGGGCACTGCATTCATTGTAATAGAGAGCATTTACACTGTTTGCGCCCGGCACACCTTTTTAAAGGTGCAAACAATGCAAATGCGCTTTTACCATAATACGGCCCCATATAGGCAAATAAAGTTGTATTTCGAATACTTTCTATAATTTGAGTGATTATGGAGACTCCCTTAGTGTATATGCAAAACACTTTTCCAAATGATCAGAGAAAATTGCAAAAAATTGCTTAGACTAATTTAAAGCCACCCAGAAACACACGTATCTCTGGCCAAAAGATGGGGCAATTGACGATAAAATAGTAGAGAAAATTATTACATATCTTAGAAGTAAATATGCAGGGGCCAAATTACAAAAGCGAGAAGCTACTTTAGCTTTATGGTGAGTTTTTTGTGAAAAGTATAAGGGCTCCTCAGAAGTTGATACTGCTTTGTCAGGAGGCCGAGGACTTACCAGGGGTTATGCCTTGGTCCTCCCCCCTCCCAGAATGAGAACACTGTGTTAACCGACCTGGTTCCTTTAAAAAACACACACATTTTATCTTACCAGATTACTTTTTAAGACCATTCACTTTTTAACTGCATTTACACTGCAAGGTTCATAGTTGCAAACTCTTCCTAACTGTCACTTTGATAAAGTTTCCAACCAAAGCACAGTGCACTTTATGCTCTTTTGCACGTTTTATTCTTCTCGTCAGAAATGTTTCCTAGTACTTATTTTGTGTGGTCCTAAAATACCCCAGCACCCCAAAACCTTAAACGCACCCTGAACCCTAAAATTACCCCCTACACCCCAAAACCCTACCCCACCCTGACCCCTAAAAATGCCCCAAAACCTAAACGCACCCTGAACCCCAAAAATATCCCAGCACCCCAAAACCTTAAATGCACCCTGAACCCTAAAATTACCCCCTACAACCCAAAACCCTAACCCAAAACCCTAACCCACCCTGACACCTAAAATTACCCCAGCACCCCAAAAACCTAAACCCAGCCTGAACCCCAAAAATACCCCAGCATCCCATAACCTTAAATGCACCCTGAACCCTAAAAATACACCCTACACCCCAAAACCCTAACCCATGCTGACCCCTAAAAATACCCCTGTACCCCAAAACCTAAATGCTCCCTGAACCCCAAAAATACCCCAGCACCCCAAAACCTTAAATGCTCCCTGAACCCTAAAATTACCCCCTACAACCCAAAACCCTAACCCAAAACCCTAACACCTAAAATTACCCCAGCCCCCCCTAAACCCACCCTGAACCCCAAAAATACCCCAGCATCCCAAAACCTTAAATGCACCCTGAACCCTAAAAATACACCCTACACCCCAAAACCCTAACCCACGCTGACCCCTAAAAATACCCCTGTACCCCAAAACCTAAACGCTCCCAGAACCCCAAAAATACCCCAGCACCCCAAAACCTTAAATGTATCCAGAACCCTAAAAATACCCCCTACACCCCAAAACCCTAACCCACCCTGTCCCCTAAAAATACCCCTGTACCCCAAAACCTAAACGCACCCTGAACCCCAAAATTATCCCAGCACCCCAAAACCTTAAACACACCCTGAACCCTCAAAATACCCCATGTACCCCAAAACCCTAACCCACCCTGACCCCTAAAAATACCCCTGTACCCCAAAACCTAAACACACCCTGAACCCTAAAATTACCCCCACACCCCAAAACCCTAACCAACCCGGCCCCTAAAATTACCCCAGCACACCAAAACCTAAATGCACCCTGACCCCCAAAAATACCCCAGCGCCCCAAAACCATACATGCACCCTGAACCCTAAAAATACCCCCTACTCCCCAAAACCCTAACCCACCCTGACCCCTAAAAATACCCCTGTACCCCAAAACTTGAATTTGCACAGTAACTCCATTATGCGTAGTAAGTGCATGCTAAGCAATGGAATATGCGTAGTAAATGCATGCTAAGTAAATGCATGCTAAGTAATGGCATCTGCGAACTAAAATATGCGTAGTAATGGTAATATGAAGTAATGACCGTGTAGTAAAGGTAGAATACCCTTAACCTAGGTCTCTGTGGCATGCAGGGAATAAAGTATCTGACCTCATTGGCGCAGACGGCACCTTTGTATAACTGATATTTCACTTTTGAGAGTGACATTTTTCTGGAAATAGCTGCGCTGCTCCACTTTGTCTTTGGTGGGCGAATTGCTTGCAAAACGTCCACATCCCGTCTAAAGCCTGGGGGATAGTTCTGTATAATTAATACGTGTGGCTGCCTGCGTCATGCACAGGGTGACAATTTGGGCAGGCAGCAGCGTAATGCAGTATTCCCCTGACGGAATGCACATCCTTTGACCCACTATATCTCTTTCATGTGCTGGTCATGGGTGGGAGAGTGGTCACTTCGGGAGAGGAAGGCCAAATCGCTTCAGTGAGGTCACTTCCAAGGTGAGGATCCTCTTTATATACAGGACCGTTGCAGGGATCATCCTCTGGGCGATTTGGTACTGTGAAATATGCACTATATGACATGAATCTGAGGTTATGCACAGAATTTCTAAAGTCAGAGGTGGTTATTCCGTAGTGTTATTTTGCTAATTTACTTTCAGTGATTGCCTTGATTGTGGTAGTAATCCCCTAATAAAGGGATGCAGCGGATTGCATATGTGTTTGTTGCCTGTAGTACCACTGGACCTGCAGTTTCTCTTTTTAAGATAAGGGCAAAATAATAAGGATGCGTGCACTCACATGTGAGACAAGACTTAGCACAAGGTCAAACCAACAGTCAATGTGAAAACTACATTAGGTTTCCTCCAGTGCAACCCAGGTACCAACTACAATTGGACTAACTCACAGACATTTAATTCTGGTATTTCAGTAGGCATTTCTTTTTGTTTAAAAAACGATTAAAATGTTTTTGTTATCATTGCAGTTGTATTTTAAAGCTTGTTTTAGCACATGGTTCACATGGGTATTGCTCAACATGACACTGGGAAGTTATTTGCTCAAGTGCAGTTATACAAATATGTGATCCTTTCAAAGGCAGGGCTTAGTTTATCCTCAAGGTGAGGGTGTAGAGTAGGGGTCTCTAACCTTTTCTGAATTAAGAGCTACTTATGTTAAAAGGAAATGATCCAGAGCTACTAATATTATTATTAGTATTCTAATAGTGACCACATCAGACAAAATTACATTAGTGGCCTACCCCTTACAAAATTGCCAGCAGTGATCACCAGAAGCGATCACCACAGTCTATCAGGCAGGGTTGCCAGCAGTAATGTGAAACAAGCATTGGCATAGCCAATAGGTCTCACCTTTGGGACCTTATAAGTATTTAATTATGCAGCAAAATATCCTTGGTGCAACATCAACTGTTGCATGGCTAAAGACTTATAATGTCCCAAAGACGAGACCTATTGGCTATGCCAATGCTTGTTTATCTTCCACTTTCCTCTTCTAAAATATTAGCATGCATGGAATACTATACAGTGGGCAAAGGCATTACCACATCGGTTCCAGGCCACAATATAGCAGAGCACTACCTGGCTCACAACAGTGAATAAACCACAGAGAAAGTGTTTAAACCAGAGATCTGTCCGCTGCCGTTCTGCCGTATACACAAGAGCTTGCTTTACACAGTCGGTGAGAGGCTGGTGCTTACATAAGCACTTTCATACAGCCGGGTCTTCACATTATAGCACGTTGCATTCTTTTTACGGCATGCCTTTATAAATCATGTCAAATCTGCGTTAATGTCACTGCATGTACTTGAAACAGCAAAATCAAGTGACGGTTTTTAGGTCTCGCCTGGCTATCGCGTAAGCGATTGCCCAGCGAGACTTATGTAGGGGCTTCAGAAAATGCTCCCAAAGGCTTCCCAGGCGGATCGGGTGGCGGTCACGCGCACAACCACGCGCATTCCATTTGCCACCAGCTACTTCCTGCGCGTGCGCCGCCTCACGCATTCAGAGAGATTTAGTAAGGGGCACAAGACCTTAGGAATGCGGTTTATGGCCAGTGCATGTGAGGCATTCAAGCGCGAAGCTGGCATCTGGCATCAGACTTGAAAGCAGCAGACTGCTTTCGCCAGCGTGCGCTCGGCCTCACTTCCTGCATCCCCTCTTACAACAATTAACTTTCTTTATAACTCACACCCCATATGCTCGTTCCCTCCCACCCTTCCTTTGATGTCCGCTTTTCTTGTTGTTTACAAACCACGCCACACACTGCTGCACGCCACACACTGCTGCACGCCACACACTGCTGCACACACTGCTGCACGCCGCACACTGCTGCACGCCTCACACTGCTACATGAAACACTGCTGCACGCCTCACACTGCTGCACGCCTCACACTGCTGCTCGCCTCACACTGCTGCACGCCACACACTGCTGCACGCCACAAACTGCTGCACGCCGCACACTGCTGCACGCCGCACACTGCTGCACACCTCACACTGCTGCACGCCGCACACTGCTGCACGATGCACACTGCTACACGTGACACACTGCTGCATGCCACACACTGCTGCACGCCACACACTGCTGCATGCCGCTGCACGCCACACACTGCTGCACGCCACACACTGCTGCACGCTGCACACTGCTGCACGCCGCACACTGCTACACGAAACACAGCTGCACGCCACACACTGCTGCACGCCACACACTGCTTCGCGCCACACACTGCTGCACGCCGCACAATGCTACACGAAACACTGCTGCATGCCACACACTGCTGCATGGCACACACTGCTGCACGCCGCACACTGCTGCATACCACACACTGCTGCACACTGCTGCATTACTCACTGCTGCATGCTGCATGACACTGCTGCACGCAGCACACTCCTGCATGCTGCACACTGCTGCACGCCTCACACTGCTGCACGCCGCACACTGCTGCACGCCTCACATTGCTGCACGCTGCACACTGCTGCACACCACACACTGCTACACGCCACACACTGCTGCACGCCACACACTGCTGCATGCCGCTGCACGCCACACACTGCTACATGCCACACACTGCTGCACACCGCACACTGCTGCGCGCCGCACACTGCTACACGAAACACTGCTGCACGCCACACACTGCTGCACGCAACACACTGCTGCACGCCACACACTGCTGCATGCCGCACAATGCTACACGAAACACTGCTGCACACCACACACTGCTGCATGCCACACACTGCTGCACGCCACACTCTGCTGCATGCCACACACTGCTGCACACTGCTGCATTACTCACTGCTGCATGCTGCACGCCGCACACTGCTGCACGCCACACACTGCTGCACGCCGCACACTGCTGCACGTTGCACACTACCGCACGCCACACACTGCTGCGCACACTGCTGCATTACACACTGCTGCATTACACACTGCTGCATGCCGCACACTGCTGCACGCCGCACACTGCTGCACGCCTCACACTGCTACACGAAACACTGCTGCATGCCTCACACTGCTGCATGCCTCACACTGCTGCACGCCACACACTGCTGCAGGCCACACACTGCTGCACGCCTCACACTGCTGCATGCCTCACACTGCTGCACGCCGCACACTGCTGCATGCCGCACACTGCTGCATGCCACACACTGCTGCACGCCGCACACTGCTGCATGCCGCACAATGCTACACGAAATACTGCTGCACACCACACACTGCTGCACGCCGCACACTGCTGCACGCCACACACTGCTGCACATTGCTGCATTACTCACTGCTGCATGCTGCACGACACTGCTGCACGCAGCACACTGCTGCACGCCGCACACTGCTGTACGCCGCACACTGCTGCACACCTCACACTGCTGCACGCCGCACACTGCTACACGCCACACACTGCTGCATGCCACACACTGCTGCACGCCACTCACTGCTGCATGCCGCTGCACGCCACACACTGCTGCACGCCACACACTGCTGCACACCACACACTGCTGCACGCCGCACACTGCTGCACACCGCACACTGCTGCACGCCGCACACTGCTGCACGCCGCACACTGCTACACGAAACACTGCTGCACGCCACACACTGCTGCACGCCACACACTGCTGCACGCCACACACTGCTGCATGCCGCACAATGCTACACGAAACACTGCTGCACGCCACACACTGCTGCATGGTACACACTGCTGCACACCGCACACTGCTGCAGGCCACACACTGCTGCACACTGCTGCATTACTCACTGCTGCATGCTGCACGACACTGCTGCACGCAGCACACTGCTGCACGCCGCAAACTGCTGCACGCCGCTGCACGCCACACAGTGCTGCATGCCTCACACTGCTACACGAAACACTGCTGCACGCCACACACTGCTGCACGCCGCACACTGCTGCATGCCACACACTGCTGCACGCCGCACACTGCTGCACGCCGCACACTGCTGCATGCCTCACACTGCTGTACGCCTCACACTGCTGCACGCCGCACACTGCTGCACGCCGCACACTGCTGCACGCGGAACACTGCTGCACGCCGCACACCGCTGCACTCCACACACTGCTTTTATGTGAGTTTATGCTACTGACATTGTAAATGACAATGCCTTTTATTTGTTTTAAAACCAAAACATAAATAAAAGGCATTGTCATTTTACAATGCCAATAGCTCAAACTCTTATAAATGCGAGACCTATTGCATTGCAAATGCTTGTTATTTTTCAATCAGCACCCTGAGCGCGCTCTGTGAGGAGCATCCATCACACATGGTAATGCAATACGTCAAAAACAACACAATGAGTTGCCACAGAAACGGGTGCATGAACTTGCAGGACCGCTCCGTGACCAGACCACCTTTTGGTGTGACACCGACAATCTCGATCTGTGCTGCATCTTATGGGGGAGAGAACAGCAGCCGGCTCATGGAAACTTTAGAGCTTGGGCAGCGGGCGACACGCATTAGGACGAAGTGTCAGGAGGGGGGTGATCCCCAGCCCCCCCTGGCCACTCCCCACCCATGCGCGCCTCATGAATACTTTACAGCCTGGAGAGTCTACACGCGGGCCACGGGAGCATGTCCAGAAAATACTACAACACAGCTGTGGGTACCTCATTGTGTTGCAGGGATGCGTTCAAAACGGACCTTGATGACATTAAGTAATTTCCTTTAATTTCGGGTAAGATATCACGTGTACTGAAGCTTGCGCGGTGCTAGAAAGCAAGTTCCACACACAGGGCGGGCGGGACGCGGCACACACACAGGCTCTACCAAGTAAGTGTTTCTAATAAGTGTCAAGTGATTAGGACATGGCTGCGAAACGTTTCCATCGGCGCCTGGTGACGCATTCCATGGCTCAGAAAGGCAGAAAACCCTGGCAGAGCGGCTCTGGATCTCTGATGGCCCCTCTGGACTGCAGCCTGACAGGCGAGTGGTACGTGCGCGCGCCACAGAGAGACATCTGTTTTCTATTATCGCACACCCGTCTGTGCACGATAATTGCAAACAGATGTCGCCCCTGGGGGTAACCGCAAGCAATAGGCCATGGGCGGAGCAAAGGCGGGACATGCACCCGCCTTTGCCCAATTACGTGCTGTCTTTCTTAGAAAGACGCACGCAAAGCCCAGTAGCCTGTGCGAAAAACAAAAACACACAAATGAGCCTGTGGTGAGCTTGGTGAGCTTTCTGAAGCCCCTTACTAAAAGTCTCGCAATCAGCGCTGGCGCGCTGCACTAGGCTCGACATAAAAAGGCTTTATCAATTTGGAATGCCACTCCTACATGGTTAATACATGGGAGCCATGGCTGCAATGCCCTTGGCACGAAGATCATACTATTGGTATTACATTTTCCCAGGACCTCATGATTTAGCACTCAAATATCGCCTTTAAATATATTTTGGAAATCCAACCAATTTTCTTCAAACATCAGATTATTAGGATTGGAAATATTCAACAATTTATCCTCTTGATTGCCCGCTTTTTAATTTTGAGGTATATATGTTCATTCAACCAAGCAAAAATGTCTAATTTAGTAGGCTGGGTTGCACATAGGAGTGCTATTTACAGGTAGCTGGAGAGCTACCAGTAGGTCACAAACTACTTGTTGGAGAAGTCTGGTGTAGATGGAAGAGGTTTGTCCTTGGGGCAAAATATCTTTCCAGTGGAAAAAAAACCCAATGTAAGTAAAAATGCATTGACGTGTTACATTTCGGCATGTGTACATGCACACTTGTCATATTTATATGTGTAAATATGTACGTATGTGATGGCTTTTGGAATGCTGCAAGAGTTGCTGTCTCCCACAAGTACTTCAAAACGGTAACAAACGTAAGAGAAATCTACCACAAATTTAGGCGTTAGCCTATAAGAGTTCATTTCTAACTCTGTCATTTGGGCTTTGGTGTACTTGTCTCTTCAAAGTAAATAACTTTAATTAATGGGGAAAGCAGGACAAGTGACTCCATTCTTTCGCTATAGATGCTCAATTAATGTTCTTCTTGCTGAAGTAATATTTTGTGAAATTCCCTAAGTTTGCCTCTGTTGCAGTGGTAATAGTGAGACAAAAAAATTTTTTGTGAATACCCTCACTCTTTAATGTTTGTGGGTGTTCGAGCCTCTTTACATGGTCACACCAAACCCACCCCTTTCCCTCTCCCAACCCTACACTTTGTACTGTGGAAAGTCAGCCGCAGTAGTGCATTTTGTTTGCATGTCCTTCCTTACTGAGTCAGGATAATATTCTATGCCAGTGCGATTTTTAGTACACCTAAAAATCAAAATAGGCCTGTAAAAATATAGCGAATGAGGTCCAGAGTTCAGTCTGAAGTTCGTGGCCTGGTGACATTTGAGGGAGTCATTCAGGTCTTGGTTTACACCTTGCTTTTAAGCGGAAATGGCTTTAGACCCTGGTGAATGCTCCATTGATTCATCTGGAAGTCTGGCACACTCCTGACTTTGGACTCCAGAAACTTTGATGGGTTTCTTTTTCACCTTCCTCCTCCACGAGTGGTTGGTTGTAATGGTATCATTAATTTAATGTGAACAATGGAAGTCGCTGATTGTCCGGCGCGGTATTTCTCTTGTGACGTTAAGATAATTTTGAGGAGTCTGTGAAAGGGATGGCTAATAAGGGATACACCAGTAGCCATGGCGCTCAAGGACGCATGGTGTTTAGTGCAGCGTTGTTTCCCATGGCTTTCTGCCAGGTATTGTCTTTTTCTTAAGCAGTATAATATGCTGCAGGAAGTCTGAGATGCTTGTCTCTCTTTTTTTTCTCTAATATGGATAGCCTGCAAGGGTTAGATAAATTTCCGTTGCTTATCCACGTCTGACATCACTGTTTGTCCTTTTCATGTAAAAGTTTCTGTATGTTTGCTCTGATATCACAGGTCACGGATTCATAGAAGCAAGGGATGCATTGCAGGGGAGTTGGGCAGGGAGGAAGGGAGGATCTCAAATAACTTCACAGTAATTTATTTTCAGGATTAAAGGGGCATCACCTTGCTAGAGTTTAGGCCATCAACAACCAACTTCCTTGTACACCTGCTGGAAAAGTTGCAAGTGCTACATTCAAATGTCTTGATTCACGGATTTTCCTCTTTTTAGTGGATGCTACCTATATTCTGTTTTTCTATGTATTTAAATGTTGTTCCTTTCTAACAACATTTATTTACTTTTTTTTGTATTGCACCCACATGTCGCCATGCAGCCACTTCTCAGTGCAGATAACAACCACAGGAACATGGTAAACGGTGCAGAAAGCTGTTTCATTCCAAAAAAATACCCTTCGAATTAAGGGGAGGAAGGTGCCAGTTGAACCGCGGGTTGAAGATTAAAAGACAAATTTCTTTCACAAGTATCTAAAGTAAGGTTTAGAAATGAAGAGACATAGGTGCCGATCACGATCCGGTAAAAAATGTCCCCGTACGACTCGTATCGGGTCTTTTTACCGTACGAATCGTACAAGTGCCGTACGAACTGGCAATCACGATTCGCATGGTAAAAAGTCCATACGAACCGCACTGGGAATCATTCCCCACACGTCCTCGGGTCGGAAAATGTGTCCGACACGTCCTCGGACGATTTACCTTACAAACGTGAAAAGCCAAGTCCGACCGAGGAATCACGATCCATCCCGTGCGTCCGAGCTTACAACCGTATGGAAAAAACACCGTCCGCACCGAACTCCTATAGCAACCATGGAGACATGTGCCCGCATACGCGCCCAACACTCCCCCCAGCCCCCGTACGTCTGACACGTACCCCCCCGTCCATGTACACCCCAGTACGTTCGAGTCCTACCCCCCACCCTAGTACGTGTCGTACCCCCCGTGTACCTACACCCCAGTACGTTCCAGTCGTACCCCCACCCCAGTACGTGTCATACCCCCGTGTACCTACACCCCAGTACGTTCCAGTCGTACCCCCACCCCAGTACGTGTCGTACCACCGTCTATGTACACCCCAGTACGTTCGAGCCCCACCCCCACCCCAGTACGTGTCATACCCCCCGTGTACCTACACCCCAGTACGTTCCAGTCGTACCCCCACCCCAGTACGTGTCGTACCACCGTCTATGTACACCCCAGTACGTTCCAGTCGTACCCCCACCCCAGTACGTGTCATACCCCCGTGTACCTACACCCCAGTACGTTCCAGTCGTACCCCCACCCCAGTACGTGTCGTACCACCGTCTATGTACACCCCAGTACGTTCGAGCCCCACCCCCACCCCAGTACGTGTCATACCCCCGTGTACCTACACCCCAGTACGTTCCAGTCGTACCCCCACCCCAGTACGTGTCGTACCACCGTCTATGTACACCCCAGTACGTTCCAGTCGTACCCCCACCCCAGTACGTGTCATACCCCCGTGTACCTACACCCCAGTACGTTCCAGTCGTACCCCCACCCCAGTACGTGTCGTACCACCGTCTATGTACACCCCAGTACGTTCGAGCCCCACCCCCACCCCAGTACGTGTCATACCCCCCGTGTACCTACACCCCAGTACGTTCCAGTCGTACCCCCACCCCAGTACGTGTCGTACCACCGTCTATGTACACCACAGTACGTTCCAGTCGTACCCCCACCCCAGTACGTGTCATACGCCCGTGTACCTACACCCCAGTACGTTCCAGTCGTACCCCCACCCCAGTACGTGTCGTACCACCGTCTATGTACACCCCAGTACGTTCGAGCCCCACCCCCACCCCAGTACGTGTCATACCCCCCGTGTACCAACACCCCAGTACGTTCCAGTCGTACCCCCACCCCAGTACGTGTCGTACCACCGTCTATGTACACCCCAGTACGTTCCGGTCCTACCCCCAACACAACCTCCTAAGTACGGAGCGCACCCCAGGCCCCAACATCACAACCGCATGTACGAGTCGTACCAACCCACACACAAGGACAGCACCGTACAACCAAATGGCCCATCTACACACCGTACACACGCTCAAAACGCACGTACACAACCAGGAAAAAACAAAACAACACAAGAAGACACTATTCGAATGGCACAAAGCCACTAAACATGGCCAGCAAACACTACAAATACACCTTCACTGACCTGCAACTGCCAAAGACAAACAGAGGGCCAAAACACCACCACTACTTATAACACACCCACCCAAAATTCAAACACTGCCACACCCACCCATGGACCAATAAAAAGGGCCCACACACACAAACCATGAGCCTTTGCAACAGACTCACTGCTGCCAGACACCACAGAACCATACAACAAGCTACACCACACCTTACACTTGCACACCTTCACACAACCACCCTCACAAACACCCCCTCATCACATTCACACACACACACACAACCATCCACACCCCCCCCCAACATCCACACACCCCCCCCACCATCCCCACCCACACCCCTCACCATGCCCACTACCAAGAATCCAAAGTTCAGTAACCGAGAGTTGGAGGTCCTTGTTGATCAAATCCTCAGAGTCGAGCCACAGATCTTTGGAACATTGGTCAGAAACACCAGCCTGCCAGCAAAAACAGCCATGTGGCAGACCATCGTCGATGCTGTGAATGCTGTTGCGGACACCAGGAGGACCAGGCAGGAATGCCAGAACAGGTGGTACGATCTGCGGAGGAGGGTCAGAGCCAAGAGGCAGGAGGAACACGACCAGGCCAACGCCACCGGAGGAGGGCCCTCCCGCAGACCCGTACAGTACCATCCCTGGGAGGAGAGGGTGATGGCCATACTGCCGGTGGAGGCAGTCGAAGGATTAGAAGGACTCCGAGACCCGGGTGAGTACACAAACAACGCACCTCACATGGGGGGAACGGCATCCACAACCAACATCACTAACAGGCACGCAACCACCACAAGCCATCGCATTACTCAACCACACTCCATGAGCACGCACATGCCACTGCTGCCACCATGCCCCATGCACCCAGCTGGACAATGGCAAGTCACAGAAGACAACAACACATGACACGGTAACCCGGATGGCGGGAGGCTGGGCCCCAAAAATCACATAGTGCGACTCCGAAGCAGACAACAATGCACTCTGCCCATATGGCCTAGGTCACAGCCAGACAAACAGTGTGTCCCAACACAGGAATGACTTGCCAGCAAATGGCGGACGCCTTGCATCAACACATGGGGGTGAAGGCACTGTTTTGCACATGACAGCAGCTAATGAACAGCCAACATTGTGAAAGAGTGGCAGCACACACCACCACAGCAGCAGCGCACAGACACACATCACACCCAATGGGTGCCTGGAGATCAGAAACAAACTCACATCAACAAGCCAAGGGCCACTCAAAGATCTGCTAACAGTGTGTGCCCAGGAAGCTGGGCTGAGGTGACAGAGGGTGACACACAGAGGGAGGGAGAGGGGGACAGAGAGGGAGGGAGACACAGGGAGACGGACAGAGGGAGGAGGCTGACACACAGAGGGAGGGAGAGGGTGACAGAGAGGGAGGGAGAGGGGGACAGAGAGGGAGGGAGAGGGGGACAGAGAGGGAGGGAGACACAGGGAGAGCAAATCAGCCATGTGGTGTGTGGGAATGTCTGCTCGTCAGCAGGTAGACTGCGTGCATGTAGCCAAGGGTGGCCCGTGCCAGAACCCCCCCTCTTCTCCATGGCAAAACACAGGGCCATGTCACAACCTGTGCACGAGCACAATGACAGCTACCTGCATCACATAAGTGTGTGGAACAAATCCATGTGCACATGTACAGTGCTACACGGAAGGCGCCAATGCATGGCTCGCAACACCTGCCCACTCCACTGCTGACTGCAGTCACACTTGACGCAGCAAGTAAGACTGTGCCACACATAGTTAAAGGTGCCAAAGTGGTGCCCAAGGGACACACCCATGCACAAGTGCACTGTGAGTGGAATGCAAGACAGATCCTAATTCCAAGAGGAAATGTGCCAACTTATGAAATGATGAAACATGGATGTTGCATGGACCAAAATTAACATTGTCTCTCTCACACACAGGTCAACGTCGTGGTGCACCCCCCAACACTGGGGGGGGGAACACTCACAGGACCCGGATCTGCTGGAGCCCGATCCCACCGGCAGCGACCACTCTCACCACTCTGTGGACGACCCCGACCGACCTGGCCCCTCTGGTGTCCAACCGCCTGCAGCACCTGCGTCAGGTACAACTGTGCCAACCACCACCCCCACTCCTGCCACATCCCAGGAGACACCCAGGATCCCTGCCCCAACACCACAATGCAGCCAGGCTGGCCAGGAGGGACACGGTGTCCCGGGCACCCAGGAGGAGGCAGGCGACAACGCCAATGCCACCCCTCAGGGGTCCCGGAGACCCGATGTGCCCGCAAGGGCAGGCCAGGCGCAAGTGGGCAGGGGTGGTGGGAGTGGAGGACGGCGGAGGCACGAGCCTGACCAGTTGGCTGGGGATCCGGTATTTTCCCATGTCCGTAACATCCTGAACTCATACCGGCAGGACACCACGGGCATGGCCCAGGTTGTGTCCACCCTCAATGAGATCAAGGGGAGCCTCGATGAGATAAAGACCCAGCAGGCCCAGCAACATGCGGAGCTACATGCCTGTCTACTGGTACACCAACGGAGGATGGAGGACAGACAGGCTGAGCAAGTGACGGCATTCCAGGGGATTCACGCTACACTCCGTCGGATGGTCGACAACATGGCCGACCCTCCCTGTGCCAGAAGGCGGAGAACATCACCACCCACAGGGAGGGATCAGGAGGAGGAGGAGGAAACATCCGACGGAGCATCCCAGATGTCGTCACGGCCTGCTGGTGAGGTTCCCCGCAGGAGGCCGGGTCGTCCACGGAAAGGACCGTGAGGGTCGGCGCTACATCACCATCTCCCAGGACACCTGGCCTGGCACCTGGCCCACTGGAGCAACAGCATCACAGCATCAAGAGACATTCTCTGCCACATGGCCCTGCTGGTCACTGGCTGACCAATGTTGACAAAGACTGTGGCATGGACTCTGAGGACATCCAATGGCAAGGACACCAACTCCCCTACTGAACTTTGGATTCAAACTTCCCGGAAAGACACTCACTTTGTTCCCCGCCCCCCCCCCCCCCCCAATAATAAATCACACTATGAAGAGTAGATGCCTGCTGGTAGCATTATTACCTAACATGTGTCTTGTAAAGTCAAAACATGCCTGAGTCATCTTTTGTCTTCAACCACCCACACCCTGGGGCCTGAGTCTGGCACAGGACACATGGGTCACAGTGTATTAGGCAAGACAGACATGGAGCACCATACACACCCGTGATGGGCCCAACCAGCTGAGGGGGTTACCGAACAACCGTGCTGACACACACATTGAGTACAGCAACAGTCATGCGCAGAGGTCAGGGATCCAGTCCAGTGTCCTGGGGGGCACCCAGGTATGTGTAGACAGGTGGCAGAAACATGTCCTGCAAGCTTGAGTCCGGTGGATGCAGAGAATGGGGGCCTGGCCAACGTTGGATGCATGGGGATGGCACATGTCACAATACCCACACAGTCATGGACATCATGCCCAATACACAGTCTCAGCCCACACACACAGCTTGCATCTTGCCACTCGACACATTGACACATAGCCACAATCAGGGAATACCATGCCAGACAAGCAGGATGCACCATGGCAACACACCAGCATTGACTGAGAAGAGGCACCTTGGAGGCATAGGGACACCTTTATTAGTCATGTATTCGGGATTGCAGAGGCAACTCGAAGTACACATGAACACATCATGTGGAGTAACATGTGGGTCCAACACTGGCACCCCCCTTCAGCAGCACACATGCGTGTTCGCCATGGAACTGGCACACAAGCGTCGGCTAACAGCTAAATACCCACAGCTGCACACGGAGAGCCTGCCATACACCATAGATCCGCGGATGTCGAAGTCCCACACCATGTCAAGCCAATGCTAACCGAATGTGTCCGAGGGCAGTGTCACACACATTGATGCCATCATCACAATCCCCTATCCCATCACTGATGACTGTCAACCAGGCAGACCATCTATTCAGGTGTACACAGCTGCATGTCGTGTCCCATGGGGATGCGACATGGCTGCAGAGGAACCAAACACCGACAGGGGCAGTGTGCACACATCGTGAACAACTGCCACACCCAATACACCCCAGATGCATCCCTTACCCCATGGAGACTTCCAAACGTGTCCGTGCCTGTAACGCTGAGTCAGCCCACGATGTCATGTCCATGAGGAATAGCAGTGCCACAACAATGCAACCAGCAGACGGCATGCGCAGGTACCTGGGGAAGAGAAACACACAAGAAGTCAGCCACAAAAAGCACAGCCACTTGCATGTGCATTTACTCGACACATGTATGGATGACAACATGCTAGGTCACAATTATGACTGCGGAAGTACAACCATCACTGGCACCATCACTCCAGTGACACACCCACACACACCTCTGACTCACGTGCCATACATGCAGGTGGAGACACACATCACAACGCATGCCACACGGGGACCAATGCGTGCACACTCAGACACTGGTACTCACCACTATGCAAAGAAGTCACGTATGAGCTGAGTCCGGATGTCCTCTTGCGGCTCCACATCCTCCACATCACTAGCCCCATTGCCAAGCCCTTCGTCCTCCACGGGTGGATGGTCCTCGTCATGTTGATTCAGGATGAGTGGCACTGCTCTTTTAACTGCCATGTTGTGCAGCATGCAGCAGACCATGAAGATCTTGCAGACCTTCGCCGGGGCATATGGGAGTGCGCCGCCGGTCTTGTGGAGGCACCTGAATCGGCTCTTCAGCATGCCAAACGTCCTCTCTATCACTCGCCTTGTCCGGCCATGGGCGGTGTTGTAGCGGAGCTGGGCCGGCGTGATGGGGTTGCGGAGAGGTGTGAGCAGCCAAGGCATGTTGGGATAGCCAGCGTCCCCTACATGGAAAGCACATGGTCATCGTTAGAAGTGGTGAAGCGGTCGTGCTGGTAGGCTATACTGAATACAGGACAGACAGACTGTACCCACCAACAACACATGCCCGTTCGTTGCGCAGCTGCATCATCATATCAGGCATCCCGCTACGCCTCATGATGTAGGCATCGTGTGCTGATCCTGGAAAACGAGCACAGACATGTGAAATCACCATGTTGAACAGACACACCACAAGGGCATTGATGGAGTGGTAGTGCTTCCGATTGCGGTACGCCACCTCCCGTGCGTGTGGTGGTACCAAAGCTACATGTGTCCCATCTATGGACCCAATGACATGGGGCATCCCTCCCAGGGCATAGAATCCACGCTTGACCTCAGTCATCTGTTCAGGGGTTGGGAACTTGATGAAGTCATCCAGGTGAATCAACATGGCCTCTAAGAAATCATGCAGCACACCACTGAACGTGCTCTGGGACATGCCACCAACATGAGCTATGGTATTTTGAAAGGTACCCGTGGCAAGAAAATGTAGGGCAGCCATTACCTTCAGCTGGGGTGTCAGTGCCGTGGGATACCTGTGCTGCGGTTGCAGGTGTGGTGCCAGTCTCGCCGTCAACTCCAGAATCAACGGTTGGATGAAGCGGTAGAGCCGGATGCTGTCATTATCCTGCATGTCAGCCAAGTCTGGAATTCTTCGGGCAAGAGGCGGCGCTCTGCAGTAATTTTGAAGTGACAAGGAAGAGTGAGTGCACTACGACAACAACTCATGTGTACTGAGCACATGTTAATCTGGCAATACACACATGCTACATAGGGAGTCAGGTATGTGCTACATGGCCAGGACACGTATGGATGCAAGGTGACACTCCTTCAAAGACCCAGCTACACACGGAGATTGAGAACCTCCCCATGCCACGCCATGGGAATAGCTGTGTCCCAGTGCAAGTGAACAGCCAGACGCAACACAGGAGTGACATACGCCCACACATCAGCAGCAGTAGGATGCCGATTGCAGAGATTGGTAGCGGAACACTGGAGCCACAGGTCACATGACATTACACTAGGCCAGCCCACACACCTTGCCATGAAGGTGCACATGTCATGACTCACCACACATACCTTGTGAGGATGCTGACATGTCCTTGTCACGCTACTCCGTGTCCCATGCATACATGTGCACCTCACATCCGATACCACATGTGGCATGGTGTGCGGAACAGTGTGCAATGACAATCTACACACAGACACATGTTTGTTGCTGCAACGGCTGCAGCTTTTGAGGGTGCTCCAACATCAACCTGATGTGAAGCCCCCACACATACATGACATAGTCACATTGTGCACCGTGGGTAGTGACAAGTCAGGTGTCATAACCCCTGTACCGGGCATCAGGGGACACTTCCGTGTGTTGGTGTCCGTGCCATGCCAGTGACGCTCACCCCAAGTGCACAGTACGACATGCACACATGTCAAAGGAGTCAAGGGCATGCCTGGCACACATCGCACCATCACACAGTACATCTGTACACATCTCATCATACATCTGGTGCCTTCTCGACTCAGGAGTAATGTTCCACATCACAGGCCTTTCACACCTGTGCCCCACACATGTAGTGATGCACAGACGATGCCTCAATGTCAATTAATGGACAAGTATGTCCATCCATGGACAAGTATGTCCGCCCTATCCCTACCTGTGTGCCGCCTGTCACCACTGTGATGTGTGAATACCGCTGTACTGCTGCAAAGAGGGCCTGTGTACGTTCCCATATCACTATGGGAGTGCTGCCGTATGTGTACCCATCGTGATGGCGAGCGTACAGGCATGTGTACGGCCCGTACCACTACGAGTACGCATACGCGAGGCCACACATACTGATAGGGCGCGTACAGGTGTGTGTACGCTCCCTATCAGTATGTGTGGTTCGCGTATGCGTACTCGTAGTGATAGGGAGCATACAGGCGTGTGTACGCTCCCTATCAGTATGTGTGGCCTCGCGTATGCGTACTCGTAGTGGTACGGGCCGTACACACGCCTGTACGCTCCCTATCAGTATGGGTGGGCTCGCGTATGCGTACTCGTAGTGATAGGGAGCGTACAGGCGTGTGTACGGCCCGTACCACTACGAGTACGCATACGCGAGGCCACACATACTGATAGTGAACGTAGTCACGCGTGTACGGGCCGTTGCAATGCATTTGGGGTGCCCTAGGGCCCCGGAACGCACCGTACCTGTGTGTGGAGCTCAGAATTACATAGGGGACACATGAGGGACAAGTATTAAGGCCTACATGCATGCTGGTTGTCATGGAGACCAAGTTCAAAATTCGAATTTCTTCTGGAAGGTGAACAGCAGAAGTCAGTTGGAATAAAAATACTTTGTTGCAATGTGTTTGTGGAGCTGACATCATGCAGGAGAATGAAACCGATAGAGTACACACAGACTGCTAGGTTTGAAGGGATTGGTGGAAACATAGGATGCAAATGTGAGTGACCAATCACTCTGTACTCCTGTGCATGAGACAGGGCAGAAAGGCACATATAAGGCAGCCAGGTCCCATGAGGGAGTACTTGCCTGCACATCTTTGAATTCGTCGACCCAGCTGCTGCTACTGATTCCCTGGAACCATGTCAAGGGCTGTGGAGAGGTCACAGCCATTCACCCTGGAGGAGAACATGGCATTGCTGGATGTGATCCTCCCACAGTACCCCATGCTGTATGGGCGACCAGGGTATCAGGTGAGTGCATAGGCCACTGGCACAGACTGTCCCTATGTTGTGACTGTGACTTCTGCCATTGTGTCCTGGTGTGACACACATGCCATGTACTGTTGGGGGGGTCCCAGGGGGGGGATGCCTGATGTCTCCCAGCAGTGCCCTGAGACAGGAGGGGTGTGTGCCTATCACTAACAGCAGTGCCCTGAGACAGGAGGGGTGGGTACAGAGTGCTCCCAGCAGTGCCCTGAGACAGGAGGGGTGGGTACAGAGTGCTCCCAGCAGTGCCCTGAGACAGGAGGGGTGTGTGCCTATCACTAACAGCAGTGCCCTGAGACAGGAGGGGTGTGTGCCTATCACGAACAGCAGTGCCCTGAGACAGGAGGGGTGTGTGCCTATCACGAACAGCAGTGCCCTGAGACAGGAGGGGTGTGTGCCTATCACGAACAGCAGTGCCCTGAGAAAAGAGGGGTGTGTGCCTATCACGAACAGCAGTGCCCTGAGACAGGAGGGGTGTGTGCCTATCACTAACAGCAGTGCCCTGAGACAGGAGGGGTGTGTGCCTATCACTAACAGCAGTGCCCTGAGACAGGAGGGGTGGGTGTGATGCACAGTGTGAGCCTTGATCATTGATTGTGACATTGCCATCATTCCACCTGTGTACCCACTATGGCACGTACTGCTTTTTCCCTCACCAGAGGATCATGTCCCTATGACAAAGGTGCAATGCGTTGGCTGCATGACATGCCTTGTTGTTACCAGCTAATTTGTTATCAAATGTCTCTCTGTGACATGTGGCTGGTGTATTGATGTGGTGTCACTTGTTCTTCCTCACAGGTAGGCGCCACTGCCAAGGAGCAGATCTGGCTGACCGCCGTCAATGCCGTGAGGGGTGTGGATGGTCGGAGGCGGAGCCTGTCCCAGGTGAGGAAACGCTGGCAGGATATCCGGTGCTGGACGCGGAGGATTGCACGGGTCCTGCTGGAGGACTCACCTGAGAGCCACAAGAACCGCGGGCGCCGCCGTCTGAGCCACCTCCACAGGCGTGTGCTGCCGGTGGTCTTTCCAGACTTGGATCGGCGCTTACAGGCGAAGCAGCAGCCGGAAGGGGGTAGGTACATGTGTGTGTTGTGTGTTACCGGCATTTGTAAGGGCACAGTAGCATGAATTCACTGCCAGGGTTTAAAGGTGCTGTGCAGATCCATTTTGCCCCAGTATAGCGCTGCGCCCCTGCCACCCTTCCCCTCCTTGCAATGTGTTCCCTGGTCTGTGTGTAGCCACTCCTTCACAAGGTAATGTAGGCTGGCGCTTTGTCCACGAGAACTATGCCTGTAGCATCATGTGTGGGGGTGGTGGGTAACAGGTTTTGGGACCTTGGCTGTGCCCTGTCAAGTTCACTGCATGTGGGTTCCATGTCAGTTGGCACTGATGCTGACTCCAGACATGGGAGTTGGTCTCTCATGTGTCATGCCTTACAGTGCGCATGTCCTATGTAGTGGCCTGTGACATGATGTGCATGAGTGTGCGATATGCATACTGCAGGGATGGTGGCGTGGGTTGCAGTCATTACCATTCAGGAGCATGGAGTTGCGTGGCCACTACTGTCCCCTGGGGCACCTTTTCATCGGTGTTGTATGTGTCATCATAAACGTGGACACTCTCAGTGTCTACAGCGTAGGTTGTGCTCTGTGCCATTGTCCCCTGGCACCATGTATATAGACGTGCTATTTTGTACAGGTGTCCACTGTGCAGCCTGACCTGAATGTCCTTCTTCATACTCACAGTTGCTAGTGCCTGTGTGTCTTGTTATACTCATCTGAGGATGGGCACTGGTACCTCATTATTTGTACAGGCGCACCTTGGCTGTTTGGCGTCCAATCTTGCATTTTGCCTGCCCCTGTGTTTATCACCCAGACTATGAGATGTTGGTGCCACCTGTGTCTCAACTATTTGCCTCGTGTAGGGGGTGGTTGGGGCGGGCAAAGCCTATATGTCAAATCCAGATTTCTACTTGCTGGGTCTGGGCAGTGTGTGATGTTTGTCTGGACACACACGCAAGGTGCAGTGACCGAGCCATGTTGTGCATGTTTTCTGCATTACCTATGCAGCATGTGTCTCAAGTTCATGGATATGGTCCCTGGTCATCGGTATTTTCGCCAACGCTGTGTGGTGCAGATGCAGTGCTGGATTGTCCCCAGGGCCTGGGTGCTATGTCAGACTCCGATTCCTGTCTTTAGCTATTGTCTCATGCTCTCCATGGTATTTCAGTGGCATGGTGGCTCAACCAACTGTGTGTTTCATGCCCTACATCGGTACCTTGTTTAGTAGATGTTAGGGATCTTCCTTTTCAGGCTATGCAATGTTACCTATGTAGATTGGACTCATGTGACAGATGTGTACAGGTGTCTGATTAATTTCTGTCTCTCCACCCTGCCCACAGCATCGTCGGGGGACACAGAGGGAGACATGGACACAGACCAGGCGGAGGGACCGAGCACCAGTGCCAGCCGTGACATCGGGGCTGGCACATCGAGTGGGACAGAGGCGGAGGAGAGTGTGGCCGAGGACCTGTCGACTGGCACATCAGAATACGAAGCTGACAGGTCCGAGGAGGATGTCTCCGAGTGGGCGGAGGCTGCACCAGCAGCTGACAGCGGAACAACACCTCGCACCGCCCCCTCAGTTCCCATCAGCCGCCTCCCACTTGCTCGTGTCCCTTCCCAGCGTGCCCGGTCACCGCATGTCTCCTTCATGCCAGGCACCGCACCCCCTGCCCCTGTCTCCACTGCTGCCGCCAATGCTGAGTCTGTGGACATCCAGCGGCAACTGCAAGTTGGTCAGGCTGCGATCCTTAATGTCCTCCATGCCCACGGGCAAACACTCAACAACATCGAGGCATACTTGGAGGGCATTCATTCATCGCAGGCTGACCAACGCAACTTGCTGAGGTCCATAGACTCGACACTGACTGCAGCAGTGGGTCTCCTGCAGCGCGACCTCCCCCCACCTACCCCTGCCCCATCCACACTTCCCACTCCCATGCCTGTCCCACGTACACCCAGACGTCGGCATGCACCCACATCAACAGACACAGGCACCACACCAGCAGGGAAGGTCCACCGCACTCCTCCTGACACGCACACACAGGGTGAGGTAGGCACACCCACTGGGTCGGGGGGCAAACGTGTGACACGCAGCCATAGTGGGAGTCCGCATTCCACCCAGTCCACTCCCTCCAAATCCCCTCCCCTCAGCTCTCCTGGCCACATCTCCCCCAAGGACTCCTTCATGGCCGCGCTGTCCCTGAGCCCCACAGTGACACCACCCCGCAAGCGGTCAAGGAAGTCCTCGGTCACGGTGGTTGATTCTCCCCCCCTGTCTACGCCCTCCCCCGGTGGCGCTGCGACCCATCCCTCTGACCCCCCCCCCCTCCTTGGGGCCTGTGGATCCTTCGGGTGCAGGGGACTCCCTGGAGGACCTTGCAAAGGTGTGAAGTGCCATCCTGGCCTCCGCCTTTGGCCCTGCCCCACCCCCTGTGGTGGAGTCCTCCATCCCTGCACCCACAACGCCTCCCCTTTGCCCTGATGTCCCTGCGGTGCCTGGTGCTTCCCCCCCCCCCTGATGGCCTCACCCCTGTGGAAGACGATGGCATGTAACTGTGCAGGCAAGGTAGGGGACACGCATCCCACTGTGTCCCCCATCCAGCTGAGACTTATTGACTGCCCTATGGGCTTTGTGAATATTTAACTGCCTGCAATCCACGGACACTGTGATCATGCTGAATAAAGCTTTATTTTTTTTTTCATTCTGACACTACTGCTATGCTGGTATTGGTGTTGGTTGCGCTGCTACATGGTTTTGGGTGGTGTTTATGTGTTGGGTGTGTGGGAAATGTAGTAGTGGGCTGCTCATTGGGGGGACCCTGGGATCTGTGTGCCATCACAAGGTGTTAGCTAACTTTCTTTGTTCATCTAAGCAGTTACTGCATGGTGCAATTGTCCCAGGGTGTATTCCTTCCTCTGTGTACCCTGATATCTTCCCTGCATGGTGTTCCCAATCTTTAGCGCAGAGCTGTGTCTACATGTGCTGTGTGTGTGACGGAGCCCTTCTACTTTGGCCATGCATGCAGGGCCATGTCTCCACCTGCAACATTCGTGGCATCCTTGGTGATCACTGTACTTGTGTGTGGAGTCTGTTGACATGAGTTCATGGGGACATGTTCCCTTGTAGGCAGTATGCATGTGGGTACTTCCAGCCTCACACACATGTGTTGCACACCTCCTGTCTCTGGGCACTGCTGGGAGTGATAGGCACCCACCCCTCCTGTCTCTGGGCACTGCTGGGAGGACTCTGCACCCACCCCTCCTGTCTCAGGGCACTGCTGGGAGTGTTGGGCACCCACCCCTCCTGTCTCAGGGCACTGCTGGGAGGACTCTGCACCCACCCCTCCTGTCTCAGGGCACTGCTGTTAGTGATAGGCACACACCCCTCCTGTCTCAGGGCACTGCTGTTAGTGATAGGCACACACCCCTCCTGTCTCAGGGCACTGCTGGGAGCACTCTGTACCCACCCCTCCTGTCTCAGGGCACTTCTGGGAGGACTCTGCACCCACCCCTCCTGTCTCAGGGCACTGCTGGGAGTGTTAGGCACCCACCCCTCCTGTCTCAGGGCACTGCTGGGAGTGTTAGGCACCCACCCCTCCTGTCTCAGGGCACTGCTGGGAGGACTCCACACCCACCCCTCCTGTCTCAGGGCACTGCTGGGAGGACTCTGCACAAACACCTCCTATTTCTGGATATGTACGCTTGGAACATACACGGTGGGGGTACGCTCCATGCATACGAGGGTGATGGTACGGGTCGTACTTACACTGTTGGGGTGGGTGTACGGTACGTACATACGCGGTTGGGGGTACGCTCCATGCATACGCGGGTGAGGGTACGGGTCGTACTTACACTGTTGGGGTGGGGGTACGGTACGTACATACGCGGTTGGGGGTACGCTCCATGCATACGCGGGTGAGGGTACGGGTCGTACTTACACTGTTGGGGTGGGGGTACGCTCCATGCATACGCGGGTGAGGGTACGGTACGTACATACGCGGTTGGGGGTACGCTCCATGCATACGCGGGTGAGGGTACGGGTCGTACTTACACTGTTGGGGTGGGGGTACGGTACGTACATACGCAGTTGGGGGTATGCTCCATGCATACGCGGGTGAAGGTACGGGTCGTACTTACACTGTTGGGGTGGGGGTACGCTCCATGCATACGCGGGTGGGGGTACGGTACGTACATACGCGGTTGGGGGTATGCTCCATGCATACGCGGGTGAGGGTACGGGTCGTACTTACACTGTTGGGGTGGGGGTACGCTCCATGCATACGCGGGTGAGGGTACGGGTCGTACTTACACTGTTGGGGTGGGGGTACGCTCCATGCATACGAGGGTGAGGGTACGGGTCATACTTACACTGTTGGGGTGGGGGTACGCTCCATGCATACGAGGGTGAGGGTACGGGTCGTACTTACACTGTTGGGGTGGGGGTACGCTCCATGCATACGCGGGTGAGGGTACGGTACGTACATACGCGGTTGGGGTGGGGGTACGCTCCATACATACGCGGGTGAGGGTACGGGTCGTACTTACACTGTTGGGGTGGGGGTACGGTACGTACATACGCGGTTGGGGGTACGCTCCATGCATACGCGGGTGAGGGTACGGGTCGTACTTACACTGTTGGGGTGGGGGTACGCTCCATGCATACGCGGGTGAGGGTACGGTACGTACATACGCGGTTGGGGTGGGGGTACGCTCCATGCATACACGGGTGAGGGTACGGGTCGTACTTACACTGTTGGGGTGGGGGTACGCTCCATGCATACGCGGGTGAGGGTACGGTACGTACATACGCGGTTGGGGTGGGGGTACGCTCCATGCATACGCGGGTGACGGTACGGGTCGTACTTACACTGTTGGGGTGGGGGTACGCTCCATGCATACGCGGGTGAGGGTACGGGTCGTACTTACACTGTTGGGGTGGGGGTACGCTCCATGCATACGAGGGTGAGGGTACGGGTCGTACTTACACTGTTGGGGTGGGGGTACGGTACGTACATACACGGTTGGGGTGGGGGTACGCTCCATGCATACGCGGGTGAGGGTACGGGTCGTACTTACACTGTTGGGGTGGGGGTATGGTACGTACATACGCGGTTGGGGTGGGGGTACGCTCCATGCATACGCGGGTGAGGGTACGGGTCGTACTTACACTGTTGGGGTGGGGGTACGTTCCATGCATAGGGGGGGTGGGGGTAGGGTCCGTACATCTCTATCCCCACGCTATGTGATGCTTGTGCGGGCCGTACCCAGGCCTTTGCCATGTGGGTACGATCCGTCCCGCCATTGTTGGGGTGACGTGGGTGTGGGCGTGGTACGTCTCGTACCCATGCTCTTGAGGCGTGGGTACGGGACGTACCGGTCTGGTTGTGTTGCCGGTTCGCGTGGTGACGGACTTCCGTTGTGGCGGTCGCTGGCTTAGCTGGACACGCCCCCACCCCCTCGTAGTGACCAGGGCATGGGTGTCAGGTATGTCCTGGGCATGTGTGGTGTGTGACTTTGGTGGGGGTTTTGTGGCCTGCCCTGGTCCTGCCACCCCCACCCCCCCCCCCTTTCCCCCCTCCCTTAGTTGTTCTGACCTTCTGTGGCGTCTGCGTCGTAACCTGTAGAGGAGGTGGACTGCTATGAGGGCCGGGATGACCCGTAGGTTCGGGTCCATGTCTGTCCGTCGCGTACGGGTCCTCCTTGTTCGCGTCGTCCTGTGTGTCCGTCGCGTACTGGTGGTCCTTGTTCGCGTCGTCCTGATTTCCCGGCAGTTTTTGGCAGCCGGAAAATATTCACCGTGCGGGATGACGCCGGTGCGAATCGTGATTCCTGGTTCGTGAATGGCAGGCTGCGAGCGTCCCGACGTCAGGTCGGCCCTTTCCCGGATCGCATTGGTAGGTTTATTTTGTTCGGTCGGGCTTTTTTACGAATCGTACGGAAATGGTGTTCCGTGCGAATCGTAATTCCTTGTTTGTAAATTTTGACGACCGGGTACGCGTCGGACGGAGAATATGCTCCGTCCGACGGTTCGTACCCGGTTTTTACCGGATCGTGATCGGCACCATAGCGTTCTAGCTGAGAGCAGCCGCGATATTGATTAAGATGTCCCTTGATTCCAAATTTTCTTAAATTTAGCAAGTTCTTAAAAACATGGCTGTTCCTGTTAAATAATTTTGTGCTTGTTTCCTTTCTAATAACAAGCTATGCTATACTAGCTATTGTTTGAGTCCTTTCCTTTCAGTGCTAAGATATTCTGTGTGAATGAATGCTTGCGCTTTACAAAAAAAAAAACTATGAATAAATACATGGATGGACTGCATTCCTGAGACTCCTGATATCACGGCTTTTCCTGCAGCTTCAAATAGAAGAAAGGATGTCTTTTTAAATCAGGAGTGTGTGTGGCACGGGTGTTGGAAATCTCCTGGCTTTTGGACATCCAGAGGTGAAGAAAAGATGCCTTTGACCCCAATGTAAGGAAGCAAACTGGCCCTACTACCTGCTGGTTGTGTTTTGAAAAACAGCAATAATTGGAGTTCAGTGTACTCCTCACACAACTAGGCCCCGTTGTCACGGATAGTTGGGCCCCGGCCTTGATGGTCTTTTAATGCAACTGATACAGAAACCACCAGGCCAAATGACCAAACAACAGTTAAACACACTGCAGCATTGATGCCCCAGGCATGGACAGTCCAAGCTGCATCAGCTACTTCCGCCACTTACAGGCCATGCGTCGTCATTCCTGCTTGGAATAATTTTTGAGATACAGTGTTATTTACAAAGAATACTTACACATTTAAATGTTACTTGCACATGAAAATGACTTCATCTACAAATGCAAATGATTCACTTCTAAATCCACTTACCCATTTGTAAAAATTACCATACCATGGTATATTATTAGGCGAGTGATAAGAATAGTTGGGCTTTCCAAAATGGGAATGCCTGGAGGGTTTGAGAGAAGCCATAAGTCGTGGGTTCGTGGGCATTCACAAATGTATTTCTGAACCATTCTTACCCTGGGCACGATTAGTGAATTTGTAGTGAACTTATTGCATTTCCCTTAAGTTTTCATTTCATGACTGTCCTTTTTCTCCCTACATGACGCTTTGATGTTCTGTACTTTTTCTCCCTACATGATGCTTTGATGTTCTTGGAATGTTTTCATCTGAAAATCTCGCTCAGTTGTGCTGCAGTAGCTTTATATCTGTTGTGTGAAATAAACCTCTCCTACCAACTTCAATGTGAGAGAAAGATGGTTACAGAATTACTCTTGTCAAGGACAGGCATAAGTTCATTTACAGGGTAAAAATGGGTTTACAAAACATCATACAGTTAGTGGGGGAATAGCGTAAGGAAATTCTCCACAGGGAAAATACTTTCCCCATGAACAAATAGAAGAAAAGAAATGGAAAATATGCAGTTGCACGAATGCAAAGGTATTTTGGCACAAGTAATAATATATTATGTACATTTAGGCATGTAGAACTTTCTTCACATTGTTGAAGGCAGGAATTCACAAACTTTTTCAAAGCGTACTCCTGGGAATCTGCAAATATCAAAGACTTCCAGGAGAACTGTGGGGAAACTTTTGAGAATATCTAAAATTCAGAAACCCTTACCCATACAAGGTAGGGAACCTGCACGAGCTGATTTCCAATGTTTTTGGGTGAATTGGGTCCTACGTTTCCAGATCAGAGACGAGCGATAGATTCTTTGGTACACCAGACTGCCGACAACATTACATAGGGGCCAATTCCGATCACGGTCGGAAGGGCACCGAATCGGGTTCGGTCGGAAAAACAACGAGCCGTACGCGTGTTTTCGGGCTGACTCGTACAGCTGTACGAGCGAGCAAGTACGATGCGAGCTACATGAAAATCACCGACCGAGTCGTTTCCGGGTCCGAACCGCTCCGTACGTCCTGGTCGGAAGCTAACCGTGGCGTGCAATGGATGCGATTTACAACCGAGCCAGTACGATGCACGTGTCAGACAGCCTGTGCGAGCTGGACATTCCGGCTCGCACAAGCTCCCGGAGTCGGACTTTGGGGGTCCGCATCGGACCCCCTGACACCCGCAGCCCTACGACTAGGACACAGGGGGAGACCTATGGGTCTCCCCAACACAAGCATGTACGGTGCGGGCGGCACCGACGTGTACCCACTGTAGGGGGCGCACTTGTTTGAGACATACCCATTCAGTCAATGGGAGCCCATGTACGTGTCGTACGACCGGCTCCCATTGACTTCTATGGGAGTCCGACCGAACCGAGTCCGACAGCATACGTGCGCATCGTACTCGCTCGGTCGGACTGTAGGGTTCTGGCTTGGTTGGAAAACACTTTGGATCCGACTCGGTCGGCCCCATAATGTTGCATTAGCACTTCTGCTCACTGAATTAGTGCCTTTTGACTTGTGCTTCCCTGTGCTGCCTTTTGACTTGATTCACTCTATAGAAATACCACATACATAGGTACAAATTAATGTGAGGCGCCAATTGACAGTAGCCCAAAATTATTTTGTGTGGGCCTAAACAGGAAGCTTCTCAGTACCCAGTGGCATGCAACCTGATGACAGAAGTCAAAGCGGATACCTTCCTTTACCTTTGCTAGAAGTGACGTTTGCCGGTCTCACCAGTTGATGCCCCTTTGGTACTTCAATCTGTTTGTCCTAAAATATGAGACTATGAATTAACACATAACTATTGTACTGCCAAGCTTGAAACAGGGAATTCTACAGTAAATTGCTAAGTATAGCCATAATTAGGTGAATTTAATTGAGTAAAATGGTTTGTACGAAGGAATCAGCAGAAATCATGTAGGCATGCTACATGATTGATTGGGATATGTGAGGTAAATAAGTGACTAATGTACTTGCATTTGTAGATGACTTCATCATAAGTGTTGAGTAGAAGGGGGAGGAAAGAGGTCTCATGGTAGTCAATGCTGAACATTCAATACAAAATAAACACATCCTTTGAGGGCCACACCTATAGTCCTGAATGTGAAGTCATGTAGACGTTCACTAATTATATGAGGGGGAACCAAAGGTGTCTTAGTTTCTAACAAGTTAAAGAGATCTTGCTGGAAAAAATCTGAAGAATATTTCTGACCAAACTCAAAGTTATCCTGGAAACTGAAACATATAATTTTGTATCAGCCAAAGAGGCAATTTAGTGTTCTGAGTTTATCACTTAGACCTTTCATTATAACAGTGGTGGGAGAAGGTTGAAGGAATCGAGAGGGATACAAGAGCTGGGGTATAGTAATACACCGTGCACAAAGGTGAAGAAGAGAGGATGCAAGAAGTGAAAATCTTTTGGAACAAAAGAGGCACTTCAGAGTGGAAGTGATACTGCAGTGAGTGTGGGTGTGTCTGGTATGTACTTGTTTGTCTGGTGTACTATTGCCTGTGTGTGAATGGGTGGTAACCAGACAGAAGATAGAATTTATAATTATATGCCATATTTTCGGTGTATTGTTTTGTCAGCTAGCACTGAAGTTGAAAGGTCTTGGCGATCTCTGTATAAGTAGTAAGAAAATTGATATTGCTCTTTTCTGAAGCTGTTGACCTGTAACAACAATCATTTCTTTGCAACATGTTAATTGTCTTTTTCAAGAGGCATTATCACACTGCTCAATAAGGGCCTAATTCAAAAAGGTAAATCTACATGTGTATATTTACTCATGTGTAGATCTACTCCTACACTTACTTGTAACTCGCCACATTTTTTGCTATTCACAATTTCTGAATCGAGTTTTACACTGATGCATAGACTTTCATGTCTCCACCCCTATGGGAAAGTATGGGGAAATTTAATAAAGTCTATTATCTTAAAGAAAATATATATTTTAACGTATAATATAAATGTAAAATAATTTACAAATATTTATTTTTAACCTAAAACTAGTATAATTAAATATACACCACATGAATGCAACAAATTAAATGTTATTAGATAATTACTAATTGTTTCATAAAAAATTTATTTTTGAAAAAAACTCCCTTCACTGGAATTTTTATTTATTTAACTTTTAGAAAATGTGGTTAAAGGATAGGTATAATTTAAATAATTATAAATAATTTTGAACTTAAAAAAAATATATATTTTATTAAGTTTATTATTACAGTGGAAAAAATCTATCAAAAATCAATAATAATAGCATTTATTGTATTTAATGTAGATATATAAATCACACTGATGGAATGCCAATGTCAGAAATACTATGCTGCATATTGTGACAGTTGAGAAATACTGATTTCAATTAAGACATTAATTCGTAGCTGTAATATTGTAAATGGCACATGTGAGTAATTTTCTGCAGGAGAAATCTTTAAACATTTCGAATAATATAAAAAAAACTATGTTAAAAACAAATGGCATCTAAAAATGGACCCACCATAATCCATACTGGTGATGGTCTAGAGATTTTAAGAGATGAGAGTTAATGGATGCTTTTATTCTTCCAATTCTACTTGGTCCGGTAGAAGGCAGCAATGATGAAACTTTTCAGACAGTTTTTTTTTTACACTATAGATCATATGACACATGGACATAAAATAAATGCTACAACATTGCAAATTATGTATCATATTTCTGAGTTGTGTCAATAAGATGTACATTTCAATTTTTTTTAAACAATGGCAATAATTAATTCATTAGTTCAACAATTTTTGTGAATGTTTGCTTCATAGCATATATCTATGCCAGCACTAGAATATAATATCACCGTTGTACCAGTTGCAGCAGTTGACTCTTTTTTGTCTGTCATTGACAAATTTATTCTCTACTAGTCATGCTCAAACTCAAACCACTACTACTGTAGTGCAGCTTTGTTTACTAAAAAATGCAATTTTTGAATCTGGCTGTAAGACTGTCTAATTGAAGATTAAAAGCAACCTGACTTACACAGTTTGTCAATTTGTCATTGTTCAAGGTATTTTGAATGTTAGCAAATGGAAAATTATGAATTTTTATGCTCTGAATTTTCATATTCATCTTTTTTGTAATATCAGTGCTTTGTGTTTTTGGCACGTGCCATTAATGCAAATATTGCTGGTGACTTTAATTTTCTTTACGTTTGTGACCTGGCTGAGCAATCTAAAACTATATCAGACGAAACCTGAATTTCTTTAGTATTTGACTTCAGAATCTATCCTGTCTTATTTATGACACAACATGAATCTCAAATGCTTTTTGTACAGTTAGCTTTGCCAACTCAAGTATAAAGTAGAGGATGGACAATACATAATCATAATACAATGAGAAAGTAAGAATTTAGAGAAATATTATTATTTACGGAGTAATTGGTGGAAGTTGAAGAAATATATTCTAAATTACATAAAAATTAGTATTAGACACTGATCTTCTTAATAGCCTTGCTGGAGCATATCTGATCCATAGAGCCAGGCTCCAGTGTTTAAGTGATGATAGTTGTGGAAAATAACTTCAAATGCACTTTGAGCAAGTTCACAATTGTAAAGCTACACCTATGATAATGACAAGTATATGACATGAAGGTTGTGAGCTCGGTATTATACGGGGCAGAACTCTGGGGTCTAGAGAACATGCCACACCTCACTGTAGCTGGAAATCGTTTTCTACGGAATACAACTGCTCTGCCACAAAGCACTCCGACACTACCTTTGTTGATAGACCTTGGCCGTAAAGCGCTAGTTGATCTTGTCAGGTTGTGCCCTATTCTGTATTGGCGCAGAATCTGGAGCACACCAGAACTGCTACCATACGCCCAAGGCCTTAGGGATATAATTAAGGCATACACTTTTCATAACATTCGCTGGCTTTGTGAAATTAGAGCATTATTGATAAACATGGGCATGAAAGATTTATGGGAAAACCCCATGTACAATCCAATTCCATCTAAAGATATTGTGAAAGAAAGATACTGGAATATGCTCCATTATAATACCTACAATAAATGTGATAGGTCAACGCAATCAGGGTTTTTCTTAATAGTGAAACCCCGACCTAAATTGGAGATGTACTGGGATATTATATCCAAACCATATGATCGGAAGTTGTACTTCCACCTTAGATTGGGGACTTTGCCTTTGTGAACGTTCACGGCTAAGTGGGCAAGTGAGGGCAATAGTAAAGGCCCCTTTTGTGATAAGTGTGAAGAGTCTTATGCTCATGTTCTCTTTGTGTGCCCAGCATACACAGCTCCGCGCAAAGCGTGGTTGGCTCCATTATGCAGATTGCTGTCTACCAGAACATTTAGCACTGCAATGAGGATATTGTGAAATGATACTCTCCCATGTATTGCAACAGCTGTAGCCACGTATCTGAGCTAGATGTGGGCTATAAGATCAAAATCTCTTTTAACCAATTGATTAATTGATGTCTGGCATCTATGTCTGCATCTTATTCTTTTTAATAATTGCCTATGTTTAATTACCTATTGTAATTTCAATCAGGACAATCCAATTTTTATACTAATGCTTTATCTGTATGTTTAATATGATTTTCAAGCAAGTGTAAGATTGATGTGTATCTTTTATTGTATTTTTAAACTATTTGCACTGAAACATTTTGTAACAAAAATTAGTTTTATTAGATGTATTTCGCTTTTATGACATTTATTTGTCGAATAAAGCTTTTGGATTGGATTGGACAAGTGAAAGGTTATTACTTGTAACACTAGGAAAACAATAAGTGCTTTGAGTAATTTTACACAGCACTGTATAGTAAAGCTGGTATGAGCTAATAACTGTAACCAATCTATTTGTTCAAGCTAATACCAATATTAACCTATTGAAAGATATTATACCTTTGTTTGATAAGGCATTTATGACTAAAGATATATCATACCAATATCACAAGCCAATCTATATGCTTCCAGATGGGAAGCCTAGTGAATGTTTTAGAACAGTTTGTTTGCACACGTAGGATGACATTTCTGATGAGGCTTACTTACACTACGCACCTTGCGGTCTTGTTATATTTTTAATTGTGGAATCTGATAATGAAATATTGAGAATTATCAGATATTCTTCAATCAACTTAACCAATGTGGATAATAAAATATGTGCCACTCTAGTGAGTAAATATTTAATGTTTTTCCTGGATACTTTTATTTACAAGGACCAAAATGGGTTCATTACTTCAGATCATCAACCCATAGTATAAAAAAACAAGTCTATTATATATTATTTGGAAAATCAGGTTTTAAAAGGAGTGAGGCACAAGTAACATCAAACAAGGCAATACTCTTCGAACTATTTATATCTGATTATGTCTGGGCTTCTAAGTTGACTTTCAGTTTAGATAATACATTTATTTATATGTTTTGCCTTCTGCGTTGTAATTTCTACAATCGGTGCAAATGCAAATTATAATTGGCTTCTTGGTGTAAGGTAGCTCCAGGAGCTATGCAAGTTTGTCATCTATATACATATATTTGCATACCAGCAAATGGTTTGTTGGCTTTTTAAGCCAGAGGCACTGTCAGAGTTAGTGGTATAGTGCTCAGAAACATGGAACATTATCTTTCAGTATTTATCAATGAATGCTTATACTTTTGTCCAGAATATGGATAATGATTTCAAATCATGACGTGTTCCCAAGTTTCCATTAGCTTCTGAATTTTGTAAAACTAATAAGAAGATGAAAAATGACATTTTTGTCCCCGACATTGGGTCCTGAAGCCTGCATTAATCAATTGGCAACCTTGGTTTTCATGTTTCTGGCAATTATTACATCTACATTACTACCATAAATAATTTACTTTCTGTATTCTGTGTGCTTGAAGAATACATTGCAGTATTGTCTCCTATATGGAAACCAAAACAAAGTGTCTTAAATTGGATATTTTCCTAAAAAGACGTTGCAAATGTTGTAATTTATTGTAAAGCCTCCTTTACATATTTGAATTTTAATAGGAACTTGAATAAGATGAACCCTAGTTTTTATATATCAAACAAGCCTGCAAGGTTGAACATGGAGATTCATCAAATGCTGCCGAAGTATAGAAGTCTTGGTGCTCCAAAATGTGAAGTTTAATGTGTGATTTCACAACTGATTAATGGCAGTGATGGGGTTGAAAATAAGACTTCTTTCAAAATTGCCTAACTAGCATTATTCTGTATGCTAAACGAACATCACCATGGTTTCTCAGATTGGACACATACCATAAAAATGTTATTGATATATTACATTTCACTACCTAGTATCCTTTAGAACTACATTTATGGATGTCCTAGGCCTCTAATCAGTTTTGCATTTCTGTTAAACCGATGAGTATTGGTCATTTGGTAAGATGGGGTAAGGTTAGAGACAAACAGGACCTGAGCTGTTGGCTAGCAGGTATGTATATTTTGGTATTTCTCACATTTACCGTAATCATTTGAAAACGGCCATGTTAATATTGTTGAAGCATCAATTGCATTATGCTTTTCAGCTAGGTCATTATTATTAGCAGGTATTAAGCTCCAAAATCAGAATAGATTAGTACTGTGCAATCGTATGGATATCAATATTAAAGCCACCTGCCAGATACAGAGATGCTGCTACAAACTGAACAACAACTGGTTTAACCAAAAGTACAATAAACAATCTGTTGTATAGAGTCGTCTGAATGGTTGGCTCCCATAGTTTTGGTCCCGAAGGATAATGGAAAAAAGATGAGGATGTGTGTGGACTTGAGAAGTTTAAACAACTGCATCTGGGTAGACAGACAACCCTTACCTAATATCAATGAGGCTTTATCAAAATTGGGAGGTTCCAGTTTATTTAGTGTAATGGATCTATCTGCGGCATACCATCAGATTATGTTAAATGAAGAATCCAGACATCTTACATCTTTTGTAACCCCTTTAGGTGCATATAGATTTATTTGTATGCCTTTTGGGTTAGCAAGTGCTGCAGCTTGCTTCCAAAGAGTGATGAAGAATGTTTTGAATGGCATTGATTCTGTTTTATTTTTTCAGGACGATATTCTTGTCCATGGTAAAGATAGGGATAAACATGATGAAGTTTTGTTCCGCGTACTGTCCAGGTTGAAGGAACGGGGACTCACGTTGAAAAGTGAGAAATGTAAATTTAGGGTTACCTCTGTTTCCTATCTGGGTCATTCAATTTCTGGGGAGGGTATCAGCCCCAAAGTTGATCTAGCAGACGCAATATTGCAGGCACCATCTCCTTTAAACAAAGATCAAGTAAAATCCTTTTTAGGATTATCTGAGTATTATTCAAAATTTGTGTATAATTTTGCGAGTGTTATGCAACCTTTAAGAATTCTTCTTAAAAAAGGAGAGGAATTTAATTGGTCTGATGAGTGTGAAGATGCTTTTAAAAAAGTAAAAAAGGAAATTGCAGGTATGCCAACCCTGGGTCATTTTGATGTTCAAAAAAAGACCATTTTGACCACTGATGCTAGTGTACGAGGTTTGGGTGCGGTGTTATCACAGGTGGTGGATGGTAGTGAGAAGGTGATTGGTTTTGCTTCTCGCTCATTGAAGGGTGCGGAAGAGCGCTATTCGGTGATAGAGCGTGAAGCTTTAGCTTGTTACTGGGCTATAAATCATTTCAGATTTTACTTGTGGGGTATACCTTTTCATGTGAGAACAGATCACAAACCTCTTGTACATATGTTTTCGTGTAGGAATGTTGAAAGCACTACTCCAAGAATTAAAAGGTGGGTTGAGGGACTATGGGAGTACAATTTTACGGTGGAGTATTTACCTGGTCTAAGGAATGTTCCAGCAGATTTCCTATCTAGAATGCCTTTGGAGAAAAGTTCAATTAATAGCCTTGACAGCAATGTTTGTTGGGTGAAAGAGTCAGCTATTGATAAGGAAGAATGGAAAGCTGGTTGTGAGGGTGATGAGGCTAGAAGTATCATCATGAATTTCATTGTTAATGGTTGGCCTTCCTTGAATTTGGTTCCGAGTTGTGTAAGAGGTTTTTGGAATGTGCGTGAAGAATTGAATATTCTTCAAGGAGAACTTTTGCGGGGGGATAGACTTATACCTCCTGTTGACATGAGAGAGAAAATTGTCAATCTTGCCCATGAGGGCCATCTTGGGCGCAGTTTGACTAAGGCGAGAGTTAGAGAGTCTTATTGGTGGCCTGAAGTAGATCGTCAAGTGGAAGAAGTAGTTAAGGATTGTGTTATGTGTGCAGGAAATGACAAGTCGAGGAAAGTTAGGACTGCTCCTCTTTCTCCTGTTGCGATACCTGAACGTCCTTGGTCAAAGCTTGCTGTTGATATTGTGGGTCCTTTTGACACTTTGTCTCCCTCGGAAAGGTTTGTTGTTGTACTAGTTGATTACACATCCAAGTGGGTATCTGCTTCTTGTATGGGTTCAGTGGTAACTAAGAACATTATTGAATTTCTTAGAGATGCCTTTACATGTGAAGGCATACCCGATGTTCTTGTTTCGGATAATGGGGTGCAATTTACCTCTCAAGAAATGACAGATTTCTTGAAAGATCTTTCAATCACACATCACAGAACTGCCCTTTATGCCCCTCAGACAAATGGGTTAGTTGAAAGTATGAATAGATTGATTAGAGCTTCCGCTCAGAGTGCCTTAGAGAGAAGAGCTCCACTCAAGCCCATTCTACGAGAAAAATTGTGGGCACATAGGAATACACCTAATAGTGTTACTGGCTGTACCCCATTTGAAAAACTTAAGGGAAGAACAGCTGGTTCTAAGTTAAATCCTCTTTGGTTGAGTGTGAAAGACAGGGGTTGTGTTGTGAAGAATTGGAGACTTAACAAATATCAAGAGAATTACAAGCGTAGGTTTGATATGAGAAATGGGGTATGTCAATCTACTTGGAAAATTGGTGACCTGGTATTTGTTAAGAAAGCAGTTTGGTCTCCCAAAGGTGGTACAAAATATTTTGGACCGAGGCGTATTGTTAAAGTCATGAGAAATGTAGTTATGCTTGATGGGGGAGATGTGTGGAGTATGTCTCGTTTGTCTAAATGTGTTCATTCTGGGAATGGACACAGAGATTCCCCGTCTCAGCCCAAAGTTCCAAAATGTTATGAAAATTGTACTCATTCTGATCCACATACTCATGGTTCCAGGATCAGGAGACCACCATTGTATCTTCAAGACTACTGTGTAAAGCACTAATGGTATTAAGTTGTTTTATATTTGTATCTGCAAGTCTTATGTATTTGCTTAAACTGTGTTATTTTATCTTTCTTCTTTTTATGCTTTCTTTTGTGTTCTTTTACATTTTTTATAAAGGGAAGATGTGTTGTAGCTTCTCCTTTAAGGGATAGTTCTGTCTCGGAATGTGATGACATGGGTGGAGAGTGTTCAAGGGACTGAAGGGACAGTTGGAGCCATAGCCTGCTGTCATCGCTGTGTATTTGGTGGGTGTTAAGAATAAACACATGAAAGAGACTATGTGTACTTCATCATTATAATACAATCTCCTTGTATATCTATGTTAAATGCTCTGATTCTGCTCTGTTGCTACATGTCTCTTGATTCATTTTGGCCTTTACTGGGGAAGAGCCACTAGGTACCTTGGACCCAAACTTTGGAATGATCTGCCCATTAATATACCCAGGATTGAAAAGCATTTACCTTTAAGGAAGGCCTTAATCTCAATCTTACTTTGCTAGCTTTACCCTTTTTATTGGTTGTTTCCATTTAGTGTGCAACAGTCATGTTTCCAGTGCCACAAATGCTGTTTTAGTGAATTTTGTGCTTTGTAATTAATAAATAATAAATCTGATTAAATCAAATCCACCTTCTCTAAGAAAAAAGTGCACTGAGATTATTAAACTTACGAACAGATTAAAAAAACATATCCAACAGGTTGAGTGTCACCCTTGATCAGAGGTGTCCAATGATAAGTCCAGGAGTGCTGGATCCTTGCCAGTTTTGGAGGATATCCACACAAGATAAATAAGCACATTGAATCTCCATTGATCAGTTGGCATACATCTGAGGCTCCTAAACTCACACTGGACACAACTATTGTAAATGTTTACGGGGCACTAACTGTTGAGGAAATACCTAAATGGAGTTGATATTTGGGAGGGGTGAATGTGCCTGAAACCATCGTAGTGTGTAGGTCCATTCACTAGTGCTGCAATATTATTTATTTTTTGGGACTTCTAATTGTCGAGGCCAGCAAAACAATGTGAATTGCAGCACACAAAACATACCCTTATAATTTGGATAACAATTAGATGCATTTGTTAAATGTTTTACTAATGGATATAACTAGATATGAGTTATAAAATCTGTCAAATAGGCGTTATATATTCAAAACATCACTTGAGATAATGTTTATTAATGGTATACTGTATTTTCTGGAATATTAATCACTCTTCAATTCTTCCAATAGTTGATCATTCTTGCTTGAGTGATCAAACCTAGTGGTATTAATGGTGTTCTATATTGTGTGCGTATTTTGATGGAAGATTGGTTGTAAGCATGGTAGGCAACATCACTTCTACTTTTTCTGTCGAAGGCATGAAGTAGGTGGCTGTATATGAATATGTTTATGTCTAGTATATGGGTCTATGCATCTAATACAATGGGAAATCAAGTATTTATAGTGCTAGAATGCCTTGTTCACTGTTGTAGGACGTGCCCAGTAGGTAATGGTAGTGGTGGAAGTGGGAGAATCAGACTCATAAAGTATACTATATTAAAAAGATGGTGTTCACTCTCCAGTCTTTGGATAACGCCGGGAAAATGTCCAAGTGGCTTAGGGATGTCATGCCTAAGATCTTTCTCCCATCTCCTAGAGAAAGCTGGGAACTTAACGAAAGGTTGAGTAGAGAGGACTCTATAAATTGGGGTCCAAGGCTAGGAGCATATCGTTAACATTTCTAGTCCTGGACAGGCCTGGTGGGTAACTCGTGAAAGCCAGTTTTTTTTTTTGACAAAAAATAAACTTGATTCTTGCTAGTTTGAAATTTCATGCCCAAGCCACAGGACATTAAAAAGGTGCACTTTTGCTCTGCAAACTTGATGGCTGAGAACCATGCAAGGAAGATGCACATCTTGCAGTATATTATGGTATTTCCCACCCCTTTGGGGGTGTTCCATGGTCACCCATAGGCATAATTTGTGCATAACTTGCAACAAGGCTTCAGGTGTTTTCCCCCACAAGGTCTGGCAAATTTGGGGAGGTCTACAAACCTCACAAAAATGTGAAAAGAGGAAAATAATTGGTTTCAAACAGCCAATCAGCTTCCACTGCCATTATTTTTTTAGGGTCAAGCCTGCGTAAGCCATGCGATAGTACGTACGCTCTCGCTTGTGAGACACTGTTGTTTACAAAAATGACTTGGAGCCCACCCTTTGCTACCATTTGTTGGTTTGTGTGGCATTTTTCTATACAGCCTTGTAATTGGTCATTGCAGGCCAAGCATAATTTCTGTCCTCTACTGTGGAGTAGGGACCAAACACTGATTGATTCAACTTATTCAGCGCCTGTCCGCTGCTCCCAACGTGATTGAGGTACTATTTTGTTCTTTTTAGCTTCTAGTGCCCTGCAAACAGAAGGCAGAAGACTCCAGAGTGTGAGCCTTTGTATAATGCAAGTAATGGGAACAGAAATGTATTTAACCCAGGGTTCCGAAAAAGTGAACTCGCTTTTAGCTGCATGCCAGCATTGTTGAGCTGAATCGGCATTTTAAAGGTCGGCCAGCAAATTATTTTTTGAAGATCAGTGTAACTAGCAAAAACGTGCCCAGCAGGACAAACAAAACTGTATAGTTTTATTTTCCATAGTTAACTTTCTTTCATTTTGCCGAACCTTCTTTTCTAACTTTGGAGACTCTGGTTTTGTGTTTTTTGCTTGTGGACGCTAATCTCTAAAGATGACAACTATGATCTTGTTCTAAATATTGCAAAGTGACATTGTTTCTTAAGTTTAATTTACAAAATGATGCCCCAACACATAATCATGCAGTATACCCCAACCCACCCCTCTCAAATCTGCCCTACTCCTATCCAATTTGGTCAGGTTTAAGGCCTAGCCACAGTCATGTTAACGTTAAGCGAGAAAATTATAGTCAAAGATAGTCAAGTGATTACAATTAGCCTAAACAATACCTTAATTATAATTCGATTAAATTAACTTGGCTTTCACCATGGGTAAATACAGCCACTTGCTAACACTTGGATTAATACTTTTGCTCACTGATTAATATTTTAATACACAGATGAATATTTGATGTATAACATTATGGAGCACTAAATTATGCTGCTCCACTGAGAAGCGTATTTCTGGACTTTAACTGCCAGAAAACATTGTGTTGCTCCCTGGTTGATTGTATGCATCAGACAGCCTGCTTTGAAGCACATTTGGTGGGATATTGGGAGCATGTGCAGCTGAGCACGAAGAGAAGACACATAGTCAAATTTGCTATGGTTGGTAGTGAGTCTCAATGGGGCATTTTGAATGATTGGTGGATGACCCTGACTTTTTTAGGAAGCCCTAGCCAGGTTGAATTACCATAGTCCAGCCTAAAAAGGACAAAGGCATTGTTGACCATTACCTTATTAGTGAAGGAGGCTAAAGTAAAGATCCTCATTAACCGTTTAAGGTGGAAGAGACATGATTTAGTAATTGCAGTGAGGTTCTTATCAGAGTTTGCTTTCCAAGATAATACCCTGGTTACAGGCTGACCCAACAGAAGGCAGATACCCATTTCAACAGGCTGAAGAAGTGTGTCCCATATAATGATTTTGTTACATAGAAGGAGGCTTTTAGTCTTGCTAGGAATGAGTTTTAAAAAACATTCGCTTTCATCCAGCAATGAGTGGTCAGCAAAGCCGTTGACAAGTCAGGGAGGTTTTTGCTCGTATGAGGGGGGATGCGACAGATCAGTTGAATATCTTCCACATAAAAGTTGTACACAAACTGCTGAAGCAACAAAACACAGGGCATAAGATAAAGTGCAGCAATATTATTGTCCTGATCTGCAAACTTGTCCCTTCTTTCTCAGAGATCATTTGAGTGGCTTGGCTAAATCCCGAAAAGGTGGAACCATAGAATCGACTGTAGATGGATGAGCAAGCTGGTTGATGGCGTAAAAAAATCCCTAGTAGAATTTTTAGCATTCATAATCTTTCCCGTGTAAAAAGTTCTCCAAGCAGCACCTACTAGATAACAATATAACCTTAATTACTGGCATTAAGAGACTGTGGCATCATGGTTGTACATTTTATACCACACTCTTTTCACCTTAGTCAGGTGAACAGTGCAGAAAGGCAACCTACGGTATCTGGTACACACTGTTCCCAGAAGCTTACCCTTACCTGGGTACAGAGACTTAGTCTGAGGGTCCGATCATGACAACGTCAGATAATGTAATATCTTTCTAATCCTTATCATTTGGGACAAATGAAATGGTACCAGAATCGGGGATAGCAACCATAGCAAGACTAAAGCGAGGATGAAAAGCAAACATCTCTGTGTCCATCATTGATTCATGACAGTCAGATTCAGACCTCTACAAAATCTGTGATGGTATGAGGGATCAAGGATGATACAGGCTCATAACGCTTACATTTCTGGAATGCTCTATAGAGGTCATTGAACCTCTGGCCCAACTGGGTCTTTGATCAGTTCTAGCCAGCTCCTCTGCAGAGTCTTTGTGGCTCCTGAGGTCTCACTTCCTGTAGCCAGCATCCATGCATACTGCAATCAGTTGGGCTCTCCTTGACACTGTATAGGTCATGAGCATGCTCCTTTTCACATATCAGGCAATATACAATTTCTTCTTCCAGGGAGGATTCCAGTACCATGGCTTTACGGTCTCGCAATGACTGGTCCTGGCCTAGGCCTCGAGGCATAAACAGCAACTAACAGAATACTTTCCCTGGTACATATGTCTCTGACCTGGCACACACATTCTCTTTCTGGAATACAGGCAGAATGGCACTACTGGCTGGATGGGACCTGCATATGTCCTGCTTGGGTGCACTGGTGGGAATCCAGAACCAACAAAGCCTAACATGTCTTTTGTGAGGGAATGCTCTTTCAATGAGGAGACAATGAGTCATTCAAGCTTTCTGCTCTCTTACTGGGGTGCCTGGGAGGGCAAGGAAGAGGCTGCTACCTACTGCTCATGCCATGTGGATTAGCTTAATCAGAAAGTAGACGCTATCACCCATGGTCCTAGAGTGGTAAATGATGGCCAGAACATTGCAAAAACAGGGGTGGGGGTACTCGGGTGCTTGTAACAGGTGAGATGCTAACTGCCTGGGAAAGGATGTATATCCCAAATCCCACTATGCATCAGTGGGGTCTCTAGAGGGACAACAGCTTACAGATTGAATATCAAGAGGTTTTCATGTGTCTGTGCTTTACAACTACTTAAGAAAATAGAAGAACTTAAATGACCCTGAACAGGAACAACCGTTCTGTGAATACAAGTATTTTGTCCACCAAAGGCACCCTTTAATGTGCCCTCATTCTTACAGTTTTGCATTGTACACATGTCAATGGGAGAAGTAAGGACTTTAGTTATGGGTGAATAGAAGGATTTTACAGGCCAGATGGCTAAAGGCCCACTTCCATCCCAAGGTACAGGGAAAAAGGCCCGTGTCCATGTATCGTAATCTAATGCTATCAGCCTTGTAATTCCTAAAAGCGATGATACTCGGGTGCAAACCAGATGCGCAGAGCTTTGTGAACATTACCAAACATCTTGCAGCACCTTGAGTAGGTCACTGACAGATCTGTTGAGCTCACTGAGAGAGACACAATAGGCTGACAGGACAGTGACAAATAGGGCAGGGTGGCACACATTTCCAGTTCATGCAAGGACTTTTTTCCGTACACGTCCCCTTGTATTGCTACTCTCAGACCGATGCACCCACTTATATCCCATCCATAATCCAATTCGCACTGTCTTATTTTGATAGTAACTTTTGACCAGAAATATTTTACAAAGCATTGATGGTAGTGCATACATCTGTTGGGATGGGATACCCTATAGGTCAGACAAAAACACAATAGAAGTATGAGCTAATTACGCCAGTTATGTTGTGCACATTGATGAAGATGCACAATTAATGTATGCTATGAAATAAATGTGATTGAGGATATAACAAATAGTTGGCTCGTACAGAAGTACCTATTTACAGCATGGCAGAGAAGTAATGACCCTCCTCTCTCATACTGCAAAAAAAGTGACATTTCAGTGCTTTGGTAATCCTTGTAGAAAGGGGGTGGCCTGGATATCTTGTGGCAGATAGGTCCTAATGGACATAGAAAGTAGAAAGACTGGAGCTTATAGGTCGTGCGTGGTGGCTTAGCTATAATTAGAACGTTTAGGTGGTGGATTGCAAGTTTCCAGTTGGTGTATCTCATGCTAGGATGTCAAAGAGAGATAATATGGTGCCAGGCCATTTACTACTTTTAATACAAGTATCGTGAACTTGTGTAAAGCCTGATTCTTGGTTTTGAGCCAACGGGTATGCTGAGGTGGGGTGTGTATTTGTGTAACTTATTCATAGTTTGGATTTCAATGTTTGCCATCTTGTCTGCGGGAGTGGAGGAGGTTTGGGGAAGGCCAACTATAAGATCAATGTTCAGCAGACAAGGTTGTTGCAATAATAAGTCGAGGAGTATATTGTCTTTAATAAATGGTGTATTTGTATCTAGTGTGCGTTCAGTAGTTGTAACATACTGCAGTAGCTGTTTTGTTACTTTAGGCTTCAATTTTCATTCATGGGCTTCACAGAATCCAGACGTTTCTTGCTAATGAAGAACATTATTAAGAGTCTGGAAGAAAATGAATGGAGTCAGTGCGTGAAAGAAAGTATCAGTTAAAGATAGAAAGTGTAGGACTTCCGTCTTAGAGGAGTTCAGCATGAGTGACCATAATACCATACAGTGTTTGATTGTAGGGAAGCCGTTTGTGATGAGTGGCTGGAGGTGGGTTTAAAGTGTAAACGTAGGAAATTAGATAATGGTAGGAAAGACCAAAGGAAAGTGAGAAAAATTAGGCTTATCACGGAGTCTTGAGGTCCTCCTACTGGTAGAGAGGTGGGTGCTGAAATCGCCGAGTTCCTAGTGCCTGAGAATGGGTGATTGGAAAGGTAATAGGTGAACTAATTGACTGCCTGGGGAATAATGGCTAGTGACCTTAGAGAGGGGAGAACAGTAGAGTTGAAGGATGAGTACAAAAGTAAGAAGATGGTGAAAAGTTGATTTTGATGGTTAGTGGTGATAAAGTTAAACAAATGTGAAAATACAGTTTCTGATAAGAGTATGGTATGGAAGCCAGACTGTCAGGATTTCTTCACAGACACAACCAGGGAAAGTGCCACTAAGCATGAACAGAGAAAATTTAAGCCATCGTAGTATGAGTCAACAAACAATATCAGTTACCTCTTATTACAAAGGTCAAGAATGGAATCTCTGGAAGAGAGGGAAGTGGCATGTTGCTGTCCTATAGGGGAGATGGGGTTCCTGGTGAATGGTCTACTTCCAGGTTAATAGTGGCAGAGCATATGTAACCTCACTCTGAACATTGCTGAGTGTAGGCAGCATCTTGTGGTTCATTTGGTTTTCTGCTCTTGTTAGTTTGTTCATCAACTTAGGTTCTCTCCTCTTTCCTGTTTCCTCATTTTCCTGTTGCCTGCCTCATTTTATCTCATCTGGTGGTCTGTTGTGTGTTACCTTGTTGGTGAAAGAATCCTATTCTTTGGCATCCAGAAGGGTCAGCAATGGTATCCTGGTTGGCTTCTATCTTCAATGTGGCAGCCACTGTCATGGAGTAGGATGAGCTGAGTACCTTTCTGCTGGCAGACTTTCGCGCTTTGAATACCATTTACCCTTTTTTTTTCATTCAATATATTTTAATTGAGTTTCGTTTAACAAAAAGGAGCAAAGAATAATGAAAAGAAAGAAAGAAAGAAAAACCACAATCAGCAACAATACAGTCATACATTGGGCTATGCACCCTCAAGGTGTATAAAAGGTAAGTGTAAACAATAGCGCTTCGTGTATTTGAAATACAGTAGGGATATCTAGATGTAAAGCTACACGTTGCTATACAAATATGACGTGGGGGGCCTATTGCTAAAGGGCTACCGTTGGAAGGTCGGTATGAAAGAGAGTTGCAGCATAAAGAAGGGAAAGCAAAAATCAAATAAGTATGACCACAATGAACTAGCAACCTGAACCAATATAAAAACTGGCCGAAAAGTGGGTGAAGGGGGAAGAGGTGATGGGGAGATAATAGACTGCATGATAGCACATATAGCTCGCCACTTCTCTGTGACCTGGATGAACCTCAGGGTAGATCACATCCGCCTGGTTCCCCTTGGTCATGGATGACTATCATACTCCTAAATCAGACATAGCGTTACCGGTAAGGGTGGAATGCATAAGGTACATCAGGGTGTGAAAGTAACTTTCAGGAAGGTTTGCTCTTCTTCAAGAACACATCACAACTGTCCCAAAGTTGTTCTAGTCCATGACCTGAGTGGAACCTGGAGTTCATTTTGTTATCCGAACGCCTAGTAGAACAGAGCAAAGCGCACCATTTCTTCAAGGGAACCAAAGATGTGCATTTCCATGCCGAAAGTAGAACCATAACCCCATGGTTAGTGGCCGATTAAGGAGTGGTATGTCACCGGAAAGTAAGTATGGGAGAACAGATGTGCAAACACACCCAAAGCGACTGTTGGAAAGTCCGTATCAAAGGACATCATGAGAATGTTCTGAATTAGGGCCTGTACTCCGCTCTAGAAGAATCTAACCACCATACATGAGTAGAACATATGATCTATGTCACCTTGATCCTTACTGCATTTCCAGCACAGCCCAGAGGTGGCCAATCCAAATTTAGGAAGTGTTGCTGGTGTGCAGTATGTCTTATGGATGGACCAAAAGCGTGATTGTGCCTGAGCTAGAGTAATTTCCACATTAAAAAGAGAATGTCAGATTGGCTGCCATATAGTATCTGTAAAGTACTGAATGCAGGAGTAGGGAATCAAAGGATCTCATTTAGTCTTTAAATGCTTCATTAGGTAGTTCTTAGGTTGTTCGAGAAGCTTGTATATATTTGAAGCTGTGACCAATTTCCCTATATTTGTGTTGCACAGTAGGGCGGTCAGGAGGGTGGAATACCATCTATTTATTCTAACATTTTGAAATGTTTCCTTTTATTCAGAGCACCCCATATTCTCTGCCCACTAGTGCAGCAAACTTACCGTACTGGAATCAACACTACTCCGTTATGGACTTTCCTATTACCGTCCTGCTACCTGAAGAGCTCCTGTGTCTATGTTCCCCCTACCTGTTTCCCCTCACTTTCTCTAGAGTGGTGTATGAGCTTCTTGTCACCGTATAAAGACTCCGGGAAGGCAGCGGTTTTTAGCAAGTCTACATTTTCGTCTCGGGCTTGACACATATTGGAGGGTGTTATGAGAAAATTGGAGGAAAGATAAGGTAAGAGGTAACTGAAGACCAATTGTTTTAGTATCTTTGAAAATAAGGGTATATGATAAACTGGGCGAGAGCAGGAGAAGAGGGATCAGCGGTAGTGAGTTTTAGAAGAGTTAGGACCATGACAGCTTTGAGGCAAGTTGGGTATGTTCCAGTTGTGAGGAAATAGTTTAAGAGAGAGGTGAGGCAGAAAGGACATTGAATAGAAGTGCAGGAGGGTGAACGTTTGAGGACTGAAAGGATCAGATGGTTCACAGGATGAGCGGGACAGTTTGATAATAATGATGAGTTTGAATGGACATGAAAAATGGGAGAGTAGAGGCAAGGGATTTTGTAGGCATGCAAGAGGGGGCGTTGCAACAGTCTGACGTTTGCTCACTGTATTTCTCATAGGAGTTACTTTCGAGGAGGAGTAACGAAATTGTTAGCTGATAGTGATAGGTCATTTATGAATGGCTGCAGAGGAGAGAATGGTTTGTGTGAGACATTGTGGGGGAGGCTAAAGCGAGGTGCTGAGATTTGATAGTATGAAGATATAGCGTTGTCAAGTGCATTGGACAGTGTGTTTGTTGATTGTTTGCCTTTCTCTAGGTTTCAGATTGTCATGTTTTTATACCACTTACATAGTAATGCTCTCATAATGTGAGAAATGATGTGCATTCAAACTTGTTTGATGATGTTATTAAAGTGATTACACAATGTGGTTTTGGGGAGTGAAGCGAGGGCGTTATGCATCCAGAGCAGGGATGAAGGAAGGGAGTCTTCCATTTTAAAATGGAGGCATTTCCTGGAGGATGAAGCAGATGGGCAATAGGAACATGTGAAGTCAGTCATGATCAGATGGGTATGAAGTAACAATAGATTTGGGAAGGGGTAGTATGTTTGATATACGTAAGAGATGGAGAGGTCCCCCTTGACAATGTGTTGTGAGATTGGAGTTTGTGCAAGTGGTTGGAGAGGAGTAGTAAACAAATAGGTGAAAAGTGTATGTGAGTTTTATGAAGAATGAGGATGAGGAGGGGGACAAATTGAGTCGAGGTCTCATAGAAAGGGAGAGTGGAACATAGAAATCTGGAAACCCTTTCCAGATTTCTATGTTCCAGTTTTCCTATCACATTGTCAAGTCATTCCTTCACCTGTGGTGGGCTCAGTCTATGAGAACCAACTTTCCCCAATCCTCTGGAGTAAAACCAAACAAGATGCTCTAGTTTTTGTCGACCAATCCAAATTGCAATTCTGTGTGACAAAGCATGGGCTTTCTGATGACGTCCCACCCTTAGAACCTTTGCAAGTCGCCCAACCTTAACAGAGTCCTAGCCATCCGCTTCAAATCCTTGGTGATTCTTTACATTCTGGCTCACTCACAGTTAATTACCATAGTGTGAAAGCGAGGGTTTGTTGATCCTTTATCTGTTGTAAGTAGAGTTTTATTGAGCTAAGTGGGGCAAGAATATGACATTATTGCAACCAGATCTCTCTCATGTGCTTCCTTGGAGAACACTATTGACGATTCATGGTGGCATCTAGTCTGGTTAATTGGTCTAGGCCAACAAACTAGCATTCCAGAAATTGGATTCCTCTTGACCTCTTTTTTTGTTTCTGCAATCTAGTGAGTGTGTCATTTTACGCAAACATCATCTATGTAATTGGTTCAGCCATAGGGATTTGGTGGCGCGGTTTACACCTTCCAAGAGATGGCTGTCCTCCCCTTGACCTGGACATATGCTAGGTCTGCAAATGTATTTGTGGAACTGTACTTTTCTGATCAAGATACATGCAATAATAAGCTCATGGTGGTCTGAATGTCAGCTATTTATTGGTAACATTTAATACTAGGAACTCTATCTTACTATTACTAGTCCAATATTCATTTACCATGGGACACTATACCCTACCTATGTATTGAAGGGACAGATATGTTTCCTGCAGATAAACGGAGAAAAATGTAAACCTGGAATTTCTAGTCACTGCCTTGGTGTATTCCAACGATATCACCCATTCAGAGTCCAACAGATCTCTACTGAGTTTTGTGTTCCATGGTTCTCTTAGTGTTTTGATTGATGTCTGGAGTGACGAATGGTGGCCCATGAAGCAGGGTCACTGCCTTTATCACCCCCGCCATGTGTTACTGTCAATCAGTCAGGAGTTTGTAGAGCGCAAATACTCACCTGTGAGGGTCTCAAGACGCTGAGGGGGTGAGGGGGCTGCTGATCCGTCTGGACGTGGAGGTTCAGTCAAAGAGCCAGGTATTGAGATCCTTCCTGAATTGGGTCAGCGACTGGGATTGGCTGAGGTGGCGGGGCATGGTGTTCCAGGTCTTGTCGGTGAGGTAGGAGAAGGATATTCTTCTGGTTCTGATCTTGTGAATCCGTGGGAAAGTGGCCAGGGTAAGTTGGGTGGAGCGAAGTTGTCTGGTGGGTATGTGGAATGAGAGGCGGTGGTTCAGATATGCTGCTCCTGCGTCATGGAGAGCTTTGTAGGCATGTGTTAGGGGCTTGAAGGTGATTATCTTCTTGACTGGGAGCCAGTGGAGTTGTCAGAGGTGTTGTGTAATGTGGCTGCAGTGGGGGATGTTGAGGACCAGTCTGGCTGTGGTGTTTTGTAAGTTATGAATTTTCCTGAACTGTTTCTGAGTGACGCCGGCATAGAGTGCCTTTCTGTAGTCGAGTCTACTGGTGATGAGTGTGTGGGTGACCATCTTTCTGGATTCTGTGGGGGATCCATCTGAAAGTCTTTCAAAGCAGGAGGAGCATGTGGAGGCAGGATGAGGACACGGCTTTGATGTGGGGGTTCTTTGTGAGCGATGAGTCCAGTATGATGCCGAGGTTACATGCGTGGTCTGTAGGAGTGAGAGGGGTTTCCCAGTGTGATGCACCACCAGGAGTCATCCCAGGCTGAGGAGGTGGGTCCCAGTATGAGTACTAAGGTCTTGTCTGAGTTGAGCTTGAGGCAGCTGTCTTTCATCCAGGTGGCAACTGCCTTCATCCCGCTGTGAAAGTTGCTTTGGTTGCTGTGGGTTAATTGGTGAGGGAAATGATCTGCTGGGTTTCATCGGCGTAGGAGACGATGTTCAGTTTCTAATGGTTTCTGATGAAGGCGGCGAGGGGGGCCATGTAGACGTTGAAGAGAGTGAGGCTTAGGGAGGAGCCCTAGGGTACTCTGCAGTGCAGTCTTGGTGCTTTGGTTACATCGGAAGCTGGATTGAAAGATGTACAGGACATGGTTCTCTTCGATGAACTTGGAGAGTTGGGCGTTGAAGGCCTTCTTGATGATCTAGACTGGGAAGGGGAGGAGGGAGATGGGTCTGAAGTTCTTGAGGTCAGTTGAGTCGGCGGATGGCTACTTCAGCAGGGGGTTGATCTCAGCGTGTTTCTAGTCCGTGAAGGTAGTATTTTCAATGGAGTAGTTGATGGTGCGGCGAAGCTCTGGGGCTGTGGAGGTGCCTGCACCATGGAAGATGTGATACAGGAATGAGCCTGATGGGTATTGAGTGTGTCATCTGCGGTAAGTGGAGTTCAGTTGAGCAGGGTCTGTTGCGGTACGGCGACGTTGCGTGCAGTGGTGACAGGCGTTGTGGCAGGGACTTGGGTGTCAAAGCTGTCGTAAATTTGCCTGATCTTGTGGTGGAAGAAGGTGCCGAGTTTGTTGCAGAGGTCTTAGGAGAGTGGGACATCTGTGGTCTCGATGTTGGGCCTGGTGAACTCCTTGACGATGGCGAACAGTTTTTTGGTGTTGTGTGCGTTGGCATTGTTTCTGTCTTGGAGGGACGTTTTCTTTCTGGTTTTGAGGAGTAGGTGGTGTGCGTTGATAACGGTTATGAAGTTTGCACTGCTTTCCGAGGTTTTGTAGTTCCTCCATCTCTTCTTGAGTGCATCTGGATTTGTGGAGGGCATGAGTGAACCAGCTGGCTTTCTTGGAGTGTTGATTGACTGGTGCCTTCTTGAGGGGTGCCAGAGTGTTGGCGCAGTTGGAGATCCATGGGTGAAGGTTGCCTGCTGAGCTGTTGGCGTGGTAGTGCTGAGGAAGGGGGTGAGATGTTGTTTGGTGGCCTGGTTCCAGCTACGACGGGTGGGGGGGTGATGGCCGTGGTGAACGATGGGAGTAGCGAAGGCAAAGGGAACGCAGTGGTGGTCGGTCCAAGGGTGCTCAGTGGTGTGGCTGTAGGTGATGTCCCCGCTGGTGAAGAAGATTGGGACGAACCTGTGTCCTACTGTGTGGGTTGGAGCAGTGACTAGCTGCTTGAGTCCGATGTTGGCGAGGTTCTCCAGAAGGGATGCAGTGTTCTGGTCTCTGGGGTTTTCCAGGTTGAAATTGAGGTCGCCTAGTAGGATGTATTCAGTGGATGCGAGAGCCCGGGGTGTGATGAGGCCTACCATGGCATTGGTGAAGGGTGGATGGGGGCCGGAAGACCTGTAGACTAGGGTTCCGCGGTGGGTGGCGTTGGGGTTGGTCTGGATCTGGAAATGGAGGTGTTTCATGGTTGTCGTTGGGTCGTTTGAGCGAGTGGTCAGGCGGAGGCTGTGAGCTGAAATAAGTTAGTAGTTTGGAGTTTCAGTGAGAGTTTTCCTTAACATCAGATAGCTTTCACAAGAGCCTTATATGTCATAAACTGGCCTGCAGTAATGCCGAAGAGTTGTCTTGTTTTAACTAGGGGTGGGCGGAATTTGCGGAATTAACCTTCGCAAATTATCGCGAGAATGTTTAAAATTATCGCAAACAAGCAGAAATATCGCGAAGATGCGGAAGTTTTTTTCCGGCATGTTCGCGAGATTTTCTGCATGGTTGCGGGTCGCCAACTTACCCATGTGGTTGCTTGCGGGCGCGGCCATCTTGTTTTGAGTTGTTCTCGCGGTGCATGATCGCGAGAAGAAAGACGTGATCGCGCGACGCATGACGTCACTGCGGGCGCGAACTGTCGCGAGACAGCGCAAATGGCTAAAAACAATACAACATCTCATGGAGAACGCGACCGGATCAAGAAAACTTGTCGGCGAACGCAGGGATTCAGGTAAGGCGATCGCGCGCGCGCGAGAATGTATCATTTTACAGCGCGAGCAAGAAACAAATTATCGCCAAGCTGCGGAAACCGGAATTTTTGACATTTTCGCGCTCTCCGCGGAACGCAAAAATGTCAAATTATCGCAATTTCCGCGAACGGAACGAAATTTTTGCCCAGGCCTAGTTTTAACACACTTATAGATTGTGCCTCCCTCCTAGCTTGTATCTAGTTTATATGCTGCCGTTTCAACCAACTACTGTGACCCTATCTAGTACTTTTAATTTTTTTAGGGATCCAATCAACTTCAAACAAGTACCTGGCTTTCACCATAGGCATTGTTGGGGTGTTGGTTCTCTCATGCCACTTGTCTGCCCTATCCAGACTATTGGATGTACTGCCTTGGGCTGGAAGGGTTGAGGCAAGGACAGAAAAGGGTTAAAGGAGAAACAGATTTTAAAAGGTCTACTGTTGTCTCAGTGGTAACCCAGACAACTTTGGCCTACAAAAACATAAGAGACTGCCATGGATAAGCTCAACAACTTGTGCATACCAAAACGTGCTACACAAACAAATCCCACACTCTGAGGGATGTGTGGCGTACCAGTCACGAGGCAACCTACCCAACCTGGGGCGTAGGTAAAAGGGCCTGTATCCCACAGTTGTCAATCAATTGCCACCAACTATTAAGTCGTGTCGTGGCCTGATATGGGCCTGTACTGGCCAATGTTAAAATACGTTTATCTCAGTGAACCTCATCTCCACCATAGTTGAGTACTCTGTTGAGGAGCAACTTGCACAAAAGCAGAGCACCTACGGGGGGACTAGTGATAAGAATCTCCTGTGGGGGGAAAACATACCAAGTCAGTCCGAAATGCTGAAATGAGGAGCAACGAAGCATCACTTGGCTACTGCACCAGGTTTTTAAAACCCTGCAGCTGCAAGAAGGAATTTGAGCAGCGGGGTGACTGTAAAGGGAGGCAGAAACGAGCTTGAAAGAAGCGAGTGGCCCAGCTATGGTGCATTTGTGCGGCTCTGCAAAAAAGTGCATGAGCTTTGTAGAAGTGCACGAATGTCCAGAATGTGTTTACATAGGGGAATGGAATGGAGGAGATCGACAGAGCATGTTTAAAACACCATGTATGCACCAGTGAAATAATTATATGGTTGGTGAGGTGATGTTAATAAGCAGGACTATGATCATATGTAGCGAAGCGGGCCCAGAACATCAGGGCACAGATCCTTCAATGCACTCTTCCGGCATAATGCACAGTTACCTCTACCGTGTTCTCTATTTGTCGGTGCTGAAGCTCCCAAGTTACACGGCGTCTGCAGAGCGAGCTGCACCTTCCAGCATCGTTCTCTTTTTTTTTTTTTCTTCATGCATGGGCGGCAGAGATGCGTTAAGACAGCATCTCTCTCCCGCCATCTGATGAATTCTGTCACGCGGCGCTCCGCGCGCCCCAGCTGGGGAGCAGGCCAGCATTGCCCGGCGACCCCGCAGCGGTGACTCCGGCGCGAGCGCATCCCCGGCTGCGCAGCGCAGCAGAGGAGGAGGAGGCTACTGACTGCCCGCGCGCTCGGCTGCACCTCGCGCCACAGCCAGGGGAGTCATTGGCATGCAGGGCTGCGGAGCACTGCCGCAGAGCAGGCGGCCGTGGAAGGGGCATGCTCGCCCTGCAGCTCTGTTTCACAAGAGGATGTGATCCGGCCGAGACCCGGAGACATGGCCCTGGACGCCCTGCTGCAGAGATTACAGGCGGTTTACCGAGGCACAGGTAGGAGGAGCCGCAGGGCTTTAATAATCCTCTTTAATGCGCAGCGCGGCCATGGGTCTCGGGCATTTAATGAAATAATTTAGGATGAAGGTGGCACATTGTACTGATTGGGTGACCTTGCACAGCGCGGGCGGCTCATCGGCAGTCTGCACGCTGAAGGGGGCCATTCAGTTTGGAATTTATAATGATAATTCCGATGTGGGCTCTGGTGGCATCTGCTCTGTGCGGTTTACTGATGTGTAAGTGTAAGTCTAATCATTGAACGGTGATTCGCCTCGCAGGATCTGCGAGTAGGATAGTGATTATTCCTGAATGGCCGGGGCAAAGGAAGTGATAGGTTAAAATGGGACGATTGTTTCACACAGTTGTACAATTATAAACCAGTGGAAGGCAGCATCCCACACGCCGCACGGTATATATATAAACGTTTTTATCGTGTACATAAGGACTTACCTGCCTGTCTGTCTGCACACCTGCTTCTATATCTCCTTGTTTCACCTGCTTCCCTATCTCCTTGTTTCACCTGTCTGTCTATCTTTGTATCTCGTCTCTTCGTCTGTCCGTGTGTCCATACATCACTCCCTGGCTCTCCACCTGCCTGTCTTTACGTCTATCAGTCTTTTTGTCTGCATCTCTGAGTATCGTTTTCCATATCTTTGCCTCTGTGTTTTTGTAGGACTGCAAATTATATCTGTCTTTGTATATTTCTGTCTTTGTCTGTCTGCCTTGTTGACAGGCACTCACTCACGAGTGGACAGGCTGACAGACAGGTAATCTAGCAACTGGTATTCCTCCCTATTTGTCTTTAATTTGTTCTGTCTTCTAATTGTCAGTCCACCATTTTACCTTTCTGTATGCCTAGCCTGATGCTCTACCTACCTTCCTTTACGGACCTTATTATGCAGTACTAGCTTTGAGATCCCGAAGGAAAATACCAAGGAGCGCGAACTGCTATAATCATGCTGTCTATATCACCCCTCCTTATACGGCCTGGATTACGTTAAACTGTACAGCACAGTGTGATTCCATACACTGTCTGCATCTCGTGGTAATATGTCTGATAGTTGCTGCTTATGTGATTCAATTTCTGTTGCAGCATTAAAACTTACACATAATCGATAAAGCACAAGCCATGTCTGCTCCCACTGTGACGGTTCCGTCCCAGATCCGACTCTCCTCAGGATTCAGGTGATGCTATAGGGGGTCCACCTCTCGACGTCCCCAACTCCTGCACTAATGGCACGGAAGGTTGGAGCAATCAAGCGAGGGAAGGGAAGGATGGGAACAGCAGGGAGTAGAACCTGTAAAGAAAACAAACATACAAACACAAATGAAGCGTCAAAACATATATGCTACACTCATCAATTCTCGCTAGTGACACCAGATCCTTGCAGGCTGATGGCTGGATTAGGAATGTTTTACATTTGCCGGTAGCACTATTACCTCATACACATACCACCAAATAAACAGAAGCAGGCACCTTACAGGCATCAGCTAAGAAACTCAGGCCACCACCACCCTCTGCAGAATTACTGATTGCCCCTTTAAAGAGCTGCGTGTAAGTTTAGAAACACCCGGAGCCTCTCCTTAAATCCCCCAGAGTCTCGCTTTGGAAACGTAGAAAAGCTTTCGTAGGTCACTTGTGAGGCAATAGCGATCGTTCAGAAAAAGCGATAATAACAACCTGGTTCAACCTGGCTAGACGAGGTTACTATTCCCTCAGACTATGCGTCCATACGGTTTCATAAGTAGTGTGTTCTGAGCCGCTTATCTGTTGTGGTTTAATACACCACCCTTGGACTCAAATACTCAGACGTAAATTTAACAAGCTCCTCCACCGGTGGATTAGGTGTAAGAGCGGAATTCACTGGCAGGTTTCCCGGCGTATCGCCAGGACTACAGCGTTCCCGGCACCACCAAAGACAGTGTCGGTGTGCAGGGGATAAAGGCCTCTAGTCCGAGTGGGAGACTTAGGCCGAAAATACCTGGCGTTTCGCGCTCCGGTCCCGGAGCGCTGCCTTTGGCTCTGGCTTTCCCCGAAGTAAGGGAAGATACGCGTCTACCGCCGCTCGTCTCAGCGGGGCAGGCGCATTAGGCGAGTCTGAGCACAGCAGTCGGGGCTTCGTTCCAAAAATGACCGGAGACGTGTGATCTCTCCACAGGAACCGGTCCAAGGTCCAAAGGTACTGCTCCGAGCCCCTCGGAACGGGATTAAAAAATGACAGACACGCCAATTAGGAATTATGCACAGCGTCCTGCCTGCGTCTCGTCTTCTTTATGCTCACGGCTCCGCCCATGCTATCCCCGGGGATTCTGGGGATCGTAGGCGATGTAGGCGCGCGATGCCCGAATCATTACACCCACAACATTTGTTGAGGTTGTTCTGTAAGAGGAACACAAAGTGATGAACAGCCACTCGCCTCCCTCTGTAAGGGTTTCTAGGAATTTGTAAATATTACATGACCTTGTACTCACTATGAATAAACACTGCTCCTGTTATGCCGCTTTCACTCCAAGTTCTGTAAATGGAAATGGCTCACACATACGTGTAAATAGTCCCAGCAGTGGTCAGAGGAACCTGTTTCCTAGCACGTTAGGGTAATACTCAATAGTTTCTGCAAATATTCCTCTACTGTTTTCTGGCACAGGTTTGAATTTCCCCAAGAGTGCAAGTTTGGCAGAGTGAGAGGGGTTTTGTAGAGTGAAATCCATACCATCCTTTCTTACAGTGGCATCCTACATACAATTTGCCTCCATGAGCCCACATGGGGCGTATCTCTCTTTACCTTGAATATATTCCACGGATCCCAATTTATTATAGAGGCGGCTCACTGTGTGGAAGAGCCTTGCTTGTTTCACAAGTTCCCAACAAATCTTCTCCAAAGGGAATAATGAGAGTGAGCAGGGAGACATTAATAATGTTATTTCTGAGGGCTCCCCGACACGTTATGGTTGGAGGAGGCACTACAGAGCTTTTTCCTGGGATTTACCAATGAAGGAAAGAGAGGAAGAGACTCAAAAAAGTTATTTAAGAACTATTTCATCACCATCTTAATAATACATTCTCATTATTACATTCCACTCCTAAAACGGTGTAGCCCCCTCAATAGGAATACATAGTCAATTTCTACCAATAATTACACATAAGGGATATTTGAAATTAAAACTCGATAGGTGAACATCTTTTTCTTAGACCCATCCCCCCAGTTACACAATGAAATCAAATTCCCATATTACAGCGTTGCAGACTTGCCCTGCTCTTGGCGGGCAGCATGATTTGGCGTCCTCTACTGTGCAAAACAGACCAAGTGTCTTCAGTGGGAAGATGGATTTGCTCTGGAGTACACTGGTGGGGCACACTGGACACTAAGCACATGTTCTTAGTACTACCTTCATATGCTGGGATTCACGAACTGCCATGAGCGTAATGTGAGCGAAAACTCCTTGCAGATTCTGGAAGAGAAAACTATCCGTAGGATACCAATGCATTTCCACAAACCATTTGAATTTTTGCATTTAATTTATTTACAATGCGCAACATTGTAAGATAAAATCGAGCTTCAAGGGAAGTGGGAATAAAACATGCAGGAATAACATTAAAATAAATGTACAAAAATCAGAAAATATCATCAATGTACAAATAAAACAATAGAACTCCCTTTGCTAAATGTGCCCCTGGCACTCATAAGCGCAATAGAGCCATATGTTGGTAGTAATGATGCATAATTGGATTGATGTAATTCTTACTTAAACCACATTCAAGCACACTTGCCTCCAATTAGTGGTAGCCCAAAAAGCTGGTCCAGTCATGATCTTGACTGCCCGATCACAACATCAGTGCATATTTAATATCAGCATCCCAAAATCTTGGCACGTGTTTTCTCCCAAACATTCTCTGGGTGCCTTTAGCGTAAATCAGTCCATGCTGGAATTGTGGTCAATTCACTGTTAATGCATGTTGACGTTTTGATGTCTGGTTTTGTGCATATAGTGTTTTTGTGGTCGAAAGTAGTTTCTGGAATTCTCAAATAGTGTTTGGATCCCCTAAAGTGTACAGCTGTTTAAACACTTATGGGAATTTACAACCTGAGGAAGATGAACGTGGATACGTTGTAAGCTAACTAGTGGCGTCATGAAATAGTGTGTTGTGGTCATGTTACCTATTGGCGATATTTTTTTTTCCAACATTAAACAATATGCATGAATACATATTTCTGTTTTCGGGATAATTATTTCTTGTGTTTCCTATAATAGTTGATGTTCAAGTACAGGTCATTCTCATTATGGACTTCCTTATATTATTATACTAATCTCGATGACTTTACATTTTGGCATGCCTTTATTGGTATTTTAAGGAATACCCAAAATGAATATTCACACATTCGATTAAAGGTCAGCACTCCCAGTATCCATCACGTTAAGCATTACTTTTTAGAACCAAGCATAAGGCTACAGGAATTACATAGCCCTTTTTTCAACTGTGTAAACCTCCATAAAGTCAGGCAGTGGCTAACACCAAAATGATGCACTTTGCAACGTTGCTCTCAAGTCCCCTTGAGAAGTTTCGGTCACGCCTGCAGAAGGAATCAGAAAAGGATACAGTGGTGCACAGAACCACAGTACAATCAAAAGAGCCTTCATAGTTCAACGGAACGTTTGCAGCAGGGGCGGCTCCTCCGATATGGCGGAGGAGCGTTGCCCCCCCCCACCGCCAGCACCTTCCAAATTATGAAAAGTAAAAAGATAATAACATGGGTTTAAAACCTGTTTTATTATCGTTTCTTTTCCCCATGCCGAGTCTTGGGGGCGGGGCCACAGTGGCACTGAGGGGAGTGGTATGTGCACTCCTTTCACTGCACATGACGGTTTGGCCGGCCATCTCAGGCTGGCCAAACCATCATGCACAGTGAAATTCTCTCCAACCCAGCAACGCTGAAGCATTGGGGAGAGCAGGCAGATACTCAGTCTGTCCTCGAGAGCAAATCGAGTGCGCTCAGGCCAATCCTGAAGCTGCTCTCATGTGTGAGAGCAGCTTCAGGATTGGCTGCAGGGCGGGCCGTGAGCCTGTGCCTTCGGAAGAGGAGAGGAGCGGAGGAGCGTGACGCGATGGTGGAGGGCAGCAGGTACCTAAACATTTTTTTTTTTACATTTATGTGCCATTTTCCACCTCCTACCCCCGACCCCCCTGCCTCTTATCCCCGATACAAGCTGCGCCTGGTTTGCAAACATACAACCTTCACCTCATTTCGGACATATATTGACACAATGTTTCCCACATACACCATCAGTCTTGATGGGTAGCGACTGACGACTATCCCCTGAGACCCAGTAGTGTGTTCAATAACACTTACATCCTTAGACAGTCCAGTGTTAGGTGGGACCGATGATCATCTGGCATTATTGGTTTTCACCAGGAGTTTCATTATTGTTCAATATGCGCACAATCTTGGTACACCTGCACCATCTGAAGCTTCTGGTCAGGTTACAGAAGTCTGCAAAGGTGAGTGATCAAACAAGAGCCCGTGCACAGATGCTGCAGAGCATATTGGGGTGGTGAGGAGGCTTATATTTCAAATTGAAAAAACACATAGTGTAAGAAACTTGGAAATTTAAGATGAATGGTATGAAGCATCATACAAATATGACATTAGTAAGTGTGCATGATGGGATGCCTTGCAAGGGTAATTTTACTCAGTATTTCCTCTGCAAGAATGTATTGCAATAATCCTTCCCATTTCCTCCTTTATGAAGTGAGATCGGCGTTTTTTGCCTCTAGTTTATACAATAAGATTGGATCGAAGGGTTCAGAGTGGTTTGAGAGTGAGCAACGTGCATGTAAAAGATGAGGTGCAGAAGAGGGCAGCTTTCCTTGAGTCCTCAAGGCATATATATCCAGTTGACATGAAATGATCAAATTTGGCATTGAGCCTCATTGTTGTAGTCTCTGACTCTGGGGATTTCAGTCCTGCTGAAATTATTATTTCTTTCTTTCTCAATTACGCTAGTCTTTCCATTATCTCTATTTCAATTTAGGCAGGCCCATATTTATGTACACTAGTAGAGCTGTTGCTCTCAGGAACAGGGAAGGGTTTGGTTTCTCTGCTCAAATTTCCACACTCACTGACTAGTGAAATAGATCCTTAGAGTGATAGAAATTTCCTCTCTCTCAATTCCTTTTCTCAGAACACACCCTCGGTTATGTACAGTAAAACTCAAGGTATGGTAGGAAAACAGAACAAGGCAGGGCCTGGAGGTAGGGCCAGGCAGCCTGTCCTCTGTCCTGTGACAGAAACTGCTGTGAGTATGAACAGTGGGATGGCAGGGCATGCTATAGAATGGACAGTGGGTAACCTGGGTATTGTGCAAGCATTCAGGGTATAAAACAGAATGGTGCAAGTGATTTTAAGTTATTAACATAAAATACCACTCTTAACTTTTAATTGATGAACATCACCGTATCAAATTTGTTTATTTCTTGGATATGGTTTTTGTTATATGAGGCCTCTCCAAACAACAATATTGTGACTGAAATGATATTACCAATAAGTAACACTGATGAAATGACCTTCATTATTCAGATATTTTCTTATGGAAAACTCCACTTTTCCCTTTTCCAGGATTTTTTGTAATATTTGTAGGCACTGACCAGGGTGAAGCATGTCCCTCTCAAAGTAACTGGAAAGGCACATTTTATTTTATGTTTGTCGATAATACATTTCTCATTCAAACGCAGGTGGGTCTCTATTGCTTATTTAACACATTGGAGTCCTACAATTAAATAAAACACCTTGAGGTATGTACTTGCCGAAAAGGCGCTTTAACACCTCATCAGGGATAGCAAGCGCTATACAGATGCAAACCTTTTTCCCTCTTCTATACCTCCACTAACCTTCTTGTTAGACCTGTCAGCCCTAGGGTGGTCTTTCCCTGTGTTTTGCCCTTGCCTCATTTTTTCCACCCTCTTTTTCGTTGGCCTTAGGTCTCCGAGCACCTTTCCATTGCTAATCAGTGTTAAGGTGCAGGTGCTCTCTTCCCCCAATATGGCTGCCACAGGCCCCTGCTACTGCGGAGTGGCCTTTTTAGTAGCACCCTAGTTGCCAGGAGCTGGATGGGACCCTACAACATTGTTGCGACACCAGCCCGCCTTTTTTCTCCTATAGCTAGAGTGGGGAAGCTCCTGGAACCTGCTGGAACCTTCTATAAGAAGGGTGGGGTTCACTTTTTCCGCCTTAGAGAGTGGTCACCTGACCTAGGGATACTTAAGGAAAGGAGGGAACATTTTTAGTCAGTTGGGGCGACGCAGACCTGGGGGAACCTACGCAGGAGTTTTAGGCAGTAGGGCCTAGTCAGGGACCTATGCCACTGAAAGTGACAGGGCTTAGGTGCTGCCTTTTAAGTTGAGTGAGGGATCCTGAGCTAGCCCACTGATCTGGCCCAGCGGGAGGGGAACCCAGGGCCAACCTACCAAGCCAGACTGAGAACTCCCTTCAGTCACCAACTCAATCTACCCCCCCCAAGGAACCAAACTACTAAGGGCGCCAGAACCAACAAGCGCCAAGAGGACCTTCAAACTTACCCCAGAAACTTACCACAGAAACTTACCACAGAGACTTACCACAGAGACTTACCACAGAACTGCTGGGGGATCGACCAGGTACCTGCGCTGTGCCACTCCTGCGCTCCCTGACTTAACCTGGGCTCCCTCCCCTAGCTTGTTCTGCCACTGGTGTGTGGCCTGCCACCTCCCAGCCTACCTGCCCCGAGCTGGGGCGTCACTGTGAGAGTAAGAGGGCGCTGGGCGCTGAACAAACCGCTACCCCCCAAGCTGCAGGCCAGCCCTTAATTTCTTCCACCCCCGTCGGGGATACCAAAAAGGAATAGCTCACCGCTGTGGCTCTGGGCCGAGTAGATTGTCCCCTGCCATCACCGGGGCCCGCGGAGAAGCCCGGGGTCCCGTCGCTGCCGTCGCAGCCGATGTAACGCGGCCCCCAAGGCGGAGAAGGCTGCCGGAGCTCAGCGAAGGCCTTGTTAGGCCGGAAGCCATCTAGCAAGGGCCGCGCGAGGCCCTGAAGCCGAGGCCTGTGTCACCTGACGGGGGCGGACTCCTCAACGCCGCGCCCGCCGCTTCGAGATTCGCTAACCGGGCCGCGCCCCCGCAGGCCGCACTGCCATTGGCGGCTACGGGCGCGCCTCTGCCGCGGCCCCTCAGCGGTGCGGAGATCGTAGGCTGACGGGGAGATCCGCCGGAGGCCCCGCAACACTGGACTCCCAGCCCGTCATCTGAGGGCCCTTCCACGAAGCCTCCCCGGTCCCGGACGGAGCCGGGAAGCTCACACAGCGAGCGGGAGGGGCTCCGAGAAGAGTGAGCCCCCGGCTGCCGGAATCCGCCGCAAGGGCCTGCAAGGCCGAAGCTCCAGGTAAACCCCGGGGAGGAGGGCCCGCTTGGCCCCCCAACTACCCAGAAGTGGGGATAGGCCGGCCCATGGCCCCCTTGACACGCGCCCGGTGAAGGGCGAAGCGTTTGCCTGAGAAGCAGGATATCTTGGAGACACTGGTTAACCCTCCCTGTTAGGAGGTTGTACACCTGCTTGACTGAGTAGCGCTTCCATGTAATGCCCGGTTTCATGCCTCAATGTAATGCCATGTTTCATGCTTCAATGTAATGCCATGTTTCATGCTTCAATGTAATGCCATGTTTAGTGCTTCAGCGATATGCAGTGTTTAGCGCTTCCGTGATAGGCAGTGTTTAGCGCTTCCATGACCCGCAATGTTTAACGCTCTAAAGAATTACCCAGTTCGGCGCTTCAATGACCTGCAATGTTTAATGCTAATGAATTGCCCTGTGCAGCGCTCTGCATAAATGCTGTGTTTGACGCTCTCAAGGATCGCCAGGTGCCGCGCTGTGATTCAATGCCAGGTTTTGATGTTTTAATGAACTGCCAAATCTATTTCTAATGCAATACTTGGATCCTAATGTTGATCTAGATAAAGCTGATTGGTTTTATTCAACCTACCGGTGTGGTGTCAATTATTGCGTGCGTTTCCTGCCTCAGTGGATGTGTGTGCTGTATGGTCACTTTACACATAAGCCTTTGGGTGCCTACCTGCTCGCGCCACGCTACCCCCATAGGGCCTGGTGACCCCGGGTCCTACACTTCTCAATCCAAATAACTGACTAACATATCCACCACTCAAAGTACTTTCATATTTCACTATACTAGCTCACTACTAATCCTTTATGGGTTCCGGAGTAGCGTGCTATTCACAGAAAAAGCACTTTGACGCCTCGTCAGGGGTAGCAAGTATTATATAAATGCAATTACAATACAGTTACAATGCAATACAATTGTAGCCTTTGGAAGAAAGAACTTCAAGTATAGATGTTTTTGAGATTCAGGGAAGGTATGAAAAGACTCTCACTGTGAGCAAATAAGAGTCTGGTCGTGGGATTGTCTTGCAGGAATAAAAAAAGAACCTTAAACAAAGCTATTTTAGCCTCTTTTGGTAAAAATGAAACAGAGTTTATCTAACGCCATTATTTTACTTGAGCTCTGTGTAATTACCATACATTATCATGGTGTCATTTTCTCAGCTAACAGGCTTGTTTTGTGGGAAAGTAAGCCTTTTCTTTTCATTCAATTTTTCATTTACTTAAAAATATACCTGGGGCTCCTATCAGGTTGGAGTTCGGCCTCAAAAGTATCTTATTAAGGACTTAGGAGACTACTGCGCTTTATTAAGAAATAATTCCAAAGTCAAAGGTGGAAATTAAGGCTTGAGTTAATGTGGCTGATTCACAAAAACTTTTTATGTGTGCAGGAAGGAGTACTACAGGAGTACTCTTTTACGTACTCCTACATGCCTTTCTAAATTGATGCGAAATGTCAAACTTTCCACAGGTGAAAGCACAGAGGGATCAGTCCGTGCTATTTGGTCTAATTGTACATGAATATTCCCTAAATATTTCCATGTTTATTCCCAGTAATTATATGTCATTCCTTACATCCAAAAAGACTATTTTTGCAGGACAGAACACAATATAGGACATCCTGCATAAACAAATGCAAATATACATGCATCTTATGAACAAGTCATGAGGTTTTTTTGTTTTGATCATGGATGTCCTATATTGTGCTATGTCCTGAAGAAGACCACTATTGGATGCATGGAATGATACATAATAACTAGTATGGGTGAAACGTCAATGCTTTAGAAGACACAGCTTGTACTACCTACACCCGGTTTGCGATTTTGAATGACAGTGAACCAGCAAACATAGGGTGGAAGCAAATTAAACATAACAAAGCGCCATCAATATCTGATAAAGGACTATTTATAGTACTTTTTCATACACTGGACACACACTTTTTTGTTCCCCATATTCCACTGCACAAGAACATCCTGTTCTAGCTCAAATTTGATGTCACAGCTACAAACAGTAAATGCTTTGAATATATATATATTATATACATTTTATTAAAAAAGCATGAGCCTAGTGTGATTTATTCACAAGAAAGGTTTTGTGGTTAACAGGGGATTGTTATATAACTTCTATGTAGGAATATATTTGAGAAAGAAATTAAAAGAATTCCGAATGAACCACGCTTGGATATACTAATTATGTACCCAGGTTCTGAGGAACACAGGGTTTTCACCATTAATTAATTAATATCTTCATGGTGATAGGCAAGATTTCTGAATATAAATTAGTTTTCATGTGTATCAATGTCCCGATCTTAAATGAGGCATATTGTAAAATATCTTTGGTTTTATTAATAATAATTGTAACAATAACTTTGCCTATCTCTGCAGCCCTAGCCTTCTGCCCTCTACATCTCCGCTCTTTGTAAGCTGAGGATGAAACAGTAATATGGAGGGATTTGGTTTTCCTTGCCCCCCCTTTATGGGACATTTCCTTCATCTTCCCAAAGACTTTGATCAACATCAGAAAGGCCCGTTTGAGGTAGAAGAAACCTCGTGGGACCTGATGTAATTTTCCTCGCCTCTCTTCGATTCTGTAGGTAGACACTGTCAAGATATTGGGCACAGCAATCAGAAGCCTCTCTCAGATGAGGCAGGGTCAAGTGGCTCTCTCTTATTCCTAAATGGTACTTTGTGAAACTCAACAACCTTCACCAGCCAACTCTTAACAACTTTGAGTGTCGTCTACTGCATAATGATAGAAACATATCAAACTAATAGCTTACATCGGGATTTAGCCTTGCAGTCAACACCTCTGAAGTAAAATTTGTAGTACCTTAGAGCTAAAATACAAGTTGGATGGTTTTCCAAGATTCTGACCAAACGATCAGGTGCGAGCCAAATTGTACACAAGAGTCACAGGTTCACTGTCTCCTGAATACGAAAAAACAACAAATGGATAGGATTGAGGGTTGAGGGTGTTCTGTTTCCCTCCATTTCACTGAAACAAAAAGTGATGTGTTCGAGATAGGCTTGTGTAGTGTGGGGTTCAAGTGGGGTTTGATAAAACAGTAGCCCAGGAATCTTGCTCAATGTGTATTTATACAAAGATTTCTCTGTGTAGTTTGAGCTTTCTTGGCAGTATTACACATCCTCTGTTTATAAAACTGTTATTTGTCATGCATAGTGTATACAGTGAGGATTCAAATCAGTGTCGGTATCCAGATTTTTGGAGGACCCATCCCAGGTCCATTAAAAGATAAAATGGTGATTAAGATGCAGGAACCAGTCCAGGCCAATATTTCTTTATTTCGGTTATTCACCATAAAAGAACAAACACAGATATATACAAATAGATTAAAAACGATAAAAACATTTAAAAAAGAGATAAAACAGTTCATCTGAGATGTTAGTTTTTAAATTAAAATGATGGTGAGAAAGTCAGTCACAATCCAGTCCTTGGTTTTGTATATTGAGGAAGTTCCTCCTGGCCCAACACATGGAATTTAAAAAACGTGAGACCGCAAAAACTATATGGGAATCTGTTTTGTATTTTAAAAGTCTAAATGCTTCCATGCAATGGGTTGTGCCTAGGTTTTTATATAACTGTACCAACCATCTTTGTCTTATTGAGTGATATCCCGGGCAAAAAAAGAACACATGGAGTTCAGACTCAACACACATGTTACAGGCTCGGCACCCACTTGGATTACCACCCGACCATTTACACGTAAAAGAATGCAAGGGGAAACAGCCGCGGCGAAACTGCACATATAATTTCCTGCCTGATGCCGGGCGGATTACGTCAAGACATGACTGCAACTTACAAGTGTCTTTTACATCCAGGAAGAGTGATGTGAGGGAGCCGTGGGCGGGTTCTGCGTGGAGTTTTGCAGTTAATCTGTCTCAGTAGCTAGAGCTTAGTAATTTGCGTGATGTTCTCAAACAAGCTATGTCAGGGTTATCCCTTAGTTCGTTTAGGCCTATTGCATAAAGGGCCTCCCTGAAAAATAGAAGCCATGGCAACTTTTCTGAGCCGGGGCGTTTCAGGATTTCCAGTAGCTCTGATCTATACTCCGCCAGTTCCGGTGTTACCCAGAGGCGCCGCCTAAAGAGTAATGGCCTGCAGCCAATTTCCTCAGCAACAGATCTCAGCCCTAGGTCCATACGCAGTGGAACCAAAGGGGAGCTTATCGGTAGTCTGAATAATTGTTTGAGGAATTTGTTCTCAGTAATGACCAGAGGCCTATAGTTAGAGTGTCCCAAAGTTCAGCCACATATAGGGCAGCACTCCATTGGACTTACTGATTTGGGCCCCCCAGGTCATGTTTTCAGTAAGTGTTAGACCCAAGTAATCGAATACAGAGACCTGCTCCAGAGGAGTGCCTTTCATGTGCGGGTTGGGGCGTGTAGATTTGCTAGGGTTGAAGATCATAAACTTTGTTTTATTGATATTGATCTCTAGTCCCCTGGTCCTACAAAACTCACAAAACCTATCTAAGATTCTTTGGATACCCATTGGGGACTTAGAGAGGAGGAGGGTATCGTGTGCAAACATCATGGCAGGAATTTGCTTTTGAGCAATTTTAGGAGCGTCTGTATCCTTACAAACTCTCAGCGCATCTATCAAACCCTTGATGTATATTCAGAACAGAGTGGGGGCAAGCACACTTCCCTGTCTGACTCCCCTGTTTACAGGGATGGGCTGTGTCAGTTCCCCATATTTCCCATATCTAATTTGGGCATAATTTCCATTATGTAGTCGTCTCAATATGTTTAAAAGGTAGGGGGGAAGTCCCAACTCACTTAAAACCCTCCATAAAGCATCTCTGGGTACCAGGTCGAATGCACTCTTCAAGTCAACAAAGACCAGATACAGGCTACCCCCTTCTAGATGGACTGTTTTCCAATAGAGAAGCTGGGGCCTGAAAATCTGATCTATTGTTGATGTTTTCTCCCTAAAACCAGCCTGCAAAGGGGTCAGGATCTTTTGTTCCTCCAGCCAGGATTGCAGATGAACTAAAAGAATCCTGGCATAGACTTTCTGTGAGACATCGATCAAGCTGATCGGTCTGTAATTTGCCGATGATAAAGGAGATCCCTTCTTATATACCGGGATGATCTCAGCACCTATGCAGGTTGCGGGAAGGGCCATTCCCTGCAGGATGGCGTTGAAGATCACCCAAAAATAAGGGCCCCAGATCTTAGGTTCAGCCCGATACAGAGCCCCTGGAATCTTATCCAAGCTGGCATCCTTGCCACGTACTATTTTATTTAAGGCTTTACAGACTTCTGTTAGGGATATCTCAGGAGTGACTATCTCAGACCTCAGGGTGATCGGAGTTGCTAGGGTCTGACTTTTCTCTGTGTCATCTTGTGAGGCATAGGGGGCTAGGAAGTGCTCTCTCCATCAGTCAGCCACGATATTTGGCTCAAGGGCCACTTGGCCATTGTTAAAACCAGTAGTTACAATGCTCCAGAATAATTTCATGTCTTTGGATTCCAGAGCCGATTTCTAGCTGTCTCACTGATCTGTTTCCCACATGGATTTAGCAACTGCAATAGTGAATTTACAATGATACGTGGCTGCTTTTACTGTGGTATGGCACTTTTTTTTAAGGCCTCTATTAATGCCTTTTTGGCTGCCTGGCAATTTTCGTTAAACCAAGATTGCCTTGGCGTCCTCCCACGACCTCTGGTACACGTTATCTAAAACGTCTCCTCCTGCTTTGTGGTTGTGGATTCATTAATCGTTGCAACCTCTTTAAGAGAAGCAGCAAGGTCTCCAAACTTCACTATCTCCGATTGGGCCTCAATGTTGGGAATAATGGCATCAAATAAGAGAGCCATTTTTCCGTGCGATTTTTCCACCCAGGCCCACCTAACTTTCCACCTATTGTTTGAAAGGGTCATACTGTGGTCAGCAGCGGATAATTTTGCAGTTTTATTTCCAATAAATGGGAGATTGAGTGCGAGTAGTAAGGCATTATGGTCGCTATCATGTCGCGGACAGACAGTAAAATCTTTGGCCAGAGGCCAAAGCCTAGTTTCCAAAAAGATATATTCCAAGATAGAGGAGTGGCCAGCTCTGTTAAAGGTGTGGGTCCCAGGAGAGTCCGAGCCAAAGCTACCATAGCAGGCTCGCAAAGAATACTTTAGTGCCTTGATTTGTAGTGCCAGTGGTGTCCAGGCCCTGACTGGGGGAAGATTGGTCTCGGGGATAGCCCACATCTCATCCTCCTCTATTACAGGTGCACCCATTAGGTCTTTCAGTGGTTCAAATTGGTAGTTTATATCGCCTCCCAGCACTACTAAAGCATTATTCGGGAGGCTAGCTAGATTATCGAGATGTTCTAGGGTTGCTGACTCCTGGCCAATCTTAACCGGACTCGAATATATGTTAATTAAGGCGATTTTTAACTCTGTATTGAACGTCCGTACAAGGCACATTATGTCTGGGGAGATATGCAGCACTAGGGTAATCCTACATCCAAGATGACTCCCAACCCACGTGCAAAGCCCACCCGATGTTCTTCCTCGTCCCTTGGTTACAGCCGGTATGTGGAATGAGGCAAAACCCTTGCTGGTTGAATTCTCCACAGACCAGGTTTCCTGGAACAAGCAGATATCACACGTTTCCACAAACCACCCCAGTCAGGGCAATAAAGCTTGTTTTTGATGCCTGCCACATTCCAGGATACAATCTTGAGATCATTTGCTGCGCTACTAGTAACTATAGGGTCCCCCTGCACTTGATTCTTTAGAAGGACTGCAGTGTCTGGAGTCACTGCAGTACCTATGGTTATTACTTGAAGCTTATTCAGGGAATCAGAGGTTAGCTTGGTGTCTACCCCCCTGTCTATATTGCCAATTTTTTCCCTGTTTTCACGTGGATGGTTCTGGGCTTGTAGGTGTGTGATATTACCGGATTGTGTATCTTTAATGGTGATGGAAGGTTTAAGGCTAACAGTGGTAGTTGGATTTATGGGAGGTTCAAAGGGGGCAGTTACCCCTGTGTGAGCATTTTCAATGGCCATGGTGAGGTCGTTTTCTGGGGGGCTAGATGGCTTCTTCATAGGGTCCAGGGCCCTTTCCACTAAGTGGTCCCTCGCATAAGAAGACCAAGATGGCCACTTAGCCGAAAGTCAATCAACCTCTTCTAGGGCCCCAAATCTGTTCACCAGGGGCAAGTTGAAGACATTGGGTTGCATTTGAGGGGGAACCTGACCTGATATTATCCGAGTCTGACGCCATGCTTCTTGTCTAGATCTGAGATCATCCCTGTCATCGTGAAAAAATGCTGGTACATAAAAGTGGGTGAGTGGGGAGAGCCTAATAGCAGAACCTGTAGATGGAAAACAATGCTGAAATGCAATAGATTTTGCACAATGGTGGTGTTTCTAAAGTTGACTATAACACAGTCCCCCATAACATCTTTAGGTCTGTTTCCCACCCAACCCACTCTGCGTGTCAAGAGTATTTCACCAGCATTAACGTAGTAAAATTGGCTATGTCTAGCAAACAGGTGTAAACATTTGTTCTTTAACTCAAAATGTGTTTCCTTCTGGCCTTCTTTAAGAGATGGAACTCCAGTGAGAACAATGACATATGGGGTTGAGGCTGGTGGGAGGTTTAGTGTTGGCAGGTCCATCCCTATCCTGCCTCTCAGTCTCTTCGTCCCCCCTTTATCAGAAGATGTCCCAGAGGTACCCTCTTTCACAGGTGCACTATCCCTTGCATTGCATTGTGACGCTTCTCACACTGTATACTTTGAACTTCCTGGCTGACATTTGGGTCCCCGCAAGGAGGATTGAACTTCTCTTTGGTCTCAGTTGTTCCAGGTTCTGCGGGATCTACAGTCACTTTACTGATCTCTCTTGCCGATGTAGAGGGCTTAGGTGCTGTCCCAGCAGTACAGGTGCATGTGGTAGAGATTCGGTCAAATCGGGCAGATACCTGGGCATGTTCCTCCCTTATAATGACTCAAATTTGGCCTCGTAAAGATTCCAGCATGGGAGCTACCCAAGCTGGTGGTGTCAAATCCGTAAGCTGAGGTTCACTCTCTGGTGCAGTCGGGTCTGACCCGTCTCCTGAGTACACCAACAAACCATCGTTGGTCTTCTTTCGCTTGACCCCAGCCTTAGTTGTCTTAGTAGGCTGCCTTGAGTAGGTGGGCTTGATTGTACCCTTAGTGGCTCCCCTCCTTCTGGTGACCACTTTGGGGCTTGAGCCAGTGTCCAGCCCTGGAGTCAAGGTCAATTTTGTTGTTTCGGAGGATCAGTCTATGCCATATTGCGTGATAAGGAAGTCTGTGATAGTGCTGATCTGGGGGAGATCCGGGGTCAGTGACAGTCTGCATTCAGTAAGTTCGATCTCAGTGGCCACAACACCTATTGCCCTTTGGAGCATTCTGTCAATGGATGTCTGCGGTAAAGAGGGGGGTACGAGCTGCGGGGGTGTATGACATAGAGCGGTTGTTGTCTGCTTCCCCATACCAGCAGATTTAGCTGTATACGATGAGGGGAACCCTTGATCAATGTAAATGTAACTAGACTGGACAGGTGAATGCCCCACCAAACTTTTGTGCCAGGGTAGTGCGAGAGGAGAATCAGACAGACATAGTTCAAAACAAATGCGGCTAAGAGAAAAGAGACTGGAAATACTTACAATTTAGTCCCAGGGGTGCCCTCACTATGGCCGAAGGAAGCCCATATTTAGTTTTCATGTGCTTTGGCTGGTTGCGGCCACGTTAGAACAAGCCGTCCGGGGAGCTTGAAGATTAAAAGTGGAATAAAACAAAACCAAGAGAGGGGGCCCAGCCCAGGCTCGACCGGCCGTGGACAGGTGCAAACGGGCCCGCCCTTGGCCCGGGATTTGCCCATGGATGAAGGGAGAAATTCTATGGCTGGAAGTCAAGCTCTGCATGGAAATAATAGCTGAATGTATGTATCCTTCCCTTTTGCAATGTGCCACACGGGCTTTGTAACCATGGCCTGTGTTCCGACCAGTAGCATCGTTGGCAGTAACGAGGAGGCATTCCTAGGTTCCCTGAAAATTGAGGCCCAGAGAAGATGGTTGCTGATCCCACATTTGAGGAAGATGGCTTTATTTGCCAACTGCCAGTTGATGGCACCATAAGCAAGACACTGACAGTAGACATCAGTTGAGCCCCCATACATCTCAGGAGAGAGGTCTTGTATCACTTACACCTGTTCATGCTATTTGAAACTAAAGTTTGCCCACTACATGGCCCCCAATACGAGATTGCTGCGAACGCCATTGTGGTATTCATGCACCGGCAATGAGAGCGGGTTTCAGTAATTCTGCGATCCTGAAAATTATTGTTCAACCTTACTGTTAATCAGGTTTGTACACATCATAATACAGTACATTGCAGAGCTTTCTGAACCACAGCTGCTAATTTGCAGTTAATGCAAAAGTCTGTCAGGAGTCAATGAAGGTCATGGAGAGAAAGAGTATGTGGACTGATTCAGCAGCACATGCTGCAGTCTACAGGTTAAAAATGCAGAGAGCAGTGCATGTTGTGACCTTTGTACAGCCTAGCATCATTGATAGGATAGCATGGGTTACGGATTCTATGCTGAGAGAAGTGGTGTCAATCCCCTAACTACCTACGGACAGGAGAACCCTCTGTTACCAAGGCTGCAGTTCAAGTTTTCATATTAAGGCTTGAGCTGAAGAGAACCACAAGAATTGTAAACTTATTTAATTCATAACTTTGGCTTTAGATCCAGGTGTTAATGTATGGTTAAGAGAGATGTTACTCATCGGTAGTAATTCTAGCACTCTTTTTCATTTCCAACTCCCGGCAGTATTCCTTCTCTGGCTCACCTGAAGCAATAACGGTGCTTCCAGATGGCTTTTTTATTCTGAACCAGTGCTTTAAAAGGGGAATAAATAAGTGCAGGTACTCATTAATATGAGCTAGCGACGTGGCGAGTGGGCGGGGCTTATGGCGACATATGATGATACATAATGACTTCTATATCAGTTCCAGCAACTATGAAAAACACATGAGAAATGTGTTTATGTAAACAAAACAGGTTAACTCATTACACAAAATGAAACCCAAATAGGATGATATGTGAACAGTTCCTCGTTTTGTAATATTTGCTGGTGTTTGGCACAATACTATATACACTCAGTCTCGCTCTCTCTCTCTCTCTCTCTTAAAACAATTTTAAACTCCTTACCTCCCATGATTTTCTAAATTGCCTCGGTCCATGTGTTACCTCCATACCTGTGTTTGTACAAATTCACACAATAGTGTGAATGTGATTAACAGCACAGGGCCTAAATGGGCCCTCCACTGTCAAACACAGTGTGATGGTGAACACAGGGACATCATCATGCAAATGATCCCATGCTGAATAGTTCAACAGCTGCTCTGCTCAGGAATATAGAAGCGCCTTGGCGGTCAGATAAGTTCCAATTATGACAGTCGAGTGCTCACCAGTACTAGCAGCCAGTGAAGAGAGTATCATGAGTATTGGTACTCTCCTCAGCAGTATTTAGAAGTGGCGGTACTAACTGGGATAAAAATAATAAGTGCCGGGACTCAGTATCTGTGAGTACCGGCCCATTTAAAACAATGCCACTGCCCTTTTCCCTACAACCAGGCTCTTCCGGTCTCTTGCTGGCTCCGCGCCTTTACATTCACATGTCCTCTCCACTTGCCTCTAATCTTTACCCAGCCTCTAAGCTTCTCTCACTAGTTCTGCTCCTCTTCCTCCCACCTTTTGCTTACTCTCCACAAGTCTTACATTTTCTCCCTGGTTTTTCCGTACTTGTCTCCTGTTCTCCCCTTCATGCTGTACTCATCCCCTAAATTTGCCATCTGGAAAATTAAGTTAAGAAATGCACCAGATTTATGACTTTACAGAAATGTTCCTTGAATGCAGCTTGCATGCTTTTCTTATTAAATTCGTTATGAAAGCCTGCGCACTTTGATTCCATAAACCTGCTGCAAAGTGGATCTAAAGGCATTGGTGAGCAGGCTGAGGCTTATGCGCCGGGTGTTCTGTTTGTTTAAAAAATGACTTATCACACAATTGCATCTCACCCCTCCCTGTCATGCCTTAAATTTCTTTAAATCATATGCTATGAAGAATCTTCTGATGATCTCCCACACTTTCACCTCCCTCCCTGGTTGCTGCACTTCTTAACGATTACTGCATTCAACTGCCCTCACACCCGATGGATCGCCATGCAGTTGTTTAAATGCATTTTAAACAATTGCCAGGATCTTAAAGGAAACTGCTTTCATTGCCTGTTCAGTTTCAGTTAAAGTAATGCAAATTATTGGCTCTGCAGCCTGAGTTTTGTTGCTAATAGTTCAGACTGTAAGACATGCGTCCCTCTGTGTTTGCTGAGCATATAGTGCTTAGAAATGAACTGATAAAGTCTACGCGCTTTAGGTGGTGATTAATGTGGGTTATAGTCACTTAAGCCAATTATCGACCTCGGAAAGATAAACACCTGACCAACAGTGAAGGGTCTGTCTAGACCCTGCGCTGTTAATCACAGCGTGACGCACGGCAAGCCCTCTTAGACCCCTGCAGTCTCAGGCCATTCACATGGACGCTGCTGGAATCTCCAGCAGCGACTCAGCTCCTGAGAAGCAGAGCGACATCTACCCTGTGCTAGAGGAGATAAACAACCGGAGCCTGCAGTGCCATCTATTAGGGTACCGGTACTCTCCCTGGCTAATGAGAAGTGCCGGTACTGAGGGCCAGAAAATTCAGAAGTGTCGGTACTCAGTACTGGTGAGTACCGGCCCATTTAAAGCACTGTTCTGAACTAAGGGGATGGTGTCGTAACGGAATAAATGGTCCGTATTCCGGTTGGTATGTTCATGTAGTTTATTAAGTAATTAATAAATGAAGTAAGGTACAAATAACGAAAGAACAAGGTAAGTAAGAAAACCCCAACAGGAGCAGCCTGCTTGCTGCTCAGCCCTACTCTCAACTGACATTCATGCACGCATACAACACTCTATGACCTCATTCACTCATGCTAACATTCCACACCATACACTGGCTGAACAGCAAGCTAGAAGCCAACACAACAGATGGTATGGTTATGATTGAGTAGTGGAGCTTTGAGGTACAGATACCTCTTACCTGGTCATGTTCTGAGATATGTAGAAGGTATGCACGTCTTATGCCCTAGCCACATGTATGTTAATCTGTTAGGGCGCATTCCTGTTCTGATATCACAGCAGGTTGGAAGTTTCGGTTCAACTTGTTGGTAATGAAAAGGAGCTATGTGCTAAATGTAACACATTCTACAGTACTACTACTACTTTACTACATTTATGTAGAATGCTTCATCGGGAGAGTCTCTAGTTGCTGGTTTTAGCTACCCACATATTGGAGTGTGAGACTCAAGGCTGTAAAGAAGGAACTTTCCATGTAAAAGAGCAGTGGCAGCTGCTACTTAACGAGGGGGGCAGGTCAGGAGGGGGCAGTAAATAAAAAATATTTAAAAAGTAAACACGTCGGAATTCTACAGATATATGCAGGTCGAGACATGCGCTACAGGCGACTATCCCTGCAGGTACCATCCTGGCCGAGGCCATTCCCCTGGAGGATAGATTATTGACTGAGTATATGCATAAAAGGGCCACCTCATTTACCTATCGTAAGCTGGTGAACAATCTGCCGGACCCTATGTTGGCACTTAAGCGGAAATGGGTCATAGACCTGGGGGAGTTGGATGATGGAGAATGGCAGGAGGCGCTGTCATCCCCTCGGGAGGTGGCAATACCGGCACGCTTGCGGTTGATACAATTGAAAATACTTCATCATACATATTACACTAGAGTGACCCTCTTTAAAATAGGGATGGCTGCGCACCAATTTTGTCTGAGGGGCTGTGGGGAGGAGGGTACCTTCTATCACACGATATGGGAATGTCCGAAGATTAGGGCATACTGGATCAAGATAATGAGGACTATGTCACAAACCGTGGCGGAATCAGCGCTTCCAGAACCGAAAGAATGCCTATTAAACATATGGTAACCGACTGATCTAACCCACCCAGCGCAAGACTGGGTAACGATGGGAACCGTGGTGGCTAAGAGAAATATTGCAAGGCGGTGGGGATCGAATGACGTACCTACACTGCGAGATTGGTGTAAGGACATGGACGAAGCCATGGTAGCAGAAAGGGCGGTGTATGTGCACCGGGGATGCCCCCAGAAATGGACAAGAATCTGGGGAGACTGGAATAAATTTAGAGGATACATTTGTGACCCACCAGGATTAGAGAATGTACAAAGGTCAGAATAGAGATGTGGGAGGAAAGGGGATGGGGGCGGTGGGCGGGAACGTTGTTAAATGTTCACTGGAGTTCTGTCCACATATTGATGTCATAAAGGTTAAAATGTATTGGTGCTGCCAAAAGACAACAATGTATAGATCATGTGAAATGTGGATGCCCTATGTTTCTAAAAAAAAGCAAACACCTACCTGCAGGCCGAAGGCTGCCTCTCGGCCCTCTTCGACTCTTTGGTCGACTCCAGGAGCAGGAACCAGAAAGCACACTAGCTCCCAGACTCCCCTAGCCAATCACGATGCTGCGTAACAGCAGTGTTGTGATCAGTCTGAACGCCATGGTTCGGCGCTCAGAGAGGGACTGGGAGGCTGTGCATATTCTCTACGCTGGCTGTGCAATACAGCTGGTGGAGAACATGCATAGGGCGCATGACAGTTTGACTGGCTGTAGACATGCGCACTTAAGAGAGTGCCCACTACTCCTCCCGCTGTTCCTGTGACAGAACTGTCCTGTCATGTCCCTAACCAGCTGAGCCATAATGGAAAAATAAAATGATAACATTCCGTTGTTATAATTTTATTTTATATGTTTTAACTGCTCACAGAGCAGCGGGGTGACGTTCCTCCGCCTTGAGGAGGAGCTGCCGCTGTAAAAGGGTCTTAGACATTGAAAGCATATAAACGTCTAGGACGGTCTATATGAAAGTTTTTCGGGATGTTTGTTGTTGGCATTCACAAAAGCACAAAATATCAAAGTGGATCGTGGTATTCTGGCTATGTGGAAGATACCAGAAAAACAATAGAGAGAGTGAGGGTAATGAGGATCCCGAACCCCCGGTCTGGATATGAGTATATAACAAAGGAGGGAGAAAGATTCAGTCGAAAGAGATTCAATCGAAAAGAAGGGGGAGAGATAGAGAAAGGAATAATTCAGAGCAAAAGAATATCCTATTTGGAAAAAGGCCCATCACTCACCAACCTGGTTGGTGACATGCTTCATCATCTGGGTCCCACCCTGACCGCCGAATGCCGTCAGGGTGTGCTTCAACGCCTGGAATTCCAGCGGAGCGGGTTTTCGTGTATATGGGTGAGTGAAAACGTGAGTGAGGAAAAATAAAAATGATATTTAAAAGTGTCAGCGGTGATCTTCCTAATAATTTAATATGAAGTCACTTGGCGCAATTAAAAACTGTGAATAGATATCGTAACTGGTATTAATGGCCAGTGATATCAGTGTTGGTGTGTGTGTATGACCACACACACACACCAACACTGATATCACTGATACCACATAAGAGACCTAAGGAGCCCAACTTAACAGACATTGAAGTACTCAAAGGGGAAGTTAATCGCATCACTCACCATCAAAATATGATTCTTCTTTCTTCTATCTGTGAAATGGCTTGATAGTTCTGAATTTGAGCAATTGGAAAATGTTTTACTGCTGCCCCAATGTGGGAGGAGAGGGGGTGGTCAACAGCACAATGGGATGCTATAACATTGATGAGTACCTCAAGGCTTCACCAAAAATAAGTATAAGGGGAAGGTAAATTTCCCTGATTGCCCGCTTCCACTTAAGACCCCAAAAATGTAATTCTGTCTTGGGTCTGTTCAACTGAAAACTAAATATCCTGGGCCCAAGTGTATCCAGATGAATAGTTGTATCACAACAGTTTTTCTCCATTTCATGTAGATACATGAAATGGAGAACCCACATTTAACAGGGCAGTGAAATATTGGAACCTTAAGGAACCCTGAATTCAGTCACGACCACTCTGCATAGGAAATGTCATAAAAAAACACATGAGAGGGGCAACCAAACAGAGAGCAAAATCAACAGAGGGCCATTTTGGAACCATTCAACATCTACAACTAGCCTTTCTAGTAGGATTGTGTGGTATATAATGTTGAACACTGCTTTTAGGTCAAATACGGCCAAATGCATGTCTACTTCCTCATCCAGCACTCTCAAGGCCTCATCCCAGATTGCTGATATAGCTGTCTGGATCATGTATTTTACTGGAAACAAGAATGACAAGGTGAAACGTAATAATGTCAGACAACGATTTTTTCCTTCATCCCGACAATTACTTAAGATAAATGATAAAACTGAAATTCGCCAGTGTGATAGGATCCAAATTGTCCTTTTTCAGGAAAGGCAACACAGTATTTTTTTCAAAGCAGCGAGGGACTTCTCCATTGTTGTTGTGTTTAATCATCAGTGAGTATACTAAAGGGGCTGTATTGGCATGAAGTTTTGTGATCCATGCTGCAAGGGATCCAAATGAGGATCGTGGAAGGGAGGATAATAAGATTTCCAAAGATAGCAAACCTGAGGATAAATGCAATGGTGGATAGAAAGTGATCAGGAGTTTTAGGTGGTTGATTGAACAGCAGCCGCTTATCAGTTGAGGTCAATACGTAGATTGCAGTTACCAAAAAGTGCACATCTGTGTATCCACATTTTACCCCTTTGGCCTGTGTACATTGACAATCTGATGAAAAGTCACAAAGACCTGAAGGTGTGCGCCTGGAAATCTACAAACATTTTAGATTTTCAGGCAGACTTCTAGTTCTTCAAACACATTTAGTGTTCTACATGGCAGAGACTTAACAGAAGTATGCATTTCAGAAATGCATTTTAAGTTCCAATATCTTTCTCTGCTGGAAATATATTTCCCCAGTGGTGCAAAACCTTCCTCTATATTTACAAAAAATATAAATGTATACCCTTCTCTTTCCTGTCCTGGAAAATACCTTGTCTTATCTTCCTTTTTACAGAAGTAACTTTGTGTTCCAGGTTGTGTTCCAAGTTGAGAAACCACCTTCAAAATATTTGTGAAAAAAATTTGAGAGTTGTGAATGTTCACAGGATTTTGCATGACCATCCTCGGAGTACTTACGTTACAGCCCATAACCCTACGATTATTAGTGTAGACAATCGTCCAGGCTGAACTGTCTATATTCTTATGTCCAATTTGTGATCAAAACGTTTCCCAATACATTTGTCATTTGTAAGTCGGTTTGTGAGCAAACGTACACCAATTTCAGAGTCTGGGAATCTTCACTTACATATCAGTTGTTTTGCATATATATGTCCTGTTAACGTATGCAAAAAAGTTTGTGAATATGTCTCAAGAAAATGTCAGCTAAGTGTAACACTTACTACTGTTTAACTTTTACAGAAATAAAATGATAGAGTACCATTTCCCTGGTCAATGTCTGATATCCATTTATTCTGTCTAATCTAATCTAATAAGTCCTCAGACCATCTCCCACTCTCCAGGGTTCTACCAATGAAGGTATTAGATCTAGTTTCATCCTAAATATAAAAGGAAATATTTACTTTAATCATTCCAATTCTGCCTCATATTTGTAATACTTCATCCACTGTGTTTGCATCTTGTTTCTCTAAAGGTGCACTTCTCTCGAGTTCAAATTATCAGTCTGTTTTCCTTTAGGATCTTGATCTAACATACTCCTAGAAGCCAACTCCTGCATTCAAGGTATTGGGCGGTAGTCTCCTTACACCAGTGGCTTCCATGCCTAGACTTGTCTTATTTGTTCTGAAATCCCCTGATGTTTAAGCATTACCACGAACAATCTAGATGTAATTTTGAGGCAAATCTGTACTTCTGACATATTTCCAAAGACAGTATTCTTTTTTGATGGGGGTTTCAGATTCAAACCTCTTCAACTTACCTCCCCTATAAAATGTAAATAATCATAAAGGAATTTGTTTTGGAATCACTGGATGTGTGTCTACAGATAAATCCTTCTGCTGAATTCCTCTCAAGCATTCTTAAATATATAAAGTGCATACAAGAGTCTATTACCAAAAAATACCAGACCAAAAAAGATATGGAAACGCTGTTTTCTAAACTTCCCAGTGTACTATCAATTACTAATATAATGATTCCTGCTTATGTCTAAAACCATAACGCCCCATCAGTTTTAATTAGTCAGTGATCTATTTCTTTTGGTAGATCTTCTACTCTGGCCCTATACCTATTAATAATATGGTCGCAGCCCACCGCTGAATAAGATGACCATGTCAACATCATGAACCGGATTGGAATTTAGAACATAGGCATCCATTCTGGCATCTGCCTTTTGATTATTTTCCTACTAATGATAATATTTGCAAATAAAAATAAGGGGTATGATATAATATACTTGCCCAGAGTCTGCTGAAGTTTATAAATAGAAAATGTCTCATGAAAATGAAGAAATCATATGAAAAAAACTATAATAAAGAAAGTAAAGTTTAGAAAAGTGATGAGGGCAATAATTTATTAACCAAAATCAAGAAATCTATTAAACATTTAAAACATATATTTGTTAATTAATATGTGAGCATTGTGGGGTTATAGTTGCATTTTAGGATGGAATAAGTGTTGTTTAATTGTTAGGTGTGCATGGTTAAATTGACTGTTAATCCTATATTTTAGGTCAGGTGATAGTAGATGGTAGAGGTGAGGTGTACAGCTGTTTAGGCTAGAGTTGAGATGGGGTTATGGTTTTGTTTAGAGTTATAGTTTTACTTGGAATCAGGTTTATGTTTAAGGAAGAGATTGTGGTTTGCACTAATGTGGTTATGGTTGTAGGTTGGGGTGTCTGTTACAGTTGTGATTTGGGTTAGTGTTGAGGTTGGGTATAGGGTTTAGGCCTTGATCACTTTCAATAGCATTCATTATTCAGATATTTCTTATGATTGATCTACCTATACGTGAAAGCTCTATAAAAATAAATGTTTCTCATTGTGGACTCCTCTTAATCAATTCTTCATAAATATATTTTCACATATTTATCAAATAGTTCCTGCATAAGTGTATGTAGTGGCAAAAAAGCTTTAAGGGAGCAGCCCTTGGTATAGGGACAAAGACAAGGATACAGTCAGCGAGTGATTGGACGGATACTTGGGTTTCGAGAGTGAAAATGGACTGGTTCTTTGTTGTGATGTAGTGTTCTTTAAAGGGTTGGGTATTCAGTCTTTCATAAATTGAAGTAAAGTTGAGGCTGTTCTGAAAAACACAATGATATTGTTCCATCGCTATAGCATATGTTATGTTATGTTACTGAGAACTTGTAAAGCGCACGGCTTCTCCATGGAGTGTCCTGGCGCTGGGAAAGAACACCAGTGACAGAGCAGTACAGACACGCACATGGAGGCTTAATCTACTGTAAGAAGACCAGGTTTTTAAATCTCTCCTAAAGCTCAGGAGATCCTGAGCCTGTCGTAAGGATGGTGGCAGGCTGTTCCATAGCTGAGAAGCCACCACCTGGAAGGAACGACCACCCAGACAGGAACGAGAGAACCTTGGGATGGTCGATAGCTGCTGGGTGGATGACCTCAAAGTTCTAGGTGGAGCATAGCGCTGGATTCTGCCCCTCAAGTAAGAAGCACCTATATTATGTAAGGCCTTATAAGCCAGTACCAAGGCTTTGAAATGTGTCCTCTTGAGCACCGGAAGCCAGTGCAGGGACTTTAGGTTTCACTAAAAGCCATGTTCCACTCTAAGACTCTCTACACACCAGTGCCTCCTTCCCTCCATAGATGATCAGGGTTTCTCTGGTTTGCCTATTCATATTCGAGCATAGATAGAGGTCTCAACCTTCCTTGCTACCACTGTTCTGAAGCTATTTCCTATTTACTGGCCTCGGCTAATTTGCTACAAAAAGCTTGCAAATATGTTGAAATGCCTTCATTTAGGTGATTGAATAAGAAAGGGGTTATAGGCCAGAAAAGTGTGGGGAACTACTCTTAATATAAGATACTTGGCAGAAGTCACTTATGTGATATGTAGTCTGGTGCAAAGGAATGCGATTGTTAGCATGGAAATACTGGTTATCTTAAGGTTTCATTACTAAAAACACATTGTCATGATGCTGGGGTCGGAGACAAGGCCTTCTCTACTCTGGAAAAGAAATTCAACTTACCTAATATTGACTTCTATAAATTTCTCCAAATCAAAACTTTCTAAGCAAATTGAAGTCCCCTCACACACCTGACCTACCTGTTTATTTAGCAACCATTATAAGAAGAGGGCACTCAGCCTCCCAACTATATAAACTACTGGACACAAATAACGGACAAGCTCTAAAATAATTTAACAAGAAATGGGAACCTCACTTTTAGACATGGGTATTCATCCATTTGACTAAACGACGTGGAGCAAAATCTGGTCCTCCCCATTTAAAACCAAAATTACACCTGTACTTGCACAGTCCAGATTCTGGTCTATTCAAAAAACGTACTGGACCCCTTCCAGACTACACAGACTGGGACTAAGGGATTCTGGTGCATGCTGGTGGTGTGGGGAGGCCCATGGGGACCTTCAACACATGTCTTTTACATGCAAGATGGCATCTCCACTGTGGACCAAAATTCAGGAATTACTATATTGGATCACTAACATCTCGATAGAAATAGACTTACTGACATAGACCTTAGGACTACAGGCCAACCCACGTGTGAAGGAATTGGACTATTCCATCTCCTTACTGACAGCTCTTCCCCTTTCCCTAGGTACCAAGCCGTCCGCTCTGATTGGAAGGCCTCTACACCTTCAGCTTTTGACAAATGGTGGGACTTATTATGCTCAGTTAGAGGCGCTGACAACGTCTTATACTCTAAATGTAATGACCCTTCGTCCTCCCCACACTTATGGGATGCCTTTGACGAATACTTACAGAAAAATAAACTGCCATAACATGCCTTATACGCAACACCCAGTTGAGTGACAACCTGCTCAAAGATCTGCCCATGGCCCTACATCACCTCTGCCCAGCGTAGCTGTAGACCTCTTCCCCCCTCCCCCCCCTTCCTCTTTTCTCTTTCTCTCTCTACACTTCCACTCTTTAGCCAGAGGACCTGGTTTGCCTACACTCCAGCGGGAATAACTCACCTATATGGGACTTCTTTCTACTACCTGCAGTATGAACTTCCCTGATGTTTACGCTTTAATAACTACTGTTATAATTACAGGGTAACCAGTAATGTTTGTGTAGATCAATATCTCTCCACTTAGCCTCCGGGACAGTCCGAGCGTCTGATTTATATACATTGTCACAGAAAAACAAAAGTTACAGCTTGTTTCATTCTTTGAAAATACATAAAATTCTCTAAAAACAGAAAGAAGGAAAAGGAATACCAATTTCATAATTGTGATTCTTTTCCGAATCACATGTGGGAAATTGGTATTTCTAATGTGTGAAATTTGCTGATTTCCATTTAGGGGTTCCTTGTAGGTTGCAAATCGACCTACCTCACAGTGCCTAATTTGTAAAAGAAAGAGTGCCGAAGCACTTCTAGAAGCCCTTGGTTGGCGCAACTAAACAGCGTGCTGAATACCAAGGATTTGTAATCTTAAATCCTTCTCATGGATCCTTAATACACTACCAGATACGCCATGATCCTTTTTCTCACTCTTACAGGCTCCTTGCCTTCTCCCTTTATGATGGGTTTCCCTCCTTTCTCGTTCTCTGTTTTTACGATCTGTGATTCCCCTTCTCTTGCTCTCAGTAAATAGTGGTTGTGGGAAAAAAAAGTGCTGATACCCAAAAATAAGTGTTGGTGGCCCCCACCGGCACCCACCGGCTCAAATTAAGCACTGCTTCCTCATGAATATTAACAAGGTAGGTCGCAGTTTGCAACCCCTTTATTGTAATAATGCTTTATTTTATTTTTAAATGCAACTCATTTCCTCTAAAAAAAAACCGGATGTGTTTAAAAAGAAAATAAATTAAACCTGAAAAATGCTTTCTACTCAGGGCTACAAGCTCTATCATTTGTAGCTATTATATACTTGGAAAAACCCGCTGAAAATCAATGCATTACATCCCAAAAACAGAATTTATGCCAGAACTGTTAGCCACCTCCACTCCACTGTAAAATTGTAAGCGGAGTCTGATGCTAGTCTGTAGTCTAATGCATCCGCTTGGATCTATGTTTAATCCCAAAGTCACATTTTTGATTTCGAGGAGGTTCACTCATCATTTCATCCTTCCAAAGTTGATAATGTGAGCACCACTGAGTTGGGGAACAGGAACCCCCTGTTATTCAGTGCCTACATCAACAGGGGTGAACGTGTTTTCTTTACGAATAAGCGTTATGTTGAGTTTTGTTAAGAAGCCCCCGAAAATGTTCGGGCTCAGAAGAATTCTCGTGAGGCTCAGCTTGAGTCTCTGCAAGGGCAAGCATGGGGCCACAGCTGGTGGCCGATGTGTTTTCTTGTTTTACAAGCTGTGGAATAGTTATTTATTTTCTTGCCTTTTTGTTTTCCAGGCATTTCCGCACCATTCGGCACAGGTCAACAACCTGCTTGCTGTGCCCAGAGAATTTATAGAATGTATGACAAGAGATAGAGAAAAATACCTACTTTCAGCATAATTTGCACAGGGACACTCCGTTTGGAGCAACCAGGCGCTTTACAAACGTCTAATCTAATTCGAAGAGCAATTTGGGAAACGGCACCTGCAGGTTCACGACGTCGCATGGGTACGGATTTCTAAATTAAGCGAGTACACAAAGGTTACCCAGAGTACAATTGGAAACCTTTGACAATGACTGGTTTCCAGCAGTATCCATGGAAAGGGTTTGTAAATTTGCAGTAGCAAATCTGCAGCGGCATTCCTGCACCAGGATGTATACAGTACACAAATGGCATAGCCTGAGCACAACACATTTGTGCAATTGCCCTCTTTTTGTTTTTTTTTTAGCAGTCCCTTCCCCTGTATCTCCACTAATGTTGGGCCATTTTGACCCTCTCATGGAAAGGAATTTACCCCTGAAGTTTACTCTGACCTTTTTCAGGCTGTGGAGGCGTCCAAAAAAAAAAGTGTGTGAACTCTCACAAACTCATCAATTGTGGGTGTTACCTAACCTTCAAGGGTATTTCTGACCTGATACACCTACTTCACACCCGAGTAGTATGAAAAATATTAATCCATTGTGGCAGTGCCTAATTTTTGGTTGGTGGAAGTGAGCACCAACTCGCACTTTTGGATCTCGCCTACACAGACCACGCACTGTGCTGCGAGACATATTGTTCACTATTCAGTGGGCTTTCAAACTGCTCACTCACAGCATACCATTAGTTGTTTTCGTTGTCACTCTTTTGAAGTCTATGACACTCCACTCTATGCCACTCAACACTACACCACTCTGCACCACTGCACTCTACATCATTCCACTCTAGTCTGTGCCATCCCACTCCACTGTTCGCCACTCCACTGTACGCCACTGCACAGCACTCCACTGTACACAACTCCATGCCACTTTATCTCACTCTACTTTACGCCACTTCACTCTATGCCACCTTGCTCTGCACTATGGTACTCCACTCCACACATTGCCACCCTACTGTATGCAACTCTCCTGTAAGCCACTCCATGCTATTCTACTTTATGCCACTCTACCTCACTCTACCGCATTCTGCACCACTCTACTCTATGCCAATTTACTCCATGCCACTCTACTCCACTCCACCCCACTCTATGCCACTCTTATCTGTGCCACTCTACGGATCTCCACTCCCCTCCCCTCCATTCCACTCTCTGCTACTCTATGCCACTGTACTAATTTTCACTCTATTACACACAAGTTCACTTTACAGCACTCTATGCTACTTTACACCACTGTAAACCACTCTCCTCCACATCGTTCTACTTTATGCCACTCTACTCCACGCCATTCCACTCTGCCCCCCTCTACAGTACTGAACACAGTTCCACTTTACGCCACTCCACGCTACTTTATGCCAGTCTCATTAATGCCACTCTACGCCATTCTAATCCATGCCACCCTACTCTAGTCTAGGCCACTCTACTATTCTCTACACTATTACACTCCACACCCAATCTACTCCAGGCCACTCTACGCCACCCCACTCTGTATCATTCTACTCTACACCACTGTCACTGTACTTTATGCATCTCTGCTGTATGCACTTATGACTCGCACCGTTGCATGTGCATTTCACACGAACGTTGGTCCTATGTGCACAGAAGGCTTTAAGAATCTCTGATAGTGCACAAAAACACTTTGCTGTATGAATGAGCACCACTTCATGTCTTAAAAATAAAAACAATAGTGGAATCCCACATTCTCCAGGGACTTAATTAATGGCATAACCTCAACTGAAGGTTATCTTCATGTTTTATCCGTGGACGGTGGTAGTCCCAGGTTCAGTGCCGGATTAAACCCTGTGGGGGCCCTAAATAATGGAAAATTCGGTCCCCCCTAGCAAATTATCTCCTAAAGCCCATAGTACTGTTTTTGTTTTACAGACTGACAACTGCCCGAAGATTAGCTTTTAAGAGACAAACTGTTATGTGAATCTGAAATCTCTGGTTTATGTACTTTAAGTTGTTTATGGGTACATTACATTAATACAGTATTCTCTTTATAGAGTCCTTAATGTAAAGTTTTATTTTCTTTGAGTTTATTAATTTTTTACTATATTTTGCAAACAATATTTAAGAAAGCTTGATTGTAAATTTCTGTCAAGATCAAATCAATATTATTTTGATCCGTTGTTTCAGGGCCCCTAAAAGGAGTGGGGGCCATTGGCCGGTACTTACTTTGCCTGTTTGGTAATCTGGCACTGCCCAGGTTCGTCAAGTCACTTCTCTGGAATTTCGGTGTTGAAGACAAATAAACTATGAGTGGCGGTATGAAAGCTGATGTTTGTGTACATGCACACAAGACTTCCAATGTGTATTGGTGCACTTAGCCTTGTTAGGTATTAACCCCTTCCCCACTCATGACGGAACCACTCCGTCATGAGCCACGGTTGCGCTGTGCTCATGACGGAGTGGTTCCGTCATGAGCACAGCTGTTGGCCGCCGCTCCGCCCACTCGGCGCTAATTCCCCGCCTGTGCGGGCGATTAGCGCAGTGGGCGGAGACGTGACGGAACCACTCCGTCATGAGCACAGCTCAACCGTGGCTCGTGACGGAGCGGTTCCGTCGCGAGCACAGCACCACCGCGCTGCCCCCAAACCCCCCCCCCAGCGCCGCGGCGGAATTCCTGCTGCGGCGAAGGGGTTAATAGAGAGTTGTTTTTCCATTTTCTTAACCCCTTCCATGCTGCGCAAATTCCGCCGCTGTGCTGACGGTTTCTTGCGCGGGCGTGGTCATGACGGAACGGTTCCGTCATGAGCACAGCTCAACCGTGGCTCATGACGGAACCGTTCCGGCATGAGCACCGAAGGGGTTAATATGACCTGTTCAGTACCCAAGTGATGGAGAGATATGTTACTGGAAGAGAGATGTGTTACTAAGAGGAAGTGCTCAAAAGTCACTCAAAGTGACATTTCTCGTGATGTCATCTGTCAGAAACCACAGGTTCATTTCCTCTAATCTAACTCCCTGGTCTTGCACGTAATTTCCTATTATGTCATCCTTGGAAAAGACGTCACATGATGTGATTTGTAGTGATAGCGTCATGCTGATCAATGGTTCAAAAACCTGAAACATCCTACCTTTTTTTGTCATAATCTGGTGGCAAGCAGTATGCTAACCGTGTCTTTTGCACGTGTGCCTGCACAGCACCTGTGATTACACTCAGGCGAATACGCCCGGTCTTTTCGCTTTCTAGTTGTTGGATGAGAGCACATCTCGTCCCATTCATCTGTTCTTCTGACATCACGGCGATTGGCTAATGGAGTCCTTTGTTTACTTCTAGCTTAAAAGGGAAATAGCTACCCATGTACGGCCTCCTATTTGTCATGGTACAACATGTTTGCTCTTTGTCAAGATGTTGACACTGCAAACCCGTTCTTCATTTTCATCAGTGCTGAGTTGGCACGGCAGCAGTGGGAGCTAGCCTGGCGAGAGGGCTTGATTACATCAAACTTGAAAGCCACGGATGGAAAATCGCGGTATGTTCCGCTGTTTCAAACAGGATCCTTTCACGGACGTTGTCTCGGAGACGTTGAACTTTCTCCTCACTTTTAATGTGGTTCTGGCAAAGCACTACGTGGATGTCTCGGCGCGGTGCACTTTCGCCGCACTGTTGACTTAGACAATTATTTTACAATATTTAACAGGCAGGCCTGAAGGACTGGCTGGTTTCTGATTGTCAGAGTCCTGCCCAACAGTTAATATTTGCACAGAAATCTTGCGTGACGGTAAACGGCACAGGTGCATACTGTACAAGGAGGAGGATAATGTGCACAGGAAGAGGTTTTATTATGTTCTAAAGCCCTGCTTTCTTACTGTAACTTTCGATTTTTAAAAGTCATTTTTATTTAGTGTCGATGGCGGGTTTGAAGCTTGTATCGTTATTTATTTTATTCCTAAGAGGGCAGTACTGTGACAGAAAAGAGGCCCGCCACCAAAATAAATAGCCCCTGGTAGCAATTATCATAGAGCTAAAAAAGCGGCCACATTTGCAAATCAAGGCAGTTTTGAACTTGTACAGACAAGCTGTATTTATAGGTGTCAAGCAAGGGCTGGGAGACATGCATGCGTGTTTACTACGAGTACTATTTGTGGTAATATCAGGGCAATCAGAAGTCAAATCTGGCCAGTAGATCATAAAACAGGCCCACAATCAGCAAATAAAAACAGCCCACACCCCGACCTGTCAGACCAGCCCTTCTGGCATTGCCAGGTTGCTCTCGGTTCCAGTTCGAGCCTGATTTCAAGTTTTTGTTTAGCACAGAGCACAGCCTATAAGCAATCAGCACACTTGACAACACGCTGAAGGTTAACTGATCCTTTAAAGTATTTGAAAATTTAAATCAGTTAAAACGATGCTCACATTCATCATTGTTGGGCTACACAGGGAAGCAGCACAGAAGTAGAGATGTTGTAATTTTGAGGTCTTGCCTGAGACAGTGGATACACTGTGGCTTGCGAGACATTTTGTTTTAGATTAAAAGGGGCTTAGAACCCTCACATTGCTTATCATTGGTTGGCTTCATCATGACTCTCATTTACTTGCTTTTCACTGATAAGCACGTGCTGGTTTCACTTTCTCTTTCTGTTTTTGTCGTTTCCTTGGCGCAAGAACCAAGTACTGCTTCTTGTCAGTGCCTAGGGTCCCTCCACTGATCACGTGCTTGCGGAGGTATTTAAAAGAAAAAAAATAGTTGCAGAACTCCGTAAGAGTGCATATGTTTGCAGGCTCTCTCCCCTACTCATGTTCCGCTTTGTTCCTTTCACCTGCCCCTGTTCCACAAACCCCCTCCTGCATTCTGTTGTTTGCCCCATCCCTTTCACGTCCTCCAGCTTTCCATTGTTGCTTGCCCCATGTCTCTCGCACGCCCTCCCGCATTTTAATGGTATTGCTTGGCCTCGTGCTGCTCCCATGCATCCCATTGTTATGCTTGCCCTCTGTTTCCCAGGCCCCTCCACTGGTGTTGCTTGCCCCCCTCCCAACAACTTTGCTTGCCCTGTCTCTTCGCACACCTCCCCATTGTTGCTTGCTATGTACCCCCGACCCGCCCTATGTTACTTGCCCCATACCCCTGACCCTCTCTCCTGATGCTTGCCCCTCCCCAAAACACTCTCGCCAGGAAACAAATAATGTGATGCAGCCAGTGCTGGCAGTGTCATAGTGTTTTTTAAAATCCCCCATACTCCTCCACCTCGGTTGCTTACCCCATACCACCACCACCATTCTCACCATCGTTGCTTGCCTCTACCCCATCCTCCTGTTGTTGCTTGCCCTTTACCCTCCAGCCCCCCCGAAAAAGAAGCATTGGCAAAGTTAACAGGTCTATTCTAAATAAATAAAAGCACTATGATGCTGTGAACCCTGGCCACGTTTTAACACTTAAAAGCACATTAACAAAAACAAATAGGTAGGCTATCTGACTTTATCAGTATTTATTTGTCATATTGTACAGTAATGCTGCTATTTTTCAGCATGCTTAAGAGTTAAAAATAAAACGCTATGACCGTGTCATGGTGCTTTTGGTCTTAATTTTCAGCCGTGGCACACAGCAGCCACGCTGCTGTACAACCTGGCTAAAAAAGCATTGACAAAGCCAATAGATCTCACATAGGTGAAACCTATTGGCTTTGCGGGTGCTTTTTCCAGTAGTGTCACACTTATACTAGCCCTTGTATATTTCTTCCACACTTTGTGTGGTGCGTGTTGTTGCTTTTTTTACATAGGCCTGTATCCTGGACAGACGTGGGGTAGAATCCTGAGTTATGGTATGTATGCATGCTTGTCGGTTGGTCTTCCTTGGGGCAACTGTAAATGACTGCTGGAAATGGAAAACATGTATTCTGGAAACTTACAAATGGGGTACAGGTGGTTCGTCAGAAAGGGGGTGTAGGAACGCTGGCTGGAGTCTTGAGGAGCTATTCAATGAGGAGCTATTCAATGACAACCATCCAATGCATTATTTTAACCAACTCTACTAACATAGAAGTTAGCAACATGGACAAGTGACAGTTGATGGGGTGAACACGCTTACTGCAGATATATTTGTTGCAGGATAAGACAGAGAAAATATTGCCAAGGTGTTTAATTTACTTGCTGGAGAGAGATGTGTGTAATATCCACTCATTGGTTTGAATAATTAAGTAGCCTGGAGCGTTAATTTGTCTGTTTCACCTAAATGTAACATCACGGGCGAGTAGGTCACAGATTTATAGTTTATATGTAGCATAGCTGAGTGGGTTAATGGTTTTGTTGCAGAGATCATTATTTAACCTAAATGTAACGAGCTACAATTGGGTCAAATGCCTCCCACTGCAATCGCCTGCATGCAATCTGAAAGACATACATTTGAATATTTGCAGGTTTTAACATCTTTCATATTTAAGATTGGTAAAATGAGTTTGAGTGAGTGGGGATACATGCTCATTATTAAATGTCAAAAACATTGACTTTGCTTTGTGTATAACATGCTAACACAAATGCACACAGACGGATGCACTTGGCATTGCCACAAATCACACAACAATACATTGAGATTGAGTCATAAATCCCATTTAAATCTCACTGTGCCTCTTGGAAACTTGTGAAGTGCACTCAGATGTATCTTTGTTGATACATCTATTTGACCACCAACTGCTCCCAGTAGGACACTCGACTCTGACAGAAGGAATTAGCGCTTGTCCACAAAGTGAGCTCTTTACTGCTTGGCAGTACTCCACTTGCCCATGCCGGCTGCAGCTTTACAGATAAATAAGACTGACCCTCCTGAATGTGACTCAGTGCCAGCAGCTGGTTTCGGAATCTGTCAAATTTCTACTGTATTCCAGCAATGCATAAACCATTGACATATTCTAGCATATACCAGGACTTCCACTTGATTTTTAGGTGCAAGGCATGCTGTCTTAGAGTATGGTCTTGAAGCTCCGCTCACTCTACGCCCATATTTTTCATTGGCTTATGTCACTGTCCTTTGTAAATCCTGGCTTTTGGTCCGTTAATAGGCTTGTTGGTCCCTCCTTAGTACCGTCTTGTCTTCATTTGTAACCTCCCATGAGGACTGGCCTTCTTACTTCTTTTGTTACACGGTATGTCTTATTTAGACTTTATGCACTATTTTCTTTAACAAGTTTCTCCTACTGCAGGCATGACATGCTTTTCTGCAACATTCAGCACAACATGCGCGCTTTCACTTACCAAGCAGCCCGGGACATTGGTGGCTGCTTCTTTGAAATGAAATAGGTCTCGCATTTACAAGAGTTTGAGCTATTGGCATTGTAAATGACAATGCCTTTTATTTATGTGTTTAATTATCAAAACAGATAAATAAAAGTGTTAGAAATGGGATTTCTGGTTGGCTAGGGCTTGCACCTAAGCCAGGCAGAAACCACCACTCTAGTCAGGGCAAGGAAGTTACAAGCTGAAGATAACCCCATCTCAGCCCCTTGGGAGCTTGGCATGAGCAGTCAGGCTTATCCCAGAGGCAATGTGTAAAGCGTTTGCGGAACACACACACAACAGCAGCGACACACTAGGCACACTACAAAAGAAACTCCACACAAGGTTTATAAAAAATAGCCTTTGTATTATCCAAAACACATTAGAATCATCATCACACAATATACACTGTGCCAACTGGCATCAGGTAGAAAATCACAGGGGATTATATACATGACCGGGCCAATCAGGCCACGGTCAGAACCATTAGAAAGCACAAGTAATAACACAACTACTGGTAAAATAATGAACTCAGCATTATAACAAGCAACATAAACGCATTATGTCTGCATCACATTAGCCATAAACACATTATGCAATACCATAGGCATAAACACATTCGGCATAACATTTGGCATAGACACACTCCTTCTCAACCCGGCACCAACAGTGCCTCCTTAGCCCCCTCCCCCTGGGGCTTCCATGCTGGGCCCGGAGATCGGCACCACTAAGGTACTCTGGGAGCCCCCCCTCACCGGGGTTCGTCTTCTTGGGTGCACACGGCGCAACAGCTCTTCTTGACTCCTCCTTGGGGTCACCAGAACCGGGGACACCTCCTCTCCTCGCACCTTTGGGGGATGCACTCACGCAGCACAGCCGCTCCATCCTCAACCTCTGCAGCACACGGGGCTCTCCTCGAGTCAGGAGCCTCGCCTTTACCCAGACGTCCTTGCCTCGTTTCCTGCTTTGGCGCAGCTTCCTTTTCTTGGCCCGCCAACAGTCAGGCAACGGGCGTCTGGCTTCCGGGTCGCTTGTGGCAGCGGCTCTTTTAGTCACAATTATCAATGCTGGCGGGCTCCCGCTCCACCTCCTTTCCTGCACCACAATGCGGGGTGGGCTCCCGTCCCTCGCGGGACAGAATGCGGGGTAGGCTCTTGCTCGAAGTGGCACGGAATGCGGGGTAGGCTCCCGCTTCCTCTCCAGGCAGCAGGGGGGAATCCCCATGCCAGGATTCCCTCAGCATATCCCACAGCCCAGCGCTGCAGGGCTCCAATGCTCCTCTCGTCCTGACACCTGCAGAGAAGAACATGTAGCACTCACGAGGCGCTAGGGGCTAGGCATTTAGAGGGGCAAGGCTGGGCAAAGAAGGCAACAGGCAGGCCAGCACACTGGGGCTCTAAGGCCAGCAGACCCCTCAGCTGCCTAGCAGGGCAGTAAGTACATCCCCAGTGGCGGTTCCTCCTAGCAGGCTGGCAGCCTGCCGGCCGATAGTAAGCACCAGAAAGCACAGTAGACATGGGGTCACAGCCCCAATACTTATACATCGCTGGTCTTTGTTCTGCCCTGGCACAGGGCTTGGGGAACCAGTCTCAACTGGTTCTGGGGGGTACTGGAGCACTCTGTATACAGTGCTCCCACCCTCCTTTGTCAGGTTGGGCTCTGTCGTCATACACACCACAGGGGGGCGGAGCCAGCATTCACCCAGACAGGCACAGACCTATTCAGGGTCAGGGGACTACTCCTCCCACTACTCCAAACGCGGATCTCTTATTCAGCCTAGCGCTGACTCACCCGCCCCTCCCTGGAGCCACACACCTCAACAGCCCCTGTCACTCCAGAGCCAGACATGCAATACACATCAGACAAGCAGACACATAGCACACAGAAATGCCAACTTCTAAAAGTGGCATTTCTAAAATAGTGATAATAAATGTGCACACACCATTGCGCAGCATTTATTATTACTATTCCAGACATACCAAACATTGGATAGGGCATAGCACCAAGGATCTCGAGGGTGATTGTGTAATTGTTAACGTCAGAGATACTTGGGCTGTAAATATATATGCAGGAAACCTAGATTTGCCCGTCTGGGGGATATTCAGTCCATTGATCTACATTATTTTTATCCCCATTCAAATAATGACCATCTCTATGGGCCAAAGACCCCTGATTGGGGACCAGCGTTTGGGTCATATAGACCAGGGGGGGTACCTCATGCTTCATATTTTCCACATTTCTTCCCATTAATGAACCGGTTTGAGCCACTCACGGGTTTAGAGGGGGTGGATTGACTTTCTATGATGATTTCCACTCTTAGAGGGGTGGAGGATGAACATATTGACAATGTTAATGTTAATTTATTAAGTTTGGATAGGTTTGATCTGGTGAATGTTGTGACCCCTTGGGAAATGTCGGATAGAAATGAAATTATGCCTTTAAATGGGTCAATTGTTAAATTACTATCCAACAGTGAATATCTGTCTGACGGTGACCAATTTAATAAGGGGTCTGTTGGCAAGTTAAACCCCAACTCTACTTTAGATCCATCAGGAGGGGAGAACCCAACTAATTGTAAAGGCATTGTGGTATCCTGCATTGAAGAAATTAGCCTTGCAAAGGAGACAATAATGAGTGAGTCTGATGTAATCAAACTGTCGGGAAAAGGGCAACTGGGTGGAGGGGGGATCCTGGCGATGGAAGAAAATTTTCGCATGATATCCTGAAATGTAGCTGGTCTTTCACGGAGATTGGATGACCCAGTTTGGCTGAAATATATTAAATCTTTTGATATGGTATGCCTCCAGGAGACCTGGAGCACTGGAGATCCAACTCTGGATGGTTTTCAAATGTGGAATGTTCATGCAGAACCCTCACAAGCAGAGAGAGCAAAGGGGGGGCTTCTCACAGCTATCTCTGTAAAATGTAACCAAATTCAGGTGGTTAGGCTGGTTGAATCTGTTTGGTACCAGTTACTTATTATTAGGGGCTTGTTTTCTGTCCCCTTACTTCTGATAAACTGGTATTATAACATATTTGACCAACATAACATTCTAGTCATAGAAAAAGTACAGGAGGAAATTGTTGAGATAACAAATAAGGTTTTTCCCCTTTTTATTGTATGGATGGGCGATTTTAACTGTTTATTGTGCAAATTTAGTGGTACTAAAGCTTGTGGCTTGGTGGATAGTAACGACCAGCCCATGGCCCACTTTACCCATTCAAAACAGGGGGATGCCTTGAATAGTATTATTATTAACAATGACCTATGTATTATGGAGACGTTGAGTTTTTCTGATCAGTTGGCCATCCCTACCTTCCATGGTTCAGGGGGTCGAGTAAATACAATAGATTTTGTTATACTATCCATGGGTTATGCCCATTTTGTAAAGGATTTTAGTATCGTTGCTAACCCTGCCAGCGACCACAATCCTTTAATTATGAACTTTTGCTCCCCCATTCGGAAATCTCAGCCCACAGAACATGTGATAAAATATAATAAAAACCGGGGGGTCACGGTCAGGTGGGATAAGGTAAATGCGGGGCAATTGGAGGCAGATATTTTTAAGGAAAATAAGATAGGGATTGAAATATGTTTAACGTCCATGTCTGATCCTTTCCTCATTATTGATAATTTTAAGGCTCTTTTGGGTAACATTGCTTCTCACCTGATAAAAACAATAGGTGGGGGCCAAAAAAGGGGCCTCAAATGGTTTGATGCAGAATGTTCTGCTGCCCAAACAAGCTTAACTAAGGCCTTACAACAAGTGCCGCTTGATAGAGTCCTGGTTAGAGCGGCCAGGACGAAATATAAAGTTGTAATCAAGAAGCGGAAAAACGAATTAAAGACCAAGGCTTGGGAGGACCTTATTAAAGCTGTGGAGCTGAGGGATACTAGCCTTTTCTGGAAGGTAATAAATCGACCTTTTTTAAAATCTGATGATAAGGAGGTAATACAAGTGCAAATAACTGAAGACTCCTGGGTAGCACATTATAGTAAAATTTTTAATCCAAAGGAGGTAAAATTATCTGATATGGTGGATGTTGGTAATTTTAATAAGGAGACAGCCAAAGAGCTTAGTGCCTCACTGACCCTTGATGAGGTAAGGAGTGCTCTATGCAAGGGTTCCGCTTTAAAGGCCCCAGGGCCAGATGCAGTGCCCTTAGACTTCTTTAAATATAATTTGGATGTATGAGTGCCACTCCTACTAAACGTATTTAGAGCAATAGTGGTTGGATTCATTCCAGCCTCTTGGAAAGATGCTGTAGTAGTTCCGATTTTTAAAAAGGGCAATAAATCGGACCCGTGCTGCTACAGGCCGATTTCACTACTAGATACGACCTGTAAATTAATGGTCAGGGTGATATTGGCACGTCTTGAAACCTGGGCGGATACAGCTGGTCTCATTGTAGACTCCCAATATGGGTTTAGAAGGGGCAAGGGAACCACCGAACAGTGCCTAAACTTGGCGCTAATTATGGGCAAGTACATGGGTGCCAAGCATAGTTCCATCCACTTGGCATTCATGGACTTGTCTAGCGCCTTTGATACGGTATGTAGGGCCAAGTTGTGGCAGATGATGGAGACTATGGGGTTCGAAGAGGCATTGGTGTCTCTGCTCCGTAGACTACACGCTGCAACTACAGTTAGTATTCGTTATGGCCCGGGTGGGGAAAAAACTAAACCCATTCCATCGACCGAGGGGGTGCGCCAGGGATGCATCTTGGCTCCCTTTTTATTTCTGGTCTGTACTAACGGGCTGGAAAGTTTTTTGCTGGAGTCTGGTGCTGATTTCCCACAGGCCAATGGTAAAAGGTTACCAATGCTGTCATATGCAGATTTGTATTTTGTATTTGTGGGGGTATTTGTAAAGCGCGGCGTTCGCTCCGGAGGGAGCATCTTGGCGCTAAGTGTTCTTGATGGCCGGTCTGGGAACAGAGCGGGATTAGATGGCTGCTTTAGTGAGATCGTCGGGAAGGCTGAAGATCCAGGTCTTCAGAGCCTTTCTAAATGGTCTTTCTTGTGTTATTTGCCTGAGGTGTTTGGGCAAATTGTTCCATGCCTTGGTGGCTAGGTGGCTAACGGTTTTTCCTCCTTTCGTCTTCAGATTGTATTTTGCGGGCAGGATGAGGTTGTCCTGTGCCGAGCGGAGAGATCGCCTGGGGATGTAGTGGGGAAAACGTTTGTGGAGGTATTTTGGCCCGGATTTGTTGAAGGATCTGAAGGCGATGATTAGAATCTTAAATAGAATTCTCTTGTGGAGAGGTAGCCAGTGTAAGGAAAGAAGGGCTGCGGAGGTGGAAGCTCTCCGGGGCAGTTTGAGTACAAGTCGAGCAGCTGTATTTAGCACGCTCTGGAGTTTAGCGAGAGTGCTCTTTTTTGTCCCTGCCAGTAGGCCGTTGCAATAATCTAATCGGGAGATTATAAGGGCCACTGTTACGCTCTTTCTGGCGTCGAGAGGGAGGAAGTTAAAGAACTTTCTTAGGGATCTTATTGTCCCGAAGCATTTGCCGGCTACAGTCTTAGCATGGTGGTCGAATGAGAGATCTGAGTCAAAGATGACGCCTAAATTTCTGGCAGTAGTTACAGTTTGGGGGGGGGCGATTGAGTCGTCAGGCCACCAGAGGGCTGGGCAGAAGGGGGAACTCTTGCCGATTGGGAGAATCTCCGTTTTATTTGAGTTACACTTCAAATGATTTGCATTCATCCAATGGAAGACTTTCGTTAGGCAGTTCTTAAGGTTGAGTTCTGCGCTGGTAGAACTACCATCCAGAGGCACGATGAGCTGGGTGTCATCGGCGTAGGAGGTTACAGGAATTCCAAAGGATTCAATCAGGGACAGAAGGGGAATGAGGTAGATGTTGAAAAGGAGAGGGCTTAGGATCGAACCCTGCGGGACACCTGAGAAAATCGTTTTCTCTTTTGAGTGAAAAGGGCCCAGAGCGACAGTCTGAGATCGGTCAGCCAGGAATGATTTTAACCAGGCTAGAGCGTGGTCTGAGATCCCTATGTTCATCAGTCTACTGATGAGGATGGAATGGGAAATGGTGTCGAACGCCGCGGTCAGGTCAAGAAGGATGAGGATTGAATTTTTTCGCTGATCTTGTAGCAGTTTGATCGTGTCTGATAGTTCTATCAGTGCTGTTTCCGTCGAATGTTTGGGCCGGAAACCAGATTGCTGCGGATGGAGTATATTATTTACTTCCAGGTAATGTCTGAGTTCTCTATAGACCAATTGCTCGGTAATTTTTCCTAAGGCTGGAAGTAGTGAAATCGGGCGAAGATTAGTCAAGTCAGATGGTGGTTTATTGGCCTTTTTCATCAGAGGCTTGACAATACCTTTCTTCCACCGGGGGGGGACAGTTCCTGTGTTAAGCGAGGAATTGACTATGTCGTTAATTACTGGGTTGATTACGTCGATAATTTGGTGGAGGATTTTGGGGGGACAGGGATCGGAGGGGGAGCCGGATTTACAGGCCAGGATGACTTCTCTAGTTTGCGCAAGAGTTACAGGGGAGAAACTGCTCAAATTTCCGGGAAGGGAGTCAGAGGGAGGGGGGAGTGGGGAGGTACAGAAAGGAGGAAAATTGCTTTGAATGGAAACAATTTTCTCTTCAAAATAGTCGGAAATTTTATCGCATAAGTCCTGTGATGGCGGTATTTCAGGTTGCAGAGTTTTGGGATGGGTGAAAGACTTTACTATGGAAAACAGGGTCTTTTGTTTTTGGTGGGATTCTTTGATGGCGTTCACATAGTATGACTTCTTGGCTGATTTAATACTCGAAAGATAAGATTTTCTTGTTTGAGTGTATAAGAGACGATCGTCAATGTTATAGGACTTACGCCATTTTCGCTCTGCTTTCCTACAGAGTAGGTGAGAGGTGGCTAGTTCGGGAGTGAACCAGGGGGCATTGCTCTTGGATTTTTTATGAGAAGTGCCTTGACGTTTGGGGGGGTTTCTGGTTGTCATTTCCTGCGTGAGCCAATTGTAAAAGAGGTCGGCGTCGGTTACTGCATTTCCGGACAGAGTGGGGGTATGGGATTGATCCATAGGTTTAAGAGTCAAGCTTTCTTGGACTTTTTTCCAGTTGATGGAATTGGGGGCGAGTGAGTTAGTGTTGTTACGGGAAGGGGAACGTACACTGTGGATATGAAACAAGATCAAGCTGTGGTCAGTCCAGATCTGAGGGAGTGGGGGTAGGGTGATGAGGGAGGAGAGATTGGTGCATACAGCATCAAGGGTATGACCAAGCAGGTGGGTCGGCTGTGAGACTAGTTGTTGGAGATTAAACATTTCTAGTGTTTGGAGGAAGTTGATGGCTTGGGTATCAGATTTGGAGTCGAGATGAAGGTTGAAATCCCCGAGTAAAGTGAAGTGGGGGTATCGGAGAAGGAAGTGGCCCAGGGAGTCGCACAGTGAATCGCACAGATGACACGGTCTTAATGACACTTACTGCTAATGGCATGCAGCTCTGCTTGGATGCCTTTGAGAAGTTTATGGGGAGTTTAGACCTTAAAGTCAACTTTACTAAATCCTTCGCCATGACCTGCGGTCTGAAAAGTGTTAAAACACGTAGATACAGGGTGAGGGACTCTATTATATTGAAGGTTGACAATTTCAATTATTTGGGCAATATATTTAATAAGAAATTGAATTGGGACACTCTGATAATAGCTCGGGCCTAAAAACTTTCACAATCTGCTGAAGCTCTTTTTCGATTTGCCAGTAAATTAGGACAAAAACCAGTACCTACCCTAATATCCTTATATAAAGCCAAGTGTGTCTCGGTTGCAACCTACGGTGCTGGAGTGTGGGGTTCTCATAATACTGGAAAGTTACAGGTTATGGAGAATATTTTTATTAAGCGTCTCCTAGCCGTTCCATTGGGAACCTCGAATAATTTTTGTCATGGGGAGGTAGGCATTGAGTATCTCAGCGACATCATACATGTGTCTCCCCTATTGTTATGAGGTAAAGTTTGGCAGTCTGAAGATTTGAAATTATCACAGGAAATTTTGCAGGACTGTCTTAAACTTGACCATTGTATGAAGATTCCTTGGCTTTTGTATGTTAGGGATACTTTTTATAAGATTGGGCTAAATAATATATTTGATAGCCCAGACCAGATTGGTAAGGACTTTAAGCCCCTGATAAAAAATGCCTACCGTCATAACCTTGGCACCTTACATTCTAGCAAGCATCAACTGTACTTGAGGGGTAAGCTGTCTTGTCCATTTTATTTATCTTACATTACTCACTCGCAATGGCGTTTCTATCTGACAAGGTTTCGTATTAGCACTTTTCATTTCCTACTTGCATTTCCAAAGCAAGGGGGTGGTTCAAGAGTTTGCCTTTCTGCCCTTGTAATAACAGAGTTTCGCAAAGCACCATTCATTGTATTTTATTCTGTGCATTGTATAATGCCCCAAGAAATAGATTTCTTAAACGAGTCCTGGTATCTTTTGGTTCCAGTTTTTACAGAGAGGCCTATGAACATTTATTATCCTTGTCCACCCCAAGTATTTGTAATGCTGTATTGAGTTTTATTAGATCGGCCCTTGCCATTAGAAACCGTTACTGAAGTTAGCGAGTGATAATATTTTATAATGGATTTACCTGTCAAATGTTATTTTTAACGCACTGTTTAAAAATTTTTATTGTATTTTGGATCTTTGGGTATCTCTTTTAATATGTGTGTACTGTTTTTATTATATGTGTATACTTTTATGATTCCTTTTTGGATTCGAAATAAAGTTATTTGATGAACACAACTACTGGTAAAATAATGAACTCAGCATTATAACAAGCAAAATAAACGCATTATGTCTGCATCACATTAGCCATAAACACATTATGCAATACCATAGGCATAAACACATTCGGCATAACATTTGGCATAGACACACTCCTTCTCAACCCGGCACCAACAGTGCCTCCTTAGCCCCCTCCCCCTGGGGCTTCCATGCTGGGCTCAGAGATCGGCACCACCAAGGTACTCTGGGAGCCCCCCCTCACCGGGGTTCGTCTTCTTGGGTGCACACGGCGCAACAGCTCTTCTTGACTCCTCCTTGGGGGCACCAGCACTGGGGCCACCTCTTCTCCTCGCACCTTTGGGGGATGCACTCACGCAGCACAGCCGCTCCATCCTCAACCTCTGCAGCACACGGGGCTCTCCTCGAGTCAGGAGCCTCGCCTTTAGCCAGGCGTCCTTGCCTCGTTTCCTGCTTTGGCGCAGCTTCCTTTTCTTGGCCCGCCAACAGTCAGGCAACGGGCGTTTGGCTTCCGGGTCGCTTGTGGCAGCGGCTCTTTTAGTCACAATTATCAATGCTGGCGGGCTCCCGCTCCACCTCCTTTCCTGCACCACAATGCGGGGAGGGCTCCCGTCCCTCGCGGGACAGAATGCGGGGTAGGCTCTTGCTCGTAAATTAAATATGCCAAACAGGTGTAGACGAATCTTACCATGTTTACCACAGAGAGCACACACACTTTACACTGTACAGCAGTGCTAAAGTGCCCAGAGTCCTAAAACTACCAACACCAGGTCAGAAAAAAAGACTAGGAGGAAGGCAAAAAGTTTAGGAATGACCCTGCAAAATGGGCCACGTCCAACATAAATAGCTTAAACTCTCGCAAATGTGAGACCTATTGCATTGCAAATGCTTGTTTGACTTTCTAGCCCTACATTCAGTAGAGACTCCTAGAGCAGACTATACGCCACACTTCAATCTAATAATAACAGAGAGCTAATCATTCGAACTACAGATACACATATCTTAAATATAATATGATATCATTTCCCCATTGCTAAGTTGTGGGGGGGTGGTCTTACAAGAGAAGAAGCCTCAAGTTGGTCATAATGCGATTACTTTTTTCAACAATGGCGGTAAATAGATTATGACTCTCTTCACAAATCTGCGTATATACTGTTTTTACATGTTTAGTATTAGTAAACAAAGGTATTTAACTAGAATTGAAACACAAGCATTGGCAAAGCCAGTACGTCTTGCCATTATGGTGCAAGTGCTAAGATACTGGCTTTGCCAATGCCTGTTTGTAAAACACTGTTAAAAAAATACTGGCGGAAAATCAAACACTTAGTTTAAGGTTTCTCAAAACTGAGCATTGAATTCAATGTTTTTAATCTTAAACACCACAGTTATTTTTCAAATTTCACATAGGAAACTGTGAATAGAATCTAAACAAACTAATTGTGCATGATACACCTTCAAAATAATACAGAGGATTAATGGGAGGTAATTTAAGGAACATAACCGCTTTCTGAGGAAGTGTCAGAATTTAAAAGCAAATGCTTGACATTTATTTTCCACACGACTAGGAACTGAAGCAAAATCTCCAGGCTTTTGGTGCTCTGCCCCACGCCGAGGTGCAGAGTTATGGTCCTCTGGGAGAAGACATTTTTCCATCTACTGCTCTGTCTCTAGCAGAGGCTGAACGGGTGCAGTCATGAATGTTGCAAGAAAGCCCAGGACATTGTAAACAAAGTAACATGTGGAAGGTAGGGGATAAAAGAAATCAAATATTATAGATTCTGCTCTTCGCTCATATTCAAGCCTGGCAAAAATATATCTGTTGCTGTGATTTTATGAAGAGCTAGGAAGGGTTGGGAGCTGCATGGCGAGTGCAAGGGGCAAGGATGTGAGGAGGCAATGACCACATGGACCAGAAAACACATGCCATGTGCACTCGAAGAAAAAGTCGTTCCTTGATGTGAGCTGTGCAGAGATACACACGCCACCCAATCCTAAAGGGTGGTAAACAAGCTCTGCTACAGGGGAGGGGCAAACACAACAAGAAGAAGGAAATCTATAAAATAAGAACTTGTTTTTTTAATCTAATTTGTTTGGAAAATTGTACTGTAAAATGTCCTATTTGTCCATTTCTCAGGAACCCTTTACCCCTCCAAGCACCTATGCCCTCATTTTGGGCCTGCTAATATATGGGGATTTAGTCAGGGAATCTGTAATTCCGGGTCTGATTTCCTCTATAAATTTCTCATTTAGCCCTAGGGCTTCCCCTGGAGAATTCAGTTGCTTTCAATAGCTGAAATGTCTATTTTTACACTGGAGTCCCTACCAGTATAAAAACTATGCTTTAAAGCTTTTCCCACTTTGCACTTTTGCTGCATTGTACAGCATACATACAAAGTTGGAAAAAAAAGGAGATATGAAAACATTTCTCCTCTTTATGCCTACCTTGAGGAGGCGTAAGATTTTGCCACAAGTTCTTGTACATCAAGGTTTGTAATTAGGGATTTGCATCAAAACACCTGAGTGATTGCATGGCGAACACCCATGCACCAACCATGGAGGGCCCCCTTGATGCAAAATAACACAAAGCAGAACATAGCGCAACTTTGCATTACTTTGAGATACTACTCAGCGCAAATCCTGATCTGTATTGGATAGTAAATCCCTTCCCGAATACTTTGTGCTAGGTTTGCCCAACAAAAGTGTCGCAACCCCAGCGCAAAGCTTTAGTAAACCTAGGCCTGAGTGTCAATAAGTATGAATGAGTGAGACTGAGAAAGATTAACGGTGAATGCAAGTGAATGAGAATGAATAAGAGTAAGTGTTGAGGGGTGTAAGCAAGTGTGACTGAGAATGAATGAGTGAGTGTGTGAGAGAATGAGTGTGAGTGAGTGAATGTTGAATGTGAGCCACAATGTAATGTGATACTTGTTAGTTTGTTTTTGGCCATCGCATAGTGAAGGTAATTATTGTCTTAAAAGGAATCCAGTTCAAAATACTGGTTCTGGTATACTTGCAACAATGCTTAGCATAGGGTGGCAACCATGATGAAATGACATACTGAGCTCATTTTTAACATAAGGTTCACCTATGGTATAAGGACGGCATCAATTCCAAAATACTGGCATATTTTGAGTCATTTTTTATATAAGAGGGCACCCATGGAATATGGGGGCACCAATGACAAAATGCTGGCCCATGCAAAATGGAGGTAATTTTTGACATATGGGGGCACCCATACCACATTTTGACAAAAATAGCATCAACTCCTGGGAAACTTCAGGGGTCTTTGGCTTGGCAAACCATGAAAGGTTTTGAACATTTAATGAGGGCCCTTTCAGTGTCTATAGCATGTTAGCAGATTTATGTAAAAATTGTGCTTCAAAATGCACAATTTCACCCAGTCTTTTATAATTTTTCTGAGTGGGAGACACCCCCTAGAAAAGGTCTAGCTTAGTCACTTTGCATGCTTGCTATAATTCAGGGCAAGTATTATGCCTCATAACTTTCAAAGATCAAGTTAGCACCATAATACAGGTGATATCTAAAATAGACATTTATTTGTTTTATTCTGTTATACTAATCATGCAGTTATTATGATACTTCCGCTATGTCAAGTGGTGTGATTTAAGGGTCATGGGACATGCCTTCCTGGAAACAAAATCAGGGTCAAGGGTCATAAGATGTCACTTCCTGTGACGTCATTAAGGTCAAAGGGTATGGCCAAAAAAACAGCCCACAGCAGCTAAAATAGCTGCCCATACACAGGTGTGTCAGACCAGCCCATCAGGCACTGCCTGATAGCCCTATAGGCCAGTTGTTAATTTGTAAAATAAAAAGTGCAGGGGCTCTCCTCAGTAGGCAGCGTTAACAGGAGAAATGTGCTGGTGCAAACTGCCTCCTGACTAGAGCTCCAGAACTTATTATTCTGGAGAGGACTTGGCCTAATGGCTAGAGCTGCCTATTTCAGAGCTGGGGAACCGGGTTCGAGACTCGGCGTGACTCAACATCTTGTGATACTGTTGAAAATAATGTGCCTTGAAATTGAGCGTGTTCTTAATTGGTGCTAGAAGTGCCGGTGCTGAGGATTAGGTGTAGGTGCTGAGCACCGGAAAGCACCGGCTCAAATTAAGCACTGTCCCACCCTGCTTGGTTGTTACTGCCTAGGAGTGAGTTGTCTTGTACTCTTGCAACTTTTTAAGATGATGCAAGGCTGGTGCAAGGGCTTTTGCCTTTCTAGTTACACAACAGTTTTCATTACTTTTCTATCAATGGGCCAGCCTATAATGCTTATGAGGTCAATGTGCTAGTGGTATTATTGGTGCTGTCCAGGCTAGCCTTGCCACATAACAAGTCCATTAACAATATCAGATCAGGCGCCTCTTTGTGATTCGGCATTTCAGTGGCATAGCTAGCTGTACTGCCACCCGGGGCGGCTCCTAAGATTACAGCCCGGGTGCAGATAAGAGAGGGGGGGGGGGGGCGGTGGCAGCTGACATGTTCCAGGGGGGAGTTTCGGCTGATGGCCGACTTGTTTAGGCGGGAGGGGCAGGGGGTGGTGGCCGACACACGACTTGTTCTAGAAGACGGTGGTAGTCGACAGACACAACTCCCGCTGCCCCCAAAAACAGTGCCCCCCACCAGCTACACCACTGCGGAGTTTTGTATACAAATTTCCATATTTTGCCTGTTTCTGTGAACCTATCCTTGTCCACATTTAGACAGCTTTTTACAGGTGAAATGTGAAGCAAGAAAATTATCTGATGCGCATAACTCGTAATCTCGATTCGTAACTCCTGGCTGTGCCCTAAAAGGGATTACAGTGGGACTCCGATGAACTATTTTGTCTTTCATTATTTGCTTTCTGTAACTTTTATAGAATTTCTCTTCCATCTTCAGGCTAGGCACCGAACTATACTCAGCCAGGAATGGTGCGAGGATTTTCTGCTCCACTGGTAAAGATGATGATGGCTCTTCAACTACGCCCCATACCCATGTTTGCATTATTTGCATCTCCTGCCAGCAGTTTGGCGCCCCTATCTGGCCTTTTGGTTGCACGGCCCTGCCATTAAGTCATTGATTGAAGGCAATAAATACAACCACATGAGATGCAGGGGCAGGTTCACTAAATGTGGGTCAGCTTTTGACTCTACATTTAAGATTGTGATTCCAACTCTTAATTCTGCCATCGTTTGTGCACACTATGAACTCCCCTACACCGGCTATGGAGCCTTCATGCCCTACAGTGCCAAGTTACCCCCCTTCCTATAGTTGGCATCCAGCACAAGCTCGAGAACAGCCTCAGGCTTCAGCACACCGCCTTCACCCACCACCATCCGGCCTTCTACCTCTACGGCTATCACCAGCTCAGGGATCCTTCCAGGCCCTAGATCACCACCTATGAGTGCAACAGCACCCCGAAAGCCTGACTAAAATGAGCACCGCAAAAACCACAGCAATGGCGAGAGTTCTTGCTCTGTAAATATGTAATATATATTTGTCCAACCATGATGGCTTCATCTTTTCTTAAAATGTAATCTTGAGTAAATTTGCAACTTGTATATATGTAACTCTAACCACTAGTATCTGTAGTAGACGTATGTACTTACCACCATTCTTATGTGAGTTCAGAGTTTATCTGTTTCATATTTTTTAGGTAATTCATGTACTCTGAAGTCCTTATACTTACATAGCTGTAACATAACTGGTTCTATTGTAAAGCGCTCTGACACCTTCGGGTAAAGTGCGCACTATAACTTCACTGTAATTCCCTAAAAAACAGACGACTGCTATGGAAAGGGCAAGTGGAACAATCTGTGAGACCACTGCACATATTCTTTAAATAACCTGCCTCCTGGGCTTCCTGGACAAGGGATTTTTAGTACACAGGATGCTCCTTCTTATCCTGGGTTACGGAAGCGCACACACTGTATTTATTTTAACAGCGACATAAATAGATTGTGTCTATAATGCCTGGCTATGAGCAGGGCTAAGTTTCCAGGTACGTACTACATTTTGAATCTTGTGAGTGCATTGCGAATGTATGCCGCCTTTTGCACTCAGTGGCACTTTGGTATTACAAAAGGAGTCACAGATGCTTGCCTGGCCCCTTTGGTGATACAGGTCATACATGCACAAAATGCACGCTGGGCCAGTTCCAATGTGGTGCTGTCCCCAAGCAATTGAGAAAAAAACATTAGTCCTGCAGAGAACTGAACAGGGGCAAAGAGTCTATTGGTATGGGGCACTCTTTGCTCTGTACATATGAACAGGGCCAATGGATTTATGCGATTTTGCGGCCTCTGCTTTTTTTTTTAACGTAGTTATGAATTTGCCACATAATCCAATATCTTCTGCATAATCTTCAGATTTTAACAAAAAATAGTTTGTAGCTCTAACAGATCAAAAGTTACTAAAAACATAGCGACCTGTGTTGGCGCTCAGTGGAAGGCCCTTTGCAAGGGTTAACCGGCCAGCTTTCATTTGCTTGATTCTGTATTTGGTTGTTAAACTGGTACGAATGATGTGAAATATTTGCCCAGACAGTATTACTGTGTGTAAAAATGACAAAATAATAAAGTAATACTCTAAAAAAAAGTTGCATTCTGCCACATATTTTGCCTTTTCTTGCTGCATACTTTCGTCAACCCTTCCGCATAATTTGGTGCTCCCCTGCCACATAATTCCAGGGGGCTGCATTTGAGGTGGGCACCGTCTGTGCACCTCATGAGGAACTGCTTTCGGGATGGGCCACAGGGACTCTAGTGATCCAGTCAGGGTAGGGCTGGCCTTTAGGGCAAACAGGCAGTGCCCGACCGGCTGATCTTACAGGTCAGTGTCCGGGTCTTTCTTTTGGCGGTTTGTTGACCTCTTTTATGGTCTCCTGTGCTGGATTTTACTTTTGATTTCCCTGATATTAAAACAAACATTGCCTACAGCAAGCTCAAATCCATGCATTCTTCCATACTTTTCAAAGCACTTGCACAGCGTGGGATTACAAATTCAAAACTGACACAATTTTGACCAAATTACAAACATTCACCACTTTATTTTGCTATCTAATCCACTAATGGGGCCACACCCTGCTGTTGGGCCCTGCATTGACATGCAGACTGGCTGTTTCAAAGATACGCAGGGCAGCCTCAAGTTAGCACCTGTACTAGGAGCAGTTGGAACAGCGCATTCTTTTTACTATGGTGCATTTCCCAGTCTGTGGCCCAGGACAATCATCATGAGGGCATGTCTGACACAGAAAGTGACATTGCGCCATTTTACATAATCTCTTAATCTGGTGCACAGTGTTCAGGCTTTTTTTAATCATCTTTTGCACCCACTGTCATTTTAAATGAATTGCTCTTTTCGATCAATGCAGGCAGGTGGTTAAAAAAGTAAAGAATATATTTAATTACAAAGAGGAAATTATTGAGAATATTAAAAAATTGAAAATATCAGTGATATTTCTACAACAACCATGAACAGTGAAGAGCCCCCAGGTTCGTTTGAAGAAAGCTGTGTTCTTATTGAACACAGTACTAAGAAGGAACGTGCACTGTTAGAAATGGGATTCCTGGTTGGCTAGGGTATGCACATAAGCAAGGCAAAACCCACCACTCTAGTCAGGGCAAGTAAGTTACACACCAAATATTGCTCTGTGCCACGCTAACGGGGGTGAGCACAGGCTGTCAGGCTTATCCCCAGAGGCAATGTGTTAAGCGTTTGCACAACAAACACACACCAATATTACAATAAATACACCACAAAAGGAGACCTCACACAGCATTATATAAAAATATGTTTCTGTATTGCATATAAACATAGATCAAAACAACATGAAGTAATAAGTAATTTGCCAACTAGGCAATTATCATAACATCACAGTTAGTCCAATAAGATAAAGACTTATATGTGGCACAGGTCATGAAAACACCCTCACTGCAAGGCAAATCCTGAATAATACTCATTGTCCTTACAATGCAGTGGCAAAAACAATACATATTATTGTAATAGGGCATGAAATGCAGCAGTTAGGTTAGTAAGAGAAAACACATGAACTACCAAACATCATTGTAGTACACAAATTACCATAAGCATATCAGTAACGGTCATGCAAAAACCAAATGTATTTCCATGGAACTATAGGGTACAGCGCACCTGTTCTCCTATTACGCTATATACGGTGATTAAATATTTCCACGATGGGAACAACCATGAACAGTGAAGAGCCCCCAGGTTCGTTTGAAGAAAGCTGTGTTCTTATTGAACACAGTACTAAGAAGGAACGCGCACTGTTAGAAATGGGATTCCTGGTTGGCTAGGGTATGCACATAAGCAAGGCAAAACCCATGCTTATGGGCCCGCAGCACCTGCGCTCCTATTATTGTTAATATGGTAGTTTTTTACTCCTCGTGAATGTGGAAAGTTCCTAACAGGGAGCCTCCATTGAGGACTCACCTGTAATGCCACCAGCCACTGAGGTACGTTACAACTAGGTTTGAGGGGCATACACACTGCCATAGGTAGCGGGGAGACCTCGCTGGGTCCCCTCGCGTGTAGGTAAAGCAAAGGCGGCAACCTGCAAATGCGCGCCGCAGCTGCCACAACATTGAAACTCCACCCTCTCTTGCAAAATCAGCACCAAAAAGGAGTTCAAATGGACCAGTGCCTCCAAGAAATGTGAAGGTCCTCAAGGGGAGCGTAATTAAGCTGGTGGGACCGCTTGGATCCCTCAGATACAGTGCTTATCTGCTGGTGCATACAGGTGGGCGCTGCAGAGGTGCAACAATCTCCCGGCCTCGGGTGCAGGGTCACACTCTGGCAGTACAGTAAATACTGTAACCATGCCTCCCAGCCGGAAGGGGGGAGGCGGAAGGCGTTGCACTGCCGTCCCTGGGAACTCCACAGTGTTTTCACTCAGGGAGACAAACTCTGTGCACTGCTGTCCTTCGCAGGGTTTCCTCGGCACCGATAAGGGCTGATACTGTGAGGCACATGGCACGCTCTGCCCCCACTGATGATCTGGCGGTGCCGACCTCTTGGTTATGGGGACTTGGATCTTTCAGATAGCGCTGAGGTCCGCACTTGCCATCTGCCTTTGGGGCTGTGGTGCTACTGTAGACAGAGCAGCGATCTCACTGCAGAGAGCGCGGCTTGGGGCAAATTATATCAAGCTGCACAAGGAGTGCAAGAGGTGCTTGGGCTGAGCACAGAGACATCTTTTGTGGCCCTGAGATGTTTTAACAGGAGGCATGCTTGACAAGACTTTGGAGATCACTGGGGGCACAAAAGCAGCAAGGCAGCAGACCAGCACATCAGGGTCCTTAAAGCGAATTAACAGTCCTTCTGGTTCCCAGCAATCCACATGTCGGCACAACAAGAAAGATAGTCCAATGGCGGTTCTTCCTTGCAGCATAAAAATTCCTTCTGGCAATGTACAGTCTATAAGCTAGCAGCGTCTGGTTACAAGTCCATGCAGTGTCTAAAAAAAATGGGGTCAGAGCCCATGTACTTATACTCAACATGACTTTGATGTACACCCCCATTCAATCCAGCCCTGGCTCCAGACCTCAATAGGGGGTAAACAAGCCCTTGTGCGAGGGCAGGGCCCAGCAGATACAAATGTAAGTGTGCCCCACCTTCCTTTCTCCCAGCCCAGGAATACCAATCAGTATGCAGATGCAACCCTGTTAGACCCAACCCTTCTTGTGTGATGGCTGCTTGGAAAGTATGCACAAAGCCTAGCAGTCACTCTGCCCTAGATGTGGATTGGAGCCACGCTACAAAGCACAAAGAGCCATAAGCACATAGGAATGCTCACTTTCTAAAAGTGGTATTTCTACAATTGTAATAATAATAAAATCCACTTACACCAATAAGCAGGAGTAATCACCACGAGTCCAAACATACCACACATGGGAACACTACTCCTTTCAGAGCAGAAATGACCACTTACAAACGTATGAGAATCCCCAATGCTAACCTATAAGAGGAGCAGCACTTACACTGTAGTGAAAGCTAAATAGGGAGTTTGTCACTACCAGGACCTACCACACAATAAAGGCACATGTCCTGCCTTTTATCTACACAGCACCCTGTCCATAGGGCTACCTAGGTCTACCTTAGGGGTGATCTATATGTAGTAAAAAGTGAGTTTCAGGCTTGGCAAGTAACTTTAAATGCCAAGTCAATGTGGCAGTAAACTGCGCACATAGGCCCTGCAGTGGCAGAGGCCTGAGACAGGTTTAAAAGGCTACTTCTGTGGGTGGCGCAAGCAGCGCTGCAGACCCACTTGTAGCATTTAATTTACAGGTCCTGGGTATATGGGATACCACTGTACAAGGGACTTACAGGGAAATTAAATATGCCAAACAGGTGTAGACCAATCAAACCATGTTTAAAGAAGAGAGCACACACACTTTACCACTGATTTGCAGTGGTAAAGGGCCTAGAGTCCTAAAGGCAGCCTAAACAGGTAAGAAAAAATACAGAAAGAAGGCAAAACTTTGGGGATAATCCTGCAAAAAGGGCCAGGTCCAACATGCACATATACGGTGGTGAGGTAGATTAGGGAGAGTGCCACAGCTACCACCAGCAGCAGTGTTCTGTGGCTGGTCAGACATAGTATGCGTAAACAAGCATTGGCAAAGCCATAGGTCTAGCCCAGGCAAGTGAGCAATGTTATTTCAAAAGTGGTAAATAAATCAACTCCTTTGCAGGCAGCTGCACAAATATGAGGCAAAATGCCATCTCTCACTGTACAAGACAGGATGCAGTGGTCTGGCCCATTGCCCCATGCTGTATGCTATGATGGGTGCAATCAAAATGTGAATGCCACGTCATTAGACCAATGGAAGAATCAAGCTGACCAAAAACCCCTGTGTGCTGTGTTTGTATACATTTATGCATTTTTATTATGATTGTAGACCAGACATTGAAAAATGTCTCACCTAGGGCAACAAAATATCAGTTGAAATGGTCCCGCTAAGAGTTGCTGAGTTTTGAATAAGTAGTCTCTTCCCATGAAAAATAGCACAGTGCCCTTAAATACTTGAAAAACAAATTACCATCCCCAAATACAGGTGAAATGATTGAAACTGTCTACGTTTATAAAATAAAAGTGTAACATCAAGTGTAACAGCAAAACACACTCTGTACCGGCAGCATGCTATTGTGAGAGGACATGTCCCAGTTATGGTATCACTGATCCATGGAAATAATCGAGAGGAGAGTTCTACACAGAATATAACTCCAGGTTACAGAGTGCACATGGAAAGGGGCAAACCCAGGATGAATGGGAGCAGGCCTAGCCATCCTTACACTTCCGTAGATTGAAACAAATAAGTTGTAATATGCACCCCTCCCAGGTGTCGTCAGCATTGTATTGAGAAAATTCCTACCTCCATTTCCAATTCCAAATAAGTATAGATTCGAGCACTGGGACTGTGTGGTGATTTAATGGTATTAATTTCAGGACCGTACTCCAGAAATAAATACAAATGTTATTCGAGACATGGAGGAAGACTGGGAAATGCTTCCCACGATGTATACAGTACAGGGTGGGTTTCTGCCTCAAAAAGATGTAGACTTATGTGAGGCAGAGAAGACAGGACCCAGAGATTTCAATCAGAGGCCTAAGCTGTCTTCATTGACAGAGTGAAGGCCTGCCACTTTTTCTGGCTCTGCCCTGCAGAAGACTAATGCAGCTGGTGTTACTTAACTAAGAATAACTTGACCGAAGATCATCTGCCTGGTTGGGGAACCTTTGGTGAGTGACCTGGCAAGTAGGGCGCTGCTTGCTAAGCAGCAGGGAATGTGGCTGGTTTCCAGTCCGTAGGGAGAGACAAATGAAGATGCCATGGCAGCCAAGCTCAGAGTTGTCCTCAGGGAGGATTCTGTTTTTCCTCTTCTGCTTTCAATTGTAGGTAATGATTGTTTTTCAAGACTGAGATTAGCCATTGTCTAGGTTTCATGTGGTGCAGCAGAGGAGGATATTCCTCCGAAAATAAGAGCCCTCTCATTTCATAGCTTTGGAAAGTTTGTTAGAAATGCTTTTGAGGTATGTGTTGGTGCTGTCTCCCGCAGAAGGGCATGCGTTTTATGTTTTTGTGTTGGGGACTCTATCAGAAGTGGGTCTTATTGCTAATACTATTGTAATATCATGATTTACAATAGAACCCATATTCCAGGGTATTTCCAGAGACACATTGCATGGAGAATAAAGGAAAGCGCGGTGGAAAGCCATGCACAAACACCCTGTGTAAATTCAAAAGGTGTTGGAAATTGGTCTAATCGATATGGTCCATATGGTTATGAAAGGGTTTTGAATTAGAATAATCTCAGTAACAGCATTGTGTTTGTGTTGCTCATAATGGTGCATGGCCTTTCTTTCTTCCAGTGAAGGACTTCATGGATCTACTAGTCATAGTTTTCTGAAGATAATATTTACACTTTGCTTGGCAAGTGTGTCTCTTCCAACAGTTATCCTACACTTGGATTTAGGACAGTAGTGAATTTTTCACCTCCCACATTAGATTGTAGAATACAAAGATGTTTAAGGCTTTGTTATTTTTAATAAAAAGGACAAAGCACAAAGAGTCCTAATTACATAGGAATTCCCACTTTCTAAAAGTGGCATTTCTACAATAGTAATAATAATTAAGAGCCCACTGTGACTCGTAACATGGTTGTTCAATAAAGGTATTCAATCGATAGTGGAATGGGGAGCGATCCCATAAGGGCTAATGTACTTGGCACTGTTGTCAATTACAGTCTCTCATTCAATAAATTAACCCTACTTGGGGAGAGGATATTAAATCCCCAGAGCCATGGCGTTTATTAACTAGGCCGTAGATCTGTTATTTTCAACACCCTAACCATCTCTAGTTTAGTCTCCTTTCATGTGTCTCTTATCTTTGTGTATGTACTTTCATCCACCCTCTCACCAACATTCTACCCTACTCCTAGTTTGTTTTTGCAAAAGTTGCATTTGGAGGGTTAAACAATGGGCATATAAAGCTTAATCAAATTCAGAAAAGAATTGGATTTGGAACCAGGGTTTCCCTTGTGACTGGTCCACAGGAATGCAAATCTCCCACCAGTGTATAGGAATCACGAGTGGTTTCCATAGGAACCTACATAAAGTGCATTGGAGACGTCCAAAGGGTGGTTCAGTTAAATATAACAGGATGTTTGGGCTTTGAAAGATGTTGATTGGTTTACTAGAACTAAAGAACAAAGTGTAGGGTATGGGTAGAGTATTTTTAAAATGGAGGCCAGTCACTCACATGCGGTGGCTTGTATATAACTAAATTATAAAGAATCTATGTCTGGTGGTATAAATAAGGGAGTGAGTAGCTCTTTCTCAGTTGCAGTTAATATTCTTCTCAGTACTCATTTGCTTGATTCAAGGACCGACCCTAGGTGACCTTCTGACTATGAGAAAACCCTTTTCCTCTATTTTGAGTTTAATGTCCCTTTTTCTTCTGCCCGCTACAAACGTTTTTCAATGTTTTTCATTGTGGTGAAGGGGTCGATTGTGTCTTTGTAGATGATTCTTAACTAGAAGAGTAAAGCAAAATATGTGCAATAAATTTGCATGTCATTGTTGCAAAATGTTTCTTGTATTCTAAACTCTTGTTGTAAATTCTCAGTAAATATGATTGTGAGAACCCTAATAGCTCAGCTCTCGTATTTGCTTAGCTTTCTAGAAAATTATTACTCTGTCACTGTGATCTAGGATACCTCGGGTAACTGAGAAGAGCTTATGGTCATCGATTGGTGACCCTGGCTGCATTAGTTAATAACTATGGTAATAGAGGAGAATCATTTTGTAGGGATTTAAGATTTTTTTCGAGAAAGAACCCAGCTTAGTTGTATTGTTTAGACTTGGATTTCCATATTTTTGATTGAAAGACTAATGGTCTTGGGTTGATCCTAAACATCCCTTTTTCGATTGTCTCTGGGTTTTTTTGCCCAGTGGCATTTTATGATTTTTTTTTTTAGCTCTGCATGGCGTCCACTTTATCTGGCAAGTGTGTCGACTGTGAGTGAAACTTCCTTCATCCCTGTTGGAGTTATGTTACTATTTACATTACCAGTTGATTTGTTTAAATCTTTTGGGGGCTTAAGTCAAATCCTTCTTTGATTCTGTGACTTGTCCTAAGGATGGTATATTTTTCCACGAGCCAAAAGTAACTCAGTTTGCTTGCTTATTTTCATGTACATCCATGGTTTCCTGGTGGTCTTCTGACTTATTTTAGATGTGTTTAGGGTTTTACATAAAGAATAAGTCTGTGCTGTTCTTCACGGCTCCGTAGGTTGCTGCCTTTGCTTCCTAGGTTGATTTTCCTTTTAGGGTCTTTATGATGTCCCACCTTACCTTTCCAAACTCCCTGTGTTCCCCAATACGGATATCAAATATATTTCCTGCAGTGCTGTGATCACACTTCTAATGTGGGGTGAAGGACTGGTTCTGAAGAAGGTTATGTGCTGCCCCAGAGTATCTTTCATTTATGCATTTACTGTTGTCTATGTATATTTGGCTGTGCAAGGCAAGTGGTTGTCTGATTTCACTGGGTTTGTGGGGGCAGCACGCAAACATTGTCCACCCCATTCATATCAGCTATCATTGGTTTCAAAGGTAAAAAGGAAACTTACAGGCATCCTAGGTTCCTAAGGTGCCCTTTGCGCAACTGCTACTTTGCTGGAAGCCCTCTCGGAGAAAGATCCATTCAGTTAGTTCTGAGCGGGTGCTCCCAACCTCCATGTCATAGCCCAAAGCCTCAGCACAGTTCCATGCTTTCAGGCACATCGGAGCTGCAGGTTCTGCATCCAAGACTGAAGCGATGATCTATCTGATAAGGTGAGTGGAGTGTTCGCCTCACCAGGCACTTATTCAGGAGACAGAGGTTTTGCCTCAAGAATATTCTAATGCTCTTGTGGGTGCTCGCCTCACAATAGGTGTAAGATGAACAGAGCAACAGGGAGACAAGCTAGTAACAATTTTCTCTCCTGGTAAATTTGTCACACACTCGAGACTGGGGTTCCCTTAAAGGAGGTTGCAGAAGCACTTTTCCTCCAATATTTGTGCAAATCTGGGTTCCTGTTCTAATTCATGCCATTGTTGAATAATGATGGTCTTGTCTCCAGCTGATTACCCTCCAACCCACAGTGCATTCTCAATCTCGATGACAAACTAAATTTTACGAGAGATCTAGAGCCTAAGCAGATCTGTACTGTTATAGCGTTGATGCATGTGATAATTTAGGATTTCCAGGACTCTATTTGGACCATAGTAAGGCCTCTAAGGCTAAGGGGGTTATTTAGAGTATATTGGATTAGTGACATCCTGTAAAAGCTATTGGAAGCCCTGCCACTCATGGTTTGTACTCATGCGTATACATGCATAAATTCTAAAAAGGGAGACTGGGCATTCTGCATTTTTTGGCTGATGACCCGCATCTCCAACCTCTAAAAAAAACATTAGAGTACGATTGCTTTCTGGTATTTTAAAAATTAAAGATAAAAGCCCTCTGCTGCCTCAGTCTTGTGTGCACATTCGCATATAATCCCCTACTGGCAATAATGGTGTCCTGCACTCATGAACTGGACAAAGCAGAGCTCCACTATAGTTCAGAACCATGTAGTCCTCAATCCGAGTGGCTTAAAAAGTTTAAAATTAGTACCATGGGTTTTGCACCAAATTGACTTAGGGTTTTTGCACTTACAATTTCTTAACAAAACTGTGCACACGCATAACAGGGTAATGAATCTGAATATTATATACAGACATAGTTGCAGAAACAGTTTACGCAGGTTAATCCCTATTGCACAGTGCAAAAGCTGGAATCATGTACTGGAAACCAACCACTAGCGTGTGTGAACTGTATTTAAAACTCACTCAAGCTTCTATGATTACACCGAGGCACCGCGCCAGGTGAAGGCCCCGCTGGGGCGCCTCAGAACGTAGGGGCCAAGTGCAAATGCAACGGACTGTGAGGCGGACAGATAGAGCGGTCTGAGATTTGCAGACGCTAGGGTGATATGAGGACAATCAACAAAAAAAAGAAACCCACTCAATCTTCACAGTGGATAAAGACAGTAGATCCAGTATCTTGACCATAATCGAATTGGGCAAACATTGGATCAGTTTAGATGGAGTTAGGCCGACTGCTGTTCCCATGGCCATTGACATAAGTGAGTGATGTTCTATCACTAGCATGTAGCTAGGCCTTAATACCCAGAAGCCTTTAGAGTTAGCACAAGAAACAGCGTACAGACATGACCTACTATTAAACCTGCATTACAGGGCAACTAACACCACTTTGTGAAGGATGATTAAAACTGGGAGATAAGTGATTGGTCCTTGAAATTTGGGTATTTCTAGGTATAATCAAAGTGAACAGAGGCCGGAAGTTGTACATAGATTTAACTCGTTCTGTTTCTAAGTTTGCTGGGTTTGATTAATGCCCCTTCCTGACTGTGTATGTATTTTCTTAAAACTGTGCCTCATTTTTAACCATAAATCTTTGAGTGCTCAGATCATTGCAGTTCATGTTTTTGTTTCAGCTGAAATCATTTTAGTACTCTAGGCCTGCCCCCTTCAATTTTACAAAACACATATAAAGATAGCGTTTTTGTAAGTAGTGCCTAGTGGAGCTGTCCAGCCATTTCAGGGCACCTGTGTCTCGTGGCTGTTAAGCAGCAAGTGAATCATTGTTCCATATGATTTAGCTATCATTAATGTCCGTGAGGTCTGTTTTAGTGGCGTGTGGACACCACAGGGTATATTAGACACAATAACCCAGCTGTTTGCGCCCACTTTTTGACGCTGGGGCACTATAGTATAATACAAGGAACCGAAGATACTTGTGTGTCCCTTTCTAGTTATGCTGGCATAACGTGCTCCATTTCCATCCCACAGGTGTGCCCCCTCATTTGCATTAGGCTGTGGCCCCATATAAAGGAATGCATGCATTTCCCATTGTGTCTGTGCGGTAATACAGACATGGGAGCAAGGGCAAAGAAGCTGCTGGGAGATGCACTGATTGTGTGGTGCCCATGAGATGGACAGTCAGTGCCACCTATTAAGAAGCTCCTTGAGAGGAAGGCAAGGTGTTCCCAAGGACTCTCGTGGCATTCCCGCGAGAGGAAGTGTGGTCAACGATCCCAGCTCCTTTTAGGTCTCGCCTGACCCAGCGCATGCGCTGGTCTGGCGAGACTTATTTAAAATGAGGCCAGAACTGGTGGTACTGAAAGAACAAGATGTGCTTCCAAACTGCAATTCCATGATGTGCTTTCTCCAGCGCATGCTCGAACTGTGAGGTTGTTCAGTGGCATAGACAAGCCTGTGCACCTGATGCCGAATATGGCTCCAGTAGTGTTACTCTGCCGTGGAGGGTCCTTCTCATTCTTATGATGAAACTCATTTTCACACTTTATGGGACACAGTCACTTTTGGTGTTTAAATGCCAAAAGTTGTGTTAAAAGGTCGTTTTTAGTTATTTTCTAAAGAATAAGTCGTTTGAATGACACTGATATATGGTCATGGGTGTTTCAGAATCTTTGAGGGCTACAACCTGCCCCTCAATTGATCTGTCACCACGGCGCCTTGTCTATCCTTCATAGAGTCCCATCACTTGTATGTATGTTTGTGTTTCTTGACCTGAATTGGGCCCTCATTCCAGGGCAGTTTCCCAGTCTTCCTTTCATGCCCGTCGTGTTTCCTAAGGCCATGGGGCAATTGGTCATTCTGACTTGCTAACGGACGACCAATGAGATTGTCCAGAACTCCCTGCATATGCTGTGCAGTCCGATTTGTTGGCCAACAGTCTCATCTTGTCTGAAATGTCCTCTCGCTTCAGCCATTTTGACTACTCCCGGGTCAGATAGAATGGCCAAAATCCTCCATGTCACTCTGGATTTAAATGAGCCGGTCTTGTTGCATTGGGCAGCCAAAAGGAGAAGAATCGAAAGCAGGATGCCCTGCATTCCACTCCGGGTTAAAGGAGACAAATCCGTACGGACTCTGACCATTCTGCCTTTGAATGCAAAGTCTGCTGAGCAATATTTGGGCAGAATCTACTAGACCCCTCAGTGTTATGTCTATCATTTATTGTTAACCTGTGATTAGATATTAAACGTCTGTGGTAAGTACAGTGAAAACAGATTACATGAAGCATCCGGGCCATATTCGATAGGTGTAAAATGTCCTGCCAAAGTCTGTCTGATGCATGACAGTGTATGATGTGTTGTTTGGGGAAGTGAGAAGAGTGATAGGCAGTTTTTATGGCATGCATTTTCTGTTTTGTATGCATGAGAAGTGTTCTATTTAATGTCTTCTTTGAGAAGTTTGTGTGTGGTAATTCTTCTGGTGCTGTGAGACATATGATAACTGTCAAGATAGCAAAGTGGGACATTATTGACTAAGTGACAGAGATGTCTGCCATTGAGTTACGATTCGCTGTTAAGTACTGTGCCAGCACTCCAAATGGCCTTTGGCACTTGAATGGTCACCATATGAACAAGTTGTGTATATGTATCTAAGGGGTTCTGTTGTGTTTCTTGTCTGTAGAGGGATTTGTTGCCGCCTATGCGCTAGCATTCATTCATGTCTCCTAGCATGCTGTAGGGCTTTCTTCTTACTCATAAGCATCTCCATAGTAGAATAATAGGCGCACCAGAGCACATTGTGTGTTTATTGTTAATGAACACTTGTAAACCCTTAATTTGCAATTAGTAGTCTTTCAATAGTCCGGGAAATTACTTTTTTAAGTGAGTGGCTGCTCCTCTGCTAGGGCTGAGGAGCCTCCCCCCACTGCTTTGCAGCAGTGAAATAAATGAAACATAAAATGATAATAACTTGAAGTTATCATCATTTTATGTTTTCCTCCTTTGGCAGGTTTGTGGGCTGGGCGGGCTGGGCGGGCTGCTCAGATGACAGAGGAGCAGGGGGAGGAGTGGTTTGCCCACTCCAAGTGCGCATGAATGTTTGGCTGGCCCTATCGGGCCGGCCAAACCGTCATGCACACTTTGCATGTTCTCCGTGCAGGCTGCATTACAGCCTGCGTTGAGAACATGCCCGGGCTCCTATTCCCTGGCTGAACACCAAACCACAGTCCTCAGACCGATCACAACGCTGCTTTGCAGTGTTTTGATTGGCTCAGAGGGGAGCCTGGGTGTTTCCTGTTCCGAACCCAGGCGAGAGACAGTGGAGGAGAAATGGAGGAGAGACGCTGCGATCAGGCACATTTTTGTTTTCTTTTTTACCCCCTTACCCCCCTTCTGCCCCCCCCCCCTGATCTGTGTCGGCCGCCAATGTTTTAAGTGTTTCTATCTCACACCAGAGTGATTAGGTTTTGTGGACATGTGCAAATATCATGGAATGTCGGTGTTAATGAGTTCTGTGTTTTTTTAGGTGGGTGAGCCCAAAGAGCTGAACCAAACTGTTCATATATTTGCTCTGTACGGGTCCCACTGACTATCAATGTACATGTGAACTTAGTAATTGTAGAAGTGCTTTCAGGAGCCTTAATTGAATGGTAATTTTATATCCGGGCCTTAATTGATGTATGTTCTGTATAAACGTGTGCTGTTTTATGATGGTGTGGGGTAGGGGCAGAACATTGAAAAACATAGTCACAGAAGGCTGAGAATTGGAATTTACAAACCCATTTAAGTTAGGCATTTCCAAATTAGGTCGGGGAGGGTTGCGCCCAAGCTACTGTTCATGATGATGATGGAGTATGTAAACGAGATCCATTTACATGCATGGTATGTAAATGTATCATTTGGGATATACTGGAAATCTGCCATGGATATGGCCCACCTGGACCTACGCTGAATACTGGTTTGAAGCAGGAATACTTCCCACTGCTGTACGATAACACCTAATTAGCAAAATAACAATCGGAAACAGAATCAAGTATGATGACGTGTACAGAACCTGTTCAACCTATTAAAGCAGGGATAGTGCCTACTGCTGTACGTGTGACACAAGTCTCCTTAGTGAATTAGTGAACATGTGTGGACACATGGCACCTTGTGCATTCTTGCTGCGCTATTAGAGAATCTGACCCTCTGCGTGCTTTATGGTTCATGCTGCAGCCGTGGTAGTGAAACCGCAATAGGTACTCTGCTTGGCTTGTTGTGTTACTTTATTAAGCATCTGCACACCTGCCATCCCTGAAAACGTTTTCTTGTGCGAGACAGGGGTGGGACTTTGAGAGAGGGTGAAGCTTCCCTCTTAACCCCTTCAGTGCCCATGACGAGCTGGACTCGTCATGGGCTGCGGTGGCGCTGTGCCCATGACGAGTCCAGCTCGTCATGAACTCCGCCCGCTAATGAAAGGCGCGGCACTGGGCGGGGAAAGGGGCGGGCATGCAAGGGGTTAAAGAATCCTGGTGGGGCACAAAAGGGCGAGGAAGTGGAGAAGGGGTTGGGCTTAGAGCCCATCATGGCCTAAAAAGTCTCCACTGCCCTCCTAAAATTACAAAAACAAAGGTTTCTGAACCCTCTGTGGTGTGTTTTGGGTAGAACGCAAAGTCCATATTGGACTTATGAGCTAGAAACCTACTCTGTCTTAAAGGCTCTGCACCCTCTATCAAGGATTTCCAGCTCATCGCGCGATATCCTCTCTTCTCTGGCGCGCAGGACCCCTGTAAGCTGGCAGGCCTGCAGTTGCTTTGCGTAGTTATGTATAGAAGCTGCCAGCTGCCGTCTGCAAGGAGGCTGTTTCCCAAAGGAATAGGAGGTTTGTCAGCACAATTAAGACCTGGTGACACAACGCGCCAGCGCCTCTGGCTGGTTCGCGACAGTGCTCATAGAGACCAGCATTAATACTGAGCTGGAAAAATGTATGTCATGGATATTCGAACGGTTTTAATTAACTGCACAATAAATTATTATTATTACTGATTATCCCGCGGTATTTAAATATCTATTCTACACCCAATGCAATCTCAATCTTAATACTCAAAGGGCCTTTTTAATTAAAGCAAATCCGGCAAACCTGTACCTTTCTAAATCCTTCCATTTAATCTTGACTCTCTAAGGTCCCGGAGGTGCAGTGGCAGTCTGCCTTATCCACCCTCTCGCCTCCTCAAGTCTCCCTCGCCAGCTGGTACTGCTTGGTACTGTGCAGCAGACGTCTCCCATAACCTTGCTCAGAGCTCACCATCCATCAATGCCCTCTTTTGCACTCTTTGTCCTCATTTGTAGCCTTGCAGATGAAAAACAGAAGGTTTTCAGTAGTCGCTGCCAAATTGACTACAAGAACTGGTATGAACCTGAGGCATTAACTGCGGCTGCCCTGAAAGAGGAGCCAAGTAAATGTGCATGCCGTCCTCGACAAAAAGTCAGCATTTGTAGAACAGCGCCAAAAACAAATCTTTAGTCGATGGACAAAATGCATTGTTTCCAAGGGTTTGCAGGCATTAGCTAATTTCTTTCAAGTTGTGTGTTGATTTCCTAAAGTGCCCTTTGAAGACGCAGGAAACAGTTGATTGTACAGCTGAAAGGCCCCGCACCACTTCAGTGGGCTTGATATGGACTTTCCCTCTTGGCCAAAGTAGGTAAAACAGTGGAAAATAATATTGGGCATGATTCACAAACATTTATGTATACCGAAGTAGAACTCCTATTCAATGATCTGCAAGCCTATATGGTGTCATCTTTATGGTCTTCAGACTTTTCTGATTGCAGGCAAGAGATAGTGCTAAAGAGATTACACTAATCTAGCATGGTAGGATTCCCATAATGTTATGTGTAGAGGTAGCGGCTGGAAAGGAGGCATGCCTGGGGGTTGGACATGCAGAAGGCAGCAAACCATTTTATACTGTGGGTGTCAGCAAAAAAGTTCCTACTCCTCTCCACTAAAAACCACATAATGTTTCACCAAGTGTTGAAACATTTCTATTCGCCTGTACTTCCTTACTATTCTTTCCCGTGCTCTGTAGCATGACTAGCACTAGGGCACCATGTTCTGGATTAAAGTGCACCCTGTATGTACAATAATTAAACACACAAGTAAATTCTTTTTGAGTCGTTTCAGCCTGCGAAATATAAATAAAACTATTAATGTTAAAAGATAAGCAGATTTTGAGGGTGGGAAAGGGGTATGAATTTCCCAACATTTCATGGAGTGTCTCAACATGGACAAAAAAACGTAGTTCAGCTGAAGATGCTCAGATCGACTTAACTTACTCCTGCATTACCTGCCCTGCAAAAACGTACTCCTGAAGGAAATTTGTAGAAAAAAAATTTAGTTGACTGGGAGTATGCATAGAAATGTACTATGTGCATATTCCTGAATATTTTGTGACTCCCTCAAAGCTCAAGAATCTGCGCTATTCCTAGGCATAACTCTCCAAGCATAGATTTTTTCCAACCTTTTCTGTTTTAAGCCATTATCTCTCATTGCCTCATTTCCGTCATCAAGCCACGTTGGAAGTCGTCTTTTATAGGATAAACCTTGCATTGTGTAGTTTTTATGTCACTATATGAAGGCCGACAGTAGTGACTCACAATAATAATGCATTGACTACGTTTTCTACCACTACATCACAAGATAGGTATAGATTTGCTATTCTAAACTCCACCTGTTCTTACCTTATGTGGTAAGTAGGAGTCAAGAATAGTAATTTATCCTCACTTTGCATTGTAGGGTTAAGTCCAAGTTCAATTAACACAACAGAGGGATCACTTCCTGTTTGTATCTGCACCGTATTACAGATGTGGGCTCAATGGCAAAGAAGTCTTCAGGAGCCACACTTACTGTGTGCCACATAAGGGTGTTGCACACTCATGGTGCTCTGTGAGGGCATCACTCAGGAGCTTGACCTCCAGGCATCCCTCTCTCCAAATGGGGGACCGTCTGCCTTCAGTGAAAATTGCTGCTCCTCTTTCACTAATGCGCCCTCCCCAGTGCAGGCGCGAATTGTCTGAGCAGCGCACATTTTTAAATATAATTGGACTTACTGTCCTGGTCCTCGCTGTGCACAGCACATTAAGGGTGCGCCCTGGCGCTATCTGAGGCACTGAGCCCGATATATATTTTGGACCCTCTGACATGATGCGGTGGGGACGGTATTTTATTGGCCCTGACTGAGCGTGTCTCAGTGGGAACTGTTTTAGGTGCCAATCTAAACAGGAACTCTCGGCTTCCTTCGTCTCGGCCTGTAAGGAAGGCTCGGGTAGCAGCGGCCACCGCATCACTTCCCCGCCTAGCCTAAGAAAACAGGGAGCCGCTTCCTCTCCCCTCCCGGTGTGTTTGTCGGTTGAGGTGAAGTGCCTTAGGAGTATAAAGGGTTGACGTTTTTTCAAACACACTCGCACAGGCACTGGATGCAGGTGAACATGTCCGCAGTAGAGTCCGGCGCCACTGAGACCACTGACCACAGGACAGTGACGTCACGCAGCTCTTTTGGGAGAACCCCACTCTTCGCCAGGCAGCCAGCATCCCCCCCGACCTTCGCCTCCTCTCGTGTGCTGGCAATGCATCAGCTGTAAGCTCGACCCCCAGGGAGGAAAGCTGCTTGTAGTCGCAGGGATGGGAGGTGTGGTGGTAATCAAGCGCGCTCGAGTTCTGCCTGGCTGGATGCTGATGTAGGACTTTGCGAAAGAAGCCACCTAGAAGGCGGAACGAACACCAACGGTCACCTTGAAGCAGAGCGAGCGTGCACACTAATGAGGAGGCTCGCGCGGCCAGTCTCCGCTACAGGTCAGCCGCAGAGAGCCCCAGTCCTCGGGGTTTGACGCCGCGCGCGCGGTCGCAGTGAATCCCGGGGAGCGGGCGGTGGTAGCTGCTCGCGCTCGCACTTTCAGGCGGGAACAAGGTGTCGCCGGAAAGTTACGCCTACAGACTCGAAGACGCGCGAAATACATCTTTTGGGCGCTGTGGAATCTGCCTGCTTTGTTTTCTTTTTTTTATGACGTGAGAACCAAGAAGCTATTTATGTGCTCTTACTGATTTGTATTTATCTGAGCCAACGCTGCCTCCCTGACACCTTCCAGAGAGGGCCACCTGAGTGCTGCAGCCAACCAGTGAATTCGCTTCCCTGGAGGACCACGGATAGATTGTAGAGCCTTTTTGAACTGGACTCAGTCGGATTTGCTTAACGTTGGCATTTGTTTATATGCTTGTCGCCTGTCACCGCCTTGTGTGATGTTGCTGGAAGGTGGCCTGGACGGGGGAAATATCTGAGGTGGCTTCTGTTCGGTCTGTTCAGTTGGGGCTGGTCTTCTCACATTGAGACTTCTGTTGACCTGCCCTTTGACCTCACTGCTGTACTTTTCTAGTAAATGTGCATTCACTATGACACAACGTGGATTTTTAAGAGAGGGGCGCGACAGTCACCACAGGCTCTTCAACAGAGCCGGTCACATCCTCCACCATGTTTCTGCGACTCTGCAGCGGTCACTCCCGAAAAGGCACAGGAGAAAGAGCTCTCATCCATCCTGGTCCGGTGAGGTGGCCCTTCGCAACTGACTATCTTCTATTCAGTTCTTGTGTATGCCTCTTGCTCATGAATGTTGGAGGCTGCTTGGAGTTTGTGTGTGTGTGTTGGGTACTGTTTAAATGTTCAACTGAAGGCCTGTTCATTTGTTAACCTAACTGGCATAGTTTGCCTACCTACACAAGAGACTGGTATACCAAGTTTGGAGGTGGAAGCCCACGCTCAACAGAAAGGCTTTAAATAGATGTTAAGTCAATTATCTAGTAAATTGGTTTCTTCCAATGATCTTTAATGCTATTAGTTAAAGTGCTCATAGTTGATATGCTTTAGAAAAGAACTGGTTTTATATATATTTTTTCTGCACTGATAATTTTACTGGGAAGTTGCGTACAGCCAGAAAAAAGCATGTAACTTTATCCAGAAAAAGCATGTAACTTTATTTTTATCTCTGTGATTTTTTGCAGCTCTCATTTTGTCCGATCTTTTCAGGGATTCGTACCTTTTCTAGCTGATTAGCTGACTGGGTTAGGCATACCTGCTAACTAGTTCTAATTTCTGTAAGTGAATATGGACATTGTGTTGCCAGAATATTTTTAGGTCTAGCGTGAGCCAAGACCTTTTGATTTCAATAATACATATATCAAGATATTTACAGGAGTTTTCATTCAGCCCTTTTGGTATGTCGGGGTGTCATTCACATATTTCTTCCATCCACCACAGCATACAGAAGTAGTAAGAGTCATCACACAGCAACCAAAATAAAATTTCATTTAATATTTTGGGGGCCCAGCAGATGCAAAAACACAGACCGCTACCTTATACTTTCAGCTGCTTTCATTGCACCACAACCCACTTGTCCACTGAATGACCTGCCCATCTTGAATCAGCTTTAAAACCATTCAGAGTTTGCTGCCACTACATGCATATAGAAATACATGTGCAAGCCTGCATGGGCTGCCTTCTTTGAATGTTTTTATAAAATGTTTTGACAAATATTTGAAAGTGGGCTACTGGTCATACACTTGTGTGAGTATGTCAAAGTCACAACAACTTCATTCAGTGTAAACACAGTAAACCATAAAAGTACATAAAAACATACAATTCACAATAAAAGCAGTCATATAATATGAACTAATGTATCACCTCTCTGAATGATAAACCCACGCTAAAAACCGTTATACATAAAAAACAAACCTTAAAAGTAGGTATTGTATCGGAGAAGTAGGGTAATTGACTTGGCAGGAGATTAATGAGATATTCTGATAAGAGTATTTTGAACATCAACTTGACGGGTATGTAAAAAACGAGGCTGCTCCAAGTCCTGATCTGAATCGTACTCCCTTAAGTTAGGCCTACACACCAAGCAGGGATGCAGATTAAAATCTCATTCCAGCAAAATTATAGGGTCAGTTGAATGAGCTTTAAACCAACCTTCCAGACGGGATCTTAACTTCCCCTCCAGAGGTACGTCTGAACTGGGTGACTTATAAACATTAATAATGAGCATGTGGATGTTATGGTGCAATTTCAAGAACAGCTGTAAAACATTAATGGCTGAGTGCTGAACAATCTTCAATCTTAGGTCTAACCTCAAAAAAGTTACTAAACCTCCCTTAGATCTTCTATGGGTAGAAGGTATTGCCGGGGCATAAAAAGCTGCTTAGCCGTCTAGATAGAAGACCCCCCTGGCTATCCCATGTCTGGTTCAGACAAATGAACTCAAAGGATCTAAGAGCATTACCTCACTCTCATCATTCAATATGGACCTCACCCCTTCCATATTCTAACTTAATATTTGGAACATAATATACATTCTGCTGTCTTTCCCTTTAGACACCACCTAATTTCCAGTAATCTGAATAGGTAGTCAGTCCTGCTCACTGGGGTCCGACAGGGGAGTAAATCTATTATAAAGCTGGAACGTAGGGGCTGTCCACCCTATTAGGAAGAGTCAAATATCTTATTCCCTGTAGAGTGTCTCCTCGGATTGACTGCCCCACCTCCACCCCCATTCTCCTGGGAGGGTAAAATATTCTAATGGGAGCAAAACACTATCAAAATTCCTTACAGAAGGGGTCGTCTAATTGGCCAGGATCTGGCCAACCCTCCAGTAGTTACTGAAGTTGATCGCAATACAGTATCCTTGTCCAACTTTTCCTGTGATCCCAATCCACTCCACCCTCCGCACCATTATGATCTTCTCGTGCCAAGAACAATTTACAAACCCCAGTCTACTAGCGAGCCAATGCTCTACTTTATTTTTCATCTCGTAGTAACTTTCATCTACCACCCTTTTAACAGGTGAACATTAATCATGGCACATATATAAGCTGTGGAGGCCAGTGGGAATTATAAAATCACCCTTCGGGGATTAAAACGATCTATTGTCGGGGTAGTCTTGTGGGCATGGGCCTCCACTATTCTATTATTTGTCTGAATGATGGAAGTAGTTAAATCACAGGACTCTGCATTCCCCAGAAAACTCAAGCCACCCACCCTTTCCCTGCGCAGCCTGAAGGGATGGCTTAGATTGACTATTTTTAGCCTGAGCGACGCCCCCCCAGCAGCAACAGACCCCAAACTTGGAGTCACCTGATTTGGGACTGCAACGAGGATGGGGGCATACTAGCAAAGAAATCAACCCACCGACACAGACCGATATTCAGCCTTCCAGGCAGTGAAACTGCTTTCTACAATTCACCCTCTATCCTCCCCAGCGTTTCCTCTAATTTAATCAAACAGTTAGTAAGAGGGGGTATAGCAATTTAGAATTGTCCTCAATCATCAAATTTATTCCTTTTGCCACCCCTTTCTTAGACTTCCTCCCCTAGTGTGATGAACTAGGAGCCCAGTTAACAGCCACAGCACATGCAAGTAAGAGCGGTGGGGCCGGGAAGGGGGTATTTCGACAGAGGACAACAAGGGAAAATTTATTATGTATTCAATTTTCCCTCATGGCCGTTTGTCGAATCCCCCTAACCCGGCTCGCCACCCTACCGCTCTTACCTGCATGGGCCACAGCTGCAGGTTAACTGGCAATAAAACTGCCTTTTTAACCTTTCCACATGTGTTGAGTATGAATTTTCATGCATGGGTGGCCATTTTAAAGGTGTTGGCCATCTGGCAGCAGAAGCAGCAGCGGTTTATTTGTATAAAATAGTAAAGGTATTGTGATCTTAAGTGTAAATGGGACAAAAGGTGGTTAGGCCATGTTTGGGGTTGGGGTCAAAGGGCTGGCTAAAAATAGAAAAATATCTTGGAATTATTTTGTATGATGTCACCCATAGGTAACTGCATAGAAAATATTTGGTCCAACTAGTCACTTAGGTGATAAATGGACTTAGTTTTACTTTATTTCTAAAGCATAGATTGATGACATTCAAATACATCAGCAAATATTAGAAACTTGCAATTTTTAACCAACCGTCACAGAATGTTCCAAAGTCAGTGTATTGTTATGAGGTCTTACTATTGGACTGGAGCCTGTGGCAAGCAGGTTTTACAGAAATCTCTGCACTTGGGCAATAAATACACTGACCTCTCACACTAAAATCTTTCGAGTTTTCTAAGAGTTATTAGAATCAGTCATCTGCAGGCGACGTATTATGATGTCGGGCGGACCCTGTTGCAGAAAGGAACCTCACGTCTGCAGTTCTGATCACAGTATTTTGATGAGACTGCCCATGGTGCAGTCGCAAACCTCCATTTCTCAATGGAAGCTTGTGCGGCGGGCTGAAAAGGCCCGCAGCACAAGCTTCCATTGGTAAATGGAGGTTTTGAAACATCCCTGCACCGTGTGGCAGGCACCAAGAGGTACCTGCCACATGGTGAGGGATGTTCAAGGGGGCACCATAGGTGTCCCTCAGGCCCCATTTCGGAGGGGTCCCCAATGTCAGTTTGTGACAGCATTTCCATGTCAGAAAGGCCAACATGGATTGGCTGTCGGAAACTAACATCATTATCTCAACGGCGGAGCCACCATCATTAAGAAATTATATGGTCTGTTCGATGGACTGATCGGCTCCTTGAGCCCATTGGAACCACGTCGGAATCCCCCTGCAGGTTTACCTCCGACCGCCGTCACTCTAATACGGATGTCGGATTGTAAACCTACCATGTCGGGCAGAAAGCCTCCGACCGCTGGTCGGAGGCTTTCTACCCGACATCATAATGAGGCCCACAGTATTTTGCAATAAATCTGTTAATCCACTAACCCATCTCAAAAGAATGGCAACATTTGACCTGCAGATTATACCCTGGATGAAAACATACAGTGTGTAATCCTCAGCAGTTTTCTTTCCATGTTACCCGTTCCTCTGTTTTTTATCTCCTCCGCAGAGAACCGGGTGTATTTTGGGCAGCAATAGCCCAAGCTTCTCCTAGGGAAGCTTGCACTATTGCTTTCTGCACTGTTCCTATTTGTCTAACGCAACCTGGTGAGCAGCAACAGTACAATAGTCACATTAGCACTTCAGCTTGTCACTACAGGGAGAAGCCAATAGTGCAATAGTAACATTTTGGCACAGTGTTCATCTCACCATCACAAATAAGATGCCAGTACTTATTACATGCCCATTTCAGGTCAATACCTGTCTGTCGAGGCTGTCAATAAGGGTGCCTGTAAGTGACTCTTATGAACTTCGTTTCTGAAGGAAAATGTGCTTTGGGAACTGGAGGGTCGTCTCCAACTCGTCTCACACATGCTCTGAAAAACAGCCCAATTACTTCCTAATTCATTCAGGATTGAACATAGTATTTACCCAGGTAAAAGCTGTTGAACTACGTGCTCACTCTGCTAGGCTTCCTTCATGCTATATCCACATAGTGCTCTCGTCAGCCAATTTTATGCCTGATACGAACATATCCATACGGAGTCTACTTCTGGGTATATGTCCCTCAGATGGATATCAACGGCCAGCAAGATACCTTCGCTAGCTAAGAATTGGATTTACAATTCCTGTCCAACCATCAGCCCATGAGGTTAAATAACAGGAGGTGGCTCAACCTTTCAACCTCCAGAGATCAATGACATTGTACCCTTGAGTAGTCTCTTTGGCAAAAGTATAGGAACTGTTTGTAGCAAATTTAAAAAGTTTGGAACATCTTTCCCAAGCAGTCCCACCCACTTCGACCTCTGGGAAGCAGTCGTGTTAAACCTGCATTTGCTTGTAGGAAGTGCGTGTGCTCAGATCTTGTGTCTACAACTCTCCAGTCTACCTGTTCACAAATGTTTCACAGTTGCTATCCTCAGAAAGAATGCAGTTATGGGAGGTGTAAGCATTACCTCCTCGTTAGTCATCCTCGCCACATGACTAACGAAGTGAGCTTCAGCTCCACAACAGTCTTGGTCGGTTCAGGGTCAGTGGGGTCCTCTTCTGTCCCGCTGCTCCTCCAACTACCGCGAGATCAAGGCGGTCCTGCTGGCTTGCCGGGACTTTGCTCCCTCTCTCCGGGGTCATCATGTTTTGATTCGGACGGACAACCAGGTGGTGCGGTGTTACATCAACCACCAGGGGGGTTGCCGGGTGCGCTACCTGTGGTTGCTGTCCCGGGAACTGTTGTCCTGGGCGGAGGGTGCGATCTTGTCTCTTAGGGCTGTCTATCTCCCGGGGTCGGAGAATGTGGTGGCGGACCGTCTCAGTCGGGTGTTTGCGCCATTGAGTGCCCTCTCCCTGTCGCCAGCGGTCTTTCAGCGTCTGGTGGGCCTGTTTGGACTTCCTCAGGTGGACTTGTTCGCGGAGTCGGACAATGCCCTCCTGCCCTGCTTCTGCGCTCTCCATCTGTGTCCGGGGGTCTAGAGGGTGGATCCTCTGTCCTTCCCGTGGCCTCAGGGTCTCCTTTATGCCTTCCCTCCTTTTCCCTTGATTCCTCGGGTCCTTTGCAAGATCCGTTTGGACCGGGCCCTGGTGCTCTTGGTGGTTCCCGGTTGGGTGCGCCGCTCCTGGTATCCTCTCCTGGGTGAACTGGCGATTCGGTCTTGCTGGCCGATTCCGGATCGCCCGTTCCCCTTGCGGGGGCCTCCTCTTCCCGGAGCAGTGTTGCGCCGGCTCCATCTGCAGGCTTGGCTGTTGAGCTGGTGACCTTGTTGGCCCAGGGGTGTTCCCCGGGGGTGGTTGCTTTGTTGCAGGGGACCCGGAGGTCTTCGACCTTGATGTCCTATTCTAGTCACTGGTCCTCTTTTTCCCGTTGGTGCAACCTTCTGGGTTCTGACCCGGTGTCGGTGGATCCCATGAGAGTTCTGGATTTCTTGGCGGAGGGTTTTTCCCTGGGGTTGGCTACCTCCACTCTGAATAAGATTCCCTCACTGGCTAACCACTCTCGTGAGGTGTCCTTGCCTTCATTTTCCCCCGCGGTGGGTGTCCCCCTGTCCTTATTGGATGTCCGTCGTGCGGTGGAGATTTACTTGGATCGCACCTCCTCTTTTTGTCAGTGTGACAGCTTGGATGTGACATTTGGCCCAGTGCGTTCGGGGCACAAGCCTTCGGTTTCCACTCTAAGTCGCTGGCTAAAGCAGGCTATCCTGCTGGCTTACGGCTCCCAGGGGTCTGACCTCCCAGGGTCTGTCCAGGGGCGTTCTACCCGGGGTGTCTTGGGCATCGTTTAAGGGTGTGTCCACTGAGGAGATTTGCAGGGCGGCTACGTGGTCCCCTCCCCACATGTTCATGGAGCACCACCGGGTGGTCCTGGGGGGCTCTCTGCCTGGGGATTTCGCGGGGGTAATGAAGATTACCGGTAAGTAATCGGGGCATCTCTTCTTTCCAGTTGGCCATCTCTGTCCTACCAGGCACTTTGAAGTATGAGGGGCAGTGTGAGTGTGTAGAACAAGAACCATTAGTCCCAGGTTGTTCCCGCATAGGCCCAGGTGGGCTAGGTCAATGTCAGGATATCCACACCAGAACACATTTACTCATGATGAATCTAAATGGAACGAATTTGCATAATCCATGGTTATCCTGAAAACATGACATAAATCCTGCCCTCCTATCCCAATATTACACACGCCTACATTTTACTCTTGGGCTGTAAGAAAGGCAGACTGTAGGGTTTCTGGGAATTTTGGGGGTCCCATGTCTAGTTTAAGGTGCGTTGGTCCCCTGAATGAGATGGCTTCCTGCTGGCCCTCGTCTGTTGATGGGTCTATACATTATGCTTTTAGTTCCAATCTGAAGTCTCGAGCTAGTGGCATGAGTTAGAAGGAAAAATAGGTCATCTTTCTAACACACTTTCAAATTTGGGCACCTGGATTTATTCATTTTTTAAAAAAATTCCAATCACATTGTCATTCTTTAGATGTAGCCCATAGGGAGTAACAGGAAGACTGTCACAGCTCAAACTAGGCCTCACGTACTAGGTAATAAACAAAGCCCAAATTAAGGGTTTTGTATTTATCCGTTTGCGTGCGTAAAAGGCTAGTTCGAGGCACCTAAAGCCACATTGGGAAATGGTTACCTAGTAACATGAATAAACAAAGCCCTGCACAAGGTCTCTCATCCTTTCCTGGTGCATTGTAACAACCCAGTCGACCTCGAAGCTGAATCCATCCGGAAAATGGGCTCATGGTCTGATCGCTAACCTTGTGCTATTTACTGGATTGAATGTCTGCTCCTGTAAGAGACTCTGGCTTGAAATGAGACATTATACCGTTTACTGAGGCTTAGAACCTTTTACAGGCTACACTTAACCTTAATGCGTGCTGAATTCTTCAGCGTGCTCAGCTGGCAAGGTTATATGAAATGCTGCAGTTCTACGTCATGTGTTGCCATGGGAGCAAGCATGAAATAGCATCCTGTCAAGATTTTGAATGAGTATTGCTTCCGTGTCCCACCATACAAGTCGTATTTGTTGTTTCAGTGGAAGCATTTGGTGTTTTGTGTAGCACGGCAACAAGTTGTGGGTGGGTATAATTAGGGCGCTGGAATTATAACATCAGCGGACCAATTTATGATGTAGGGTGACTACATTTTGCAGTAAGGAAAGGGTATGCACAATATTCAGTAGTGTTGGTTCACTATTTTGTCATTTTAACATAAACTACTTTTGTTTGGGCAAAAGTTTCACCTCGTTAGTACCAAGGGAACATGTGACTACAGCAAACTGATATTGGTCAAGTAGGTAAAGAAATGGATCGGCAATTCTGTTTCATAACTTTGAGTGATGCATGGCTTGAAATTAAGGGATGTTAGAGAATAGGGGAGGACATAGATAAAAAAAAGGTTAGGATATGAATACATTAGGGACCACCATTAGGGAAATAAATAAAAAATCCGGAGAAATTTCCCAACAGAATATATTGTAATCATTCTGAAAGGACAACTCTAATCTAAAGTTGCGTATTGTTGGACATCATCTCCGTGGAGTGGAGATGGAGTAACAGAGTTCTATCATTCCTTAGTCAAAGGGAGTCTACTAACCAAGGAGGCACCTGAGCGGTAGTTGACCACTTTGGCAGCTGCTAGAATACTACTTTATACCACATAACTTGAATAGCAGTCCAATTGCAGAAGATTGAGAATATAGTGGGCTTTGAGAAAACTCTGCAGTTCGGTTGTGACTGATTTTCCAATTAAATTGGAAGGGAGAGGGATGTTCATTGCAAGTCAATAGATGAGAGATTTGAACGGGTCAAGTATGCTTCTCAAGGCTGCATAGAAATGAGAAACTGAAGGTGGATTGCCACTTTTTACACGTTTGCTTGCGAATCAATGAGTGATTGGAATCGTATTACATATCTTTATCAGTTGTCACTTGTGACTGACACACCTGATCTCTATGAAAGAGAAAATGGAGGGAGACAAGCTCTCTCGCTCATTTCTTGCTCACAACCCTACTTCAATTGTGGTCACGGCCAAACACTGAAGAACTAGTTCTCATTAATACATCATTAATATATGTGTAGAAGAAAAGGCCAAGAACATGACCTGCTTTGTGTGAAGTGGCATCAGGGAGAGTGATGAGGTCTAAAGTCTCGTTTGGAGCCACAAAAGCCTCTAAGGGTGCGATAATACTAAACCTGGATGATACTGATGTTGCAAGCTGCTGTATACATCCTTTGAGATATTACTACATCATTCCGTCGTGCTCCACTCCGCAGAATGGGGGATAAGGATGTAATGCTGCATCTTTGCACCTGTTCTGAGGTGTGAAATTCGAAATTTTACTTCCCCGCCATCGCCGGAATGTGTGATATTTTCCCTGGAGAAAATTGTGCAAAGTCAAACCCACGGATTGCAGAAAAACATCGCACATATTGGAAATACCAATTTGATGGTCATCTCTTGTTTATCCCTGAAATGGGATTGCTGGCCAGATTGAAGTAGGAGGCGAGCAAGTTCATAAGAAAGACAAGTTGTCTGGGTAGTCCCTATTGTGATTGCTGGCCAATTGTGATGCGGAGTACAAAATACGAACTCGTAAAGTGTCACAGATTGCAACAGTAACAATAAGACAATGTCTCAACCGGTATATCATACAAGGGGACAGATTAATGTGTGTATTAATCACCAAGCACAGAAAAGGTACACGGGAGACCAGGTAAGAGTGGAAGGGTTGTTATGTGCATATAGGAGCACAATTTACTGTAAACCTTCCAGTGCACATTTGGTTGTTATGGTTACTGCAATTTAGTTGTAAATTGTGCTCCTATATGCACATAACAACCCTTCCACTCTTACCTGGTCTCCCATGTACCCTTTCTGTGCTTGGTGATTGATACACACATTACTCTGTCCCCTTGTATGATATGCCAGTTGAGACATTGTCTTATTGTTACAATATTCGCCCAGTCTTAACTGGGATAACGGGTTTACTCCTGTTTCTGTTTACGTACAGATGGCAACAGGGCACACCCCTACACCATTTAGAAATAGGCTGCTTTACAACAGCATAGGTAAGGTTTTCATTCCCAAAACTGGGTACACTCAAGTTGCTACATATTGCGGATGGAATCTTAGAACGCTTTTCCCTTTTTTTTCCCGCTACAGACATAATTCAATCGGAAGGTCTGTACTTCCACACTTGCCTTTTGAACTTTGGAGGTAATTTTACTTCGGTCATCCATGATTACTTTTTCTACCGTATTTGAGCATCCCCTGACACTTATCATGCTCACAATTTAATTGTGTAAACCTCTACCGCTTGTCGAGTGCAATTTATGCACCATACCTTTGACCTTTGGATCACACGACGTTTATTCATTCACTTGGAGCTGCACTGAGATCGTTTAAGTCACGAACGGGATGTATACTTTTTGTATTTTTTTTTCACCTTGTTATGTCCCCCGTATTGGCATGTTTATCGCATGCATTACGTTTCAGGGACACATTGTCCGGTTCAACCGGTGTATAGGGGTTGCAAGCACAGATACTGATTGTTGCATAAATGATTGTGTATTTCATATTATGGCTTATTTTACTTTTTTTCTCTTTCTTTTCTACTGTTCCGGCAGGAGGCCATAATGCTCAACGAGTTGGAACTAAATGTATGAATGTTTTGGCCCTGATGAAGGGTTGTACCCGAAATGCATTGGGCTTGTTTTTCAAACATCGTTAAGATTGATGTTTTTCATACAAAATACATGTTCAGTTTTGGACTTTGGGTGACATCATTATAGAGTGGATAGCTCATATTCTTGTCAATTTGTCTTGAAAAGAATATATTGAGTGATGAATCTTTTGAACGTAAAAAATTCTGACTAAGTGTTCGTTCTTTTGATATAAATGTGTTACCTTTTCACTGTTATAAACAGAAACCTCAGGGACTTTCTGGCAGTGCCCTGTGTGTTAGGGACGGAGGTCCTCCGTACCCTTTTTCAAGTAAACGGGCATATTTGACAGCAATGCCATGAAGTGTACATCCACTTTTATAGGTATAGGCAAAAGACTCACAGTTACCGATAATTAAAGACTGTACAGTTCTCACAGCACCTTCTCACTGCCTACCACTTTTTACACCAAGCCTCCTGGAAGAGCATTTTGTCGCTGTACTTTTTAGGTCTGACCTAGAAACAGCTTTTGTTTTTAGCTTGGGTCATCTAATTAAGAAATCATAAATGCAAAATACAGACATACATATATAAATAGGGTCAGCCCCCTCTGTTTATTCGTCTGTTCAGCTGACATTCATATTTTACTTCCACCAACCACAGAATAGAGTTTGAGGCAATTGTACGGCTAACTTGGGCCACTGGCTGTCTTGCACCTCGAGCAACGTTATTTTGCCTAATGACATGTGCACAGGGTTGCCGTTGATGGGCAAGAATTTTACCTTCCCAGTGCTTTGCTTCCATTTTTTTCTCTTTTTTCATTTTAGCGTGTTTAAAGTATTCTTCAGGTCGCAGTAATTTAAAGTCAGCAGCACATTTTCTTTACACACACGAGAATCATAGTGTCCCGTGGTATATATAAAAACCAAAAAGGGTTTAAGTTTCTACTGGGAATTAGATGTACACTTGCTAAAAGACATACAGCACAACTTTGGCACTCCGCAGAAGCTCCACCCTTTTCGAAATGGCTGAGGGTTTGGGCTACTATGCACTCGAAGAAGAATTGGAGTTTAAGGCAAGGGGTTGTCCAACAAAGCCCATATGGATCTGGGGAACATGGTGGGAACATTTTGACACCATTAGGCTACGACTAAAATCCAAGTCCTGGCCTAATGTGGCCCCGGTTCGAGAAGACTGAGCCAATATAATGGAACTCAGACACTCTATCTATATCAGATGCAAAATTTTAATTTGGAAATGTGTGGCTTAGTAGTGAATATTGCATACGTTGTGCACAGTTGATAAACAGATTGAATACTGATCAAATAAAATATAACCTTCCAACATTATGTATGTTGAGGAATACATAAAACAATAAACTGATATTTAAAAAAAAAACAAAAAACGTAAAAGGGTTTCTATACCTGTTCTAAGTTCACCTGACTTCTAGGAAGTGTGTTATATTAAAGTTACATGCAATGGTTAATTTTATAAATAAATAAAAAAAAAGTGCGAGCATATAGCCACCAGGTACAGGCTGCCTCGTGTTTTCTACTTCTTTTATGTGGCAAAGTCTTCCAATAAAAATATAACCAACACACTAGCTCGTAAAGGCCCGAACAGTTAGTTGACTGCGCAAATAATTATTTAAGTGAGTGGAACGATCCATTACCTGACTCTAGTACTTTTTTTTCTTTCAGAATGTCCTTTTTCTGTGAAGATTTAAAATCTATATAAGTATTCAAGCAAGCAGAAAGCATTTTTCTGCATAACTAGTTTCTCTACACAAGTTAATTCCTTTTGCTTAAGTCACTGATAGATATTGGAGAGGGGGTGGTGGGGGCACAGCTACTGCCAGTCAGGTTTTTGACAGCTAGCACTTAAACCTTATTTTGGTTTTTAAAGAGGAAAACAAACAAGCATTATATTATATCCGCAGCAGTGGTGTTGTTGCCCCTGGCTAGCGGCTTCAGGATAATTACAGGACACAAGTTAGCTTTGATACACCCCGACCTTCCCCAGTGGCCTGTGACATCTACCACTGTTTTGAGCAGATGCTTTCTCTAGCTAGAGCCCTGTGCTGCAGGGGTGCTTTCTACCAACCATTTTGTTTTGTTCAGATGGCTTGAGTTTAACTATTCGTTAACTGCAGTGCTCCAGAACCATCTTTGTTTGATCACCCACGCTCCTTTGAAACCTATGCATGGGTCACCATTTATCACTAGATAGCATAGGTCGTTAGGGCACGTGCTGTAGACATCTGTGTGTATCCAGAAAATATCTGAGGGGGTTAATGCATATGCTTCAGAGATCTCTGAGAAATCATTTGCCATTGGTTGGATTCGCCATTAAACACGTTAGTTGGTTACTCTGCTTAGTGCAGATCACTGTGTACAACCTGCAGGTCGCAGGCTTCTCTCCTAGCAGAGGGCTCACTGTATTTTGTATTTGCATTAATCACGATGTGGTTAATAAAAACCTTTACATAATGGAAAGAACGAAACATGTAGCAAGTGCAAAATCAAATAAAAGATACAAAAGCACACGAGAGTCAGGAGACCTCTTCAATAAGTGTCCTTAATGGTGCAAAACGTGCAAGAATAAAAATTCCAGTGAATGGAAAGTGCAAATGGAGAAGTAGGAGCATTTAGGAATAAGTTCTTCAGGTAGATTGTTCACCAGCTTTAAATAGCTTCTCTGCAATGATGATAAATGTTACCAGGCAATCTATTACTTGGTCACTCAGGCCTTGCAAACAGAAAAGCAGGGCTTGACGATATGTTCTTATTCCGTTAGCGTTACAAAGGTTACGTAGAAGCTTTCTGCATGTGGATTGCAAAGTGGGACATATTTATAGTTTATGCATGACATCGAGCTAGGTTCTCATGCCCATGGTGGCAACGCATCCTTCGTTGGTGAGAGGCCAAATTTTAGTGCAAAAAATCTGGATTTGTAGAAACCTTTGATAGATCCAAAAGATAGCTCTGTGGAGTTGGCGGTTTGCATGTGTTGATAAACAGCCACAAGTGTTTCTGCTTTTGAAAGCGTTCCTTGTCTTTGACCACGATAATAGCTTTGTTTGCTTGTTCATTGTGGGTTTAAAAGTATTATGGGGTACGTATGCTTCACAAAGATAGTGCTAGTTGAGTGCTTCTAAGGCCTCAATTCTCACGTGGGTCCAACAGTTATCTTGACTGTTGTCCTGAATCTCTTTCCACGTTAGTGCTTTTCACGTATTCGGGGGGGTTCAGTCTTAAGGATGACAGGTACTTGGAGAGCTTACTGGGTCATTATGTTTGTTGTAGAGATCTATGTGTAGCCTGCAGGTCACAAGTTCAAATCTTGGTACAATAGGTCAGTGAGTTTTGTTGCCACTGCAAACATCTGCACACAATATGCATGACATAAGTTTGGCTTTCTACAGGTTTTAACTGAATATTTAATTTTTCTGAAGCAAATACAGTGAGTTCCCTGGAGCTGGATTGTAAGTAACACCTATTTGTTAAGTTACAAACATTCCAGTTTATTTTGTGCTGTACCAATGTCAATTATTATTATGGCTACACATGCTGTTTAATTATATACATAGACTTATTGCAAGCTGCCTACCATCACCTTTTGTGTGTTTCATGTACCACCTTACGTGGCATGGGTATGCGCAGACGTGGGTCCCATGCTCACTGTGTCACTGGAACCAAGCTGTACATGGTTAATGAGTCCATAACTGGGGTGAAATCACTCAACTGATCACTCTCCCTTACCAAGGACCCCATCACCGCCAAAACCAACCTCCATGAAGGAATGAAGGCCGTCGCCGACTGGATGAAGACCAGCTGACTGAAGCTGAACTCGAACAAAATGGAGGTCCTCATCCTCGGCTCCAACCCTTCAGCCTGGGACAACTCCTGGTGGCCGACGGCACTGGGGACAGCCCCGACACTAAGGGTGGGCGTAGTGGGGCTACGTGAAGCAGCACGTAGTGTGCCCAAATCTACGCACACTACGTGCTTCGCGTAGCCCCACTACGCGCCACCCGCCTCCCGCCCGCCCACCTTTTAAATCAAACCCCCGGATTTACAATAAATACTAAATTAAAGAAACTTACCTGAAACGCGGCGTCTCCGGGGCTCCCTCTTCCATTTCAAACTTCTTCTGACAAATGTGCATGCGCCGAAGCCCGCGCATGCGCATTTCTTGCGAGAAATGCGCATGCGCGGGCATGCGCATTTAGTATTTATTGTAAATCCGGGGGTTTGATTTAAAAGGAGGGCGGGCGGGAGGCGGGTGGCAGCAGCAGGCAGCTACGCTTCGCCCTGGGTGTGCGTAGCGCTAGCCTGCTTCGCCTACTTCGAAAACTGCGAAGCAGGCAGCGCTACGTACACTACGTGGGCGAAGCGTAGTGTCTCGCCCAGGGTTACCCGACATCCACCGACCACGCACGCACGCAACCTGGGAATCATCCTCGACTCAACGCTCTCCATGACCAAGCAAGTTAACGCCATCTCCTCCTCCTGCTTAAACACCCTCCACATGCTCCACAAGATCTACAGGTGGATCCCGACAGATACAAGAAGAACAGTCACCCAGGCCCTCGTCAGCAGTAGATTCAACTACGGAAACGCCCTCTACGCAGGAGCCCCGACCAAGCTCATCAAATGACTGCAACGCATCCAAAACGCCTCAGCACGACTGATCCTCGACGTACCACGCCTCGGCCACATCACCCCCACCTGAGAAACCTGCACTGGCTGCCCGTCAACAAGAGGATCACCTTCAAGCTCCTCACCCACGCACACAAGGAACTCCACAAGGCCGGCCCAGCCTACCTCAACAATCGACTTTCCTTCTACGCCCCCAACCGCCAGCTTCGCTCGGCCGACCTCGCACTCGCCACCGTCCCGCGCATCCGAAGAACAACCACCGGCGGGAGATCCTTCTCCTACCTCGCTGTCAAGACCTGGAACACCCTCCCACTTAACCTACGACAGACCCAAGACCTGGTGATCTTCAGGAGGCTACTCAAGACCTGGCTGTTCGATCAGTAGCGCCCCCCCCCCAGCGCCTTGAGACCCTCACAGGTATGTAGTGCGCTCTACAAATGCTGCTTGATTGATTGATTGATGATTGAAATCGGTCTTGGGTTGCTTGTGTTCTGGTTCAGAGGGGGCCTGACATGGGAGTTCGGGCTGGACTGTTCCCATGAGAAACAGGGTCAAGACTGATTTGAAAATGGCTGGGTCCAAATTGAGGTGGCATGGTGAGCAAAAGAACGATGGGTTGGAGTGCTACCCCGAGCTATTGCCAGTAGTTAGACTTATTGCAGGCAGCATCACATCACCTTTTGTGTGTTTATTTACACTCATAGACCTACATGCTTTGGATACATATAGCAAAAACAACAATTGATGGACAGAATGCAGAACAATGTCATACATTCACCTCAGTACAAAGATCTGGGCCTAAATCCATCGTTTTTTTGCTCACCATGCCATTCCAGTTTGAACCCAGCCATATGCAAATCAGTCTTGACCCTGTGCCCCATGGGAACAGTCCAGCCCGAACTGCCAAGCCAGGTCCTCCCTGGACTGGAAACAAGCATCCTAGGACCAGTTTCGGGCTTTCAGCCCTCGTCAGCCAGGATAGCTTGATTCCAGTGGCATGGAGAGCAAGGGACTCACGTCTGAGCATACCCTTCCCACTCGGGGTGACAAATGCAAAAACAACAATTGATGGACAGAATGCAGAACAATGTCATACATTCACCCCAGTACAGAGATCTGGGCCTAAATCCATCGTTTTTTTGCTCACCATGCCATTCCAGTTTGAACCCAGCCATATGCAAATCAGTCTTGACCCTGTGCCCCATGGGAACAGTCCAGCCCGAACTGCCAAGCCAGGTCCTCCCTGGACTGGAAACAAGCATCCTAGGACCAGTTTCGGGCTTTCAGCCCTCGTCAGCCAGGATAGCTTGATTCCAGTGGCATGGAGAGCAAGGGACTCACGTCTGAGCATACCCTTCCCACTCGGGGTGACAAATGCAAAAACAACAATTGATGGACAGAATGCAGAACAATGTCATACATTCACCCCAGTACAGAGATCTGGGCCTAAATCCATCGTTTTTTTGCTCACCATGCCATTCCAGTTTGAACCCAGCCATATGCAAATCAGTCTTGACCCTGTGCCCCATGGGAACAGTCTAGCCCGAACTGCCAAGCCAGGTCCTCCCTGGACTGGAAACAAGCATCCTAGGACCGGTTTCGGGCTTTCAGCCCTCGTCAGCCAGGATAGCTTGATTCCAGTGGCATGGAGAGCAAGGGACTCACGTCTGAGCATACCCTTCCCACTCGGGGTGACAAATGCAAAAACAACAATTGATGGACAGAATGCAGAACAATGTCATACATTCACCCCAGTACAGAGATCTGGGCCTAAATCCATCGTTTTTTTGCTCACCATGCCATTCCAGTTTGAACCCAGCCATATGCAAATCAGTCTTGACCCTGTGCCCCATGGGAACAGTCCAGCCCGAACTGCCAAGCCAGGTCCTCCCTGGACTGGAAACAAGCATCCTAGGACCGGTTTCCGGCTTTCAGCCCTCGTCAGCCAGGATAGCTTGATTCCAGTGGCATAGAGAGCAAGGGACTCACGTCTGAGCATACCCTTCCCACTCGGGGTGACAAATGCAAAACCAACAATTGATGGACAGAATGCAGAACAATGTCATACATTCACCCCAGTACAGAGATCTGGGCCTAAATCCATCGTTTTTTTGCTCACCATGCCATTCCAGTTTGAACCCAGCCATATGCAAATCAGTCTTGACCCTGTGCCCCATGGGAACAGTCCAGCCCGAACTGCCAAGCCAGGTCCTCCCTGGACTGGAAACAAGCATCCTAGGACCGGTTTCGGGCTTTCAGCCCTCGTCAGCCAGGATAGCTTGATTCCAGTGGCATGGAGAGCAAGGGACTCACGTCTGAGCATACCCTTCCCACTCGGGGTGACAAATGCAAAAACAACAATTGATGGACAGAATGCAGAACAATGTCATACATTCACCCCAGTACAGAGATCTGGGCCTAAATCCATCGTTTTTTTGCTCACCATGCCATTCCAGTTTGAACCCAGCCATATGCAAATCAGTCTTGACCCTGTGCCCCATGGGAACAGACCAGCCCGAACTGCCAAGCCAGGTCCTCCCTGGACTGGAAACAAGCATCCTAGGACCGGTTTCGGGCTTTCAGCCCTCGTCAGCCAGGATAGCTTGATTCCAGTGGCATGGAGAGCAAGGGACTCACGTCTGAGCATACCCTTCCCACTCTGGGTGACAAATGCAAAAACAACAATTGATGGACAGAATGCAAACAATGTCATACATTCACCCCAGTACAGAGATCTGGGCCTAAATCCATCGTTTTTTGCTCACCATGCCACTCCAGTTTGAACCCAGCCATATGCAAATCAGTCTTGACCCTGTGCCCCATGGGAACAGTCCAGCCCGAACTGCCAAGCCAGGTCCTCCCTGGACTGGAAACAAGCATCCTAGGACCGGTTTCGGGCTTTCAGCCCTCGTCAGCCAGGATAGCTTGATTCCTGTGGCATGGAGAGCAAGGGACTCACGTCTGAGCATACCCTTCCCACTCGGGGTGACAAATGCAAAAACAACAATTGATGGACAGAATGCAGAACAATGTCATACATTCACCCCAGTACAGAGATCTGGGCCTAAATCCATCGTTTTTTTGCTCACCATGCCATTCCAGTTTGAACCCAGCCATATGCAAATCAGTCTTGACCCTGTGCCCCATGGGAACAGTCTAGCCCGAACTGCCAAGCCAGGTCCTCCCTGGACTGGAAACAAGCATCCTAGGACCGGTTTCGGGCTTTCAGCCCTCGTCAGCCAGGATAGCTTGATTCCAGTGGCATGGAGAGCAAGGGACTCACGTCTGAGCATACCCTTCCCACTCGGGGTGACAAATGCAAAACCAACAATTGATGGACAGAATGCAGAACAATGTCATACATTCACCCCAGTACAGAGATCTGGGCCTAAATCCATCGTTTTTTTGCTCACCATGCCATTCCAGTTTGAACCCAGCCATATGCAAATCAGTCTTGACCCTGTGCCCCATGGGAACAGTCCAGCCCGAACTGCCAAGCCAGGTCCTCCCTGGACTGGAAACAAGCATCCTAGGACCGGTTTCGGGCTTTCAGCCCTCGTCAGCCAGGATAGCTTGATTCCAGTGGCATGGAGAGCAAGGGACTCACGTCTGAGCATACCCTTCCCACTCGGGGTGACAAATGCAAAAACAACAATTGATGGACAGAATGCAGAACAATGTCATACATTCACCCCAGTACAGAGATCTGGGCCTAAATCCATCGTTTTTTTGCTCACCATGCCATTCCAGTTTGAACCCAGCCATATGCAAATCAGTCTTGACCCTGTGCCCCATGGGAACAGACCAGCCCGAACTGCCAAGCCAGGTCCTCCCTGGACTGGAAACAAGCATCCTAGGACCGGTTTCGGGCTTTCAGCCCTCGTCAGCCAGGATAGCTTGATTCCAGTGGCATGGAGAGCAAGGGACTCACGTCTGAGCATACCCTTCCCACTCGGGGTGACAAATGCAAAAACAACAATTGATGGACAGAATGCAAACAATGTCATACATTCACCCCAGTACAGAGATCTGGGCCTAAATCCATCGTTTTTTGCTCACCATGCCACTCCAGTTTGAACCCAGCCATATGCAAATCAGTCTTGACCCTGTGCCCCATGGGAACAGTCCAGCCCGAACTGCCAAGCCAGGTCCTCCCTGGACTGGAAACAAGCATCCTAGGACCGGTTTCGGGCTTTCAGCCCTCGTCAGCCAGGATAGCTTGATTCCTGTGGCATGGAGAGCAAGGGACTCACGTCTGAGCATACCCTTCCCACTCGGGGTGACAAATGCAAAAACAACAATTGATGGACAGAATGCAGAACAATGTCATACATTCACCCCAGTACAGAGATCTGGGCCTAAATCCATCGTTTTTTTACTCACCATGCCATTCCAGTTTGAACCCAGCCATGTGCAAATCAGTCTTGACCCTGTGCCCCATGGGAACAGTCCAGCCCGAACTGCCAAGCCAGGTCCTCCCTGGACTGGAAACAAGCATCCTAGGACCGGTTTCGGGCTTTCAGAATGTATGCATTGTCAGCATTCCGTCCATCATTTGTTTGTTGTAACGCTTTTCGCCCTAAGTGGGATGGGTATTCCCAGACGTGGGACCCGTGCTCACTACGCAACTGGAGTCAAGCTATCCTGGCTGATGACGGCTGATAGCCAGAAACCGGTCCTAGGATGCTTGATTCCGGTCCAGGGAAGACATGGCTTGGCAGTTTGGGCTGGACTGTTCCCATGAGGCACAGGGTCAAGACTGATTTGCATATGGCCATGTCTGAACTGGTGTGGTGTAGTGGGCAAAAGAACAATGGATTTAACCCAGATCTCTTGACTGGGGGAGAATGTATGCATTGTCAGCATTCCGTCCATCATTTGTTTGGTGTAACGCTTTTCGCCCTAAGTGGGATGGGTATTCCCAGACGTGGGACCCGTGCTCACTACGCCACTGGAGTCAAGCTATCCTGGCTGATGACGGCTGATAGCCAGAAACCGGTCCTAGGATGCTTGATTCCGGTCCAGGGAAGACATGGCTTGGCAGTTCGGGCTGGACTGTTCCCATGAGGCACAGGGTCAAGACTGATTTGCATATGGCCATGTCTGAACTGGGGTGGTGTAGTGGGCAAAAGAACAATGGATTTAACCCAGATCTCTTGACTGGGGGAGAATGTATGCATTGTCAGCATTCCGTCCATCATTTGTTTGTTGTAACGCTTTTCGCCCTAAGTGGGATGGGTATTCCCAGACGTGGGACCCGTGCTCACTACGCCACTGGATTCAAGCTATCCTGGCTGATGACGGCTGATAGCCAGAAACCGGTCCTAGGATGCTTGATTCCGGTCCAGGGAAGACATGGCTTGGCAGTTCGGGCTGGACTGTTCCCATGAGGCACAGGGTCAAGACTGATTTGCATATGGCCATGTCTGAACTGGGGTGGTGTAGTGGGCAAAAGAACAATGGATTTAACCCAGATCTCTTGACTGGGGGAGAATGTATGCATTGTCAGCATTCCGTCCATCATTTGTTTGTTGTAACGCTTTTCGCCCTAAGTGGGATGGGTATTCCCAGACGTGGGACCCGTGCTCACTACGCCACTGGAGTCAAGCTATCCTGGCTGATGACGGCTGATAGCCAGAAACCGGTCCTAGGATGCTTGATTCCGGTCCAGGGAAGACATGGCTTGGCAGTTTGGGCTGGACTGTTCCCATGAGGCACAGGGTCAAGACTGATTTGCATATGGCCATGTCTGAACTGGGGTGGTGTAGTGGGCAAAAGAACAATGGATTTAACCCAGATCTCTTGACTGGGGGAGAATGTATGCATTGTCAGCATTCCGTCCATCATTTGTTTGTTGTAACGCTTTTCGCCCTAAGTGGGATGGGTATTCCCAGACGTGGGACCCGTGCTCACTACGCCACTGGAGTCAAGCTATCCTGGCTGATGACGGCTGATAGCCAGAAACCGGTCCTAGGATGCTTGATTCCGGTCCAGGGAAGACATGGCTTGGCAGTTTGGGCTGGACTGTTCCCATGAGGCACAGGGTCAAGACTGATTTGCATATGGCCATGTCTGAACTGGGGTGGTGTAGTGGGCAAAAGAACAATGGATTTAACCCAGATCTCTTGACTGGGGGAGAATGTATGCATTGTCAGCATTCCGTCCATCATTTGTTTGTTGTAACGCTTTTCGCCCTAAGTGGGATGGGTATTCCCAGACGTGGGACCCGTGCTCACTATGCCACTGGAGTCAAGCTATCCTGGCTGATGACGGCTGATAGCCAGAAACCGGTCCTAGGATGCTTGATTCCGGTCCAGGGAAGACATGGCTTGGCAGTTCGGGCTGGACTGTTCCCATGAGGCACAGGGTCAAGACTGATTTGCATATGGCCATGTCTGAACTGGGGTGGTGTAGTGGGCAAAAGAACAATGGATTTAACCCAGATCTCTTGACTGGGGGAGAATGTATGCATTGTCAGCATTCCGTCCATCATTTGTTTGTTGTAACGCTTTTCGCCCTAAGTGGGATGGGTATTCCCAGACGTGGGACCCGTGCTCACTACGCCACTGGAGTCAAGCTATCCTGGCTGATGACGGCTGATAGCCAGAAACCGGTCCTAGGATGCTTGATTCCGGTCCAGGGAAGACATGGCTTGGCAGTTCGGGCTGGACTGTTCCCATGAGGCACAGGGTCAAGACTGATTTGCATATGGCCATGTCTGAACTGGGGTGGTGTAGTGGGCAAAAGAACAATGGATTTAACCCAGATCTCTTGACTGGGGGAGAATGTATGCATTGTCAGCATTCCGTCCATCATTTGTTTGTTGTAACGCTTTTCGCCCTAAGTTGATGGGTATTCCCAGACGTGGGACCCGTGCTCACTACGCCACTGGAGTCAAGCTATCCTGGCTGATGACGGGTGATAGCCAGAAACCGGTCCTAGGATGCTTGATTCCGGTCCAGGGAAGACATGGCTTGGCAGTTCGGGCTGGACTGTTCCCATGAGGCACAGGGTCAAGACTGATTTGCATATGGCCATGTCTGAACTGGGGTGGTGTAGTGGGCAAAAGAACAATGGATTTAACCCAGATCTCTTGACTGGGGGAGAATGTATGCATTGTCAGCATTCCGTCCATCATTTGTTTGTTGTAACGCTTTTCGCCCTAAGTGGGATGGGTATTCCCAGACGTGGGACCCGTGCTCACTACGCCACTGGAGTCAAGCTATCCTGGCTGATGACGGCTGATAGCCAGACACCGGTCCTAGGATGCTTGATTCCGGTCCAGGGAAGACATGGCTTGGCAGTTTGGGCTGGACTGTTCCCATGAGGCACAGGGTCAAGACTGATTTGCATATGGCCATGTCTGAACTGGGGTGGTGTAGTGGGCAAAAGAGCAATGGATTTAACCCAGATCTCTTGACTGGGGGAGAATGTATGCATTGTCAGCATTCCGTCCATCATTTGTTTGTTGTAACGCTTTTCGCCCTAAGTGGGATGGGTATTCCCAGACGTGGGACCCGTGCTCACTACGCCACTGGAGTCAAGCTATCCTGGCTGATGACGGCTGATAGCCAGAAACCGGTCCTAGGATGCTTGATTCCGGTCCAGGGAAGACCTGGCTTGGCAGTTCGGGCTGGACTGTTCCCATGAGGCACAGGGTCAAGACTGATTTGCATATGGCCATGTCTGAACTGGGGTGGTGTAGTGGGCAAAAGAACAATGGATTTAACCCAGATCTCTTGACTGGGGGAGAATGTATGCATTGTCAGCATTCCGTCCATCATTTGTTTGTTGTAACGCTTTTCGCCCTAAGTGGGATGGGTATTCCCAGACGTGGGACCCGTGCTCACTACGCCACTGGAGTCAAGCTATCCTGGCTGATGACGCCTGATAGCCAGAAACCGGTCCTAGGATGCTTGATTCCGGTCTAGGGAAGACATGGCTTGGCAGTTCGGGCTGGACTGTTCCCATGAGGCACAGGGTCAAGACTGATTTGCATATGGCCATGTCTGAACTGGGGTGGTGTAGTGGGCAAAAGAACAATGGATTTAACCCAGATCTCTTGACTGGGGGAGAATGTATGCATTGTCAGCATTCCGTCCATCATTTGTTTGTTGTAACGCTTTTCGCCCTAAGTGGGATGGGTATTCCCAGACGTGGGACCCGTGCTCACTACGCCACTGGAGTCAAGCTATCCTGGCTGATGACGGCTGATAGCCAGAAACCGGTCCTAGGATGCTTGATTCCGGTCCAGGGAAGACATGGCTTGGCAGTTTGGGCTGGACTGTTCCCATGAGGCACAGGGTCAAGACTGATTTGCATATGGCCATGTCTGAACTGGGGTGGTGTAGTGGGCAAAAGAACAATGGATTTAACCCAGATCTCTTGACTGGGGGAGAATGTATGCATTGTCAGCATTCCGTCCATCATTTGTTTGTTGTAACGCTTTTCGCCCTAAGTGGGATGGGTATTCCCAGACGTGGGACCCGTGCTCACTACGCCACTGGAGTCAAGCTATCCTGGCTGATGACGGCTGATAGCCAGAAACCGGTCCTAGGATGCTTGATTCCGGTCCAGGGAAGACATGGCTTGGCAGTTCGGGCTGGACTGTTCCCATGAGGCACAGGGTCAAGACTGATTTGCATATGGCCATGTCTGAACTGGGGTGGTGTAGTGGGCAAAAGAACAATGGATTTAACCCAGATCTCTTGACTGGGGGAGAATGTATGCATTGTCAGCATTCCGTCCATCATTTGTTTGTTGTAACGCTTTTCGCCCTAAGTGGGATGGGTATTCCCAGACGTGGGACCCGTGCTCACTACGCCACTGGAGTCAAGCTATCCTGGCTGATGACGGCTGATAGCCAGAAACCGGTCCTAGGATGCTTGATTCCGGTCCAGGTAAGACATGGCTTGGTAGTTCGGGCTGGACTGTTCCCATGAGGCACAGGGTCAAGACTGATTTGCATATGGCCATGTCTGAACTGGGGTGGTGTAGTGGGCAAAAGAACAATGGATTTAACCCAGATCTCTTGACTGGGGGAGAATGTATGCATTGTCAGCATTCCGTCCATCATTTGTTTGTTGTAACGCTTTTCGCCCTAAGTTGATGGGTATTCCCAGACGTGGGACCCGTGCTCACTACGCCACTGGAGTCAAGCTATCCTGGCTGATGACGGCTGATAGCCAGAAACCGGTCCTAGGATGCTTGATTCCGGTCCAGGGAAGACATGGCTTGGCAGTTCGGGCTGGACTGTTCCCATGAGGCACAGGGTCAAGACTGATTTGCATATGGCCATGTCTGAACTGGGGTGGTGTAGTGGGCAAAAGAACAATGGATTTAACCCAGATCTCTTGACTGGGGGAGAATGTATGCATTGTCAGCATTCCGTCCATCATTTGTTTGTTGTAACGCTTTTCGCCCTAAGTGGGATGGGTATTCCCAGACGTGGGACCCGTGCTCACTACGCCACTGGAGTCAAGCTATCCTGGCTGATGACGGCTGATAGCCAGAAACCGGTCCTAGGATGCTTGATTCCGGTCCAGGGAAGACATGGCTTGGCAGTTCGGGCTGGACTGTTCCCATGAGGCACAGGGTCAAGACTGATTTGCATATGGCCATGTCTGAACTGGGGTGGTGTAGTGGGCAAAAGAACAATGGATTTAACCCAGATCTCTTGACTGGGGGAGAATGTATGCATTGTCAGCATTCCGTCCATCATTTGTTTGTTGTAACGCTTTTCGCCCTAAGTGGGATGGGTATTCCCAGACGTGGGACCCGTGCTCACTACGCCACTGGAGTCAAGCTATCCTGGCTGATGACGGCTGATAGCCAGAAACCGGTCCTAGGATGCTTGATTCCGGTCCAGGTAAGACATGGCTTGGTAGTTCGGGCTGGACTGTTCCCATGAGGCACAGGGTCAAGACTGATTTGCATATGGCCATGTCTGAACTGGGGTGGTGCAGTGGGCAAAAGAACAATGGATTTAACCCAGATCTCTTGACTGGGGGAGAATGTATGCATTGTCAGCATTCCGTCCATCATTTGTTTGTTGTAACGCTTTTCGCCCTAAGTTGATGGGTATTCCCAGACGTGGGACCCGTGCTCACTACGCCACTGGAGTCAAGCTATCCTGGCTGATGACGGCTGATAGCCAGAAACCGGTCCTAGGATGCTTGATTCCGGTCCAGGGAAGACATGGCTTGGCAGTTCGGGCTGGACTGTTCCCATGAGGCACAGGGTCAAGACTGATTTGCATATGGCCATGTCTGAACTGGGGTGGTGTAGTGGGCAAAAGAACAATGGATTTAACCCAGATCTCTTGACTGGGGGAGAATGTATGCATTGTCAGCATTCCGTCCATCATTTGTTTGTTGTAACGCTTTTCGCCCTAAGTGGGATGGGTATTCCCAGACGTGGGACCCGTGCTCACTACGCCACTGGAGGCAAGCTATCCTGGCTGATGACGGCTGATAGCCAGAAACCGGTCCTAGGATGCTTGATTCCGGTCCAGGGAAGACATGGCTTGGCAGTTTGGGCTGGACTGTTCCCATGAGGCACAGGGTCAAGACTGATTTGCATATGGCCATGTCTGAACTGGGGTGGTGTAGTGGGCAAAAGAGCAATGGATTTAACCCAGATCTCTTGACTGGGGGAGAATGTATGCATTGTCAGCATTCCGTCCATCATTTGTTTGTTGTAACGCTTTTCGCCCTAAGTGGGATGGGTATTCCCAGACGTGGGACCCGTGCTCACTACGCCACTGGAGTCAAGCTATTCTGGCTGATGACGGCTGATAGCCAGAAACCGGTCCTAGGATGCTTGATTCCGGTCCAGGGAAGACCTGGCTTGGCAGTTCGGGCTGGACTGTTCCCATGAGGCACAGGGTCAAGACTGATTTGCATATGGCCATGTCTGAACTGGGGTGGTGTAGTGGGCAAAAGAACAATGGATTTAACCCAGATCTCTTGACTGGGGGAGAATGTATGCATTGTCAGCATTCCGTCCATCATTTGTTTGTTGTAAAGCTTTTCGCCTTAAGTGGGATGGGTATTCCCAGACGTGGGACCCGTGCTCACTACGCCACTGGAGTCAAGCTATCCTGGCTGATGACGGCTGATAGCCAGAAACCGGTCCTAGGATGCTTGATTCCGGTCTAGGGAAGACATGGCTTGGCAGTTCGGGCTGGACTGTTCCCATGAGGCACAGGGTCAAGACTGATTTGCATATGGCCATGTCTGAACTGGGGTGGTGTAGTGGGCAAAAGAACAATGGAATTAACCCAGATCTCTTGACTGGGGGAGAATGTATGCATTGTCAGCATTCCGTCCATCATTTGTTTGTTGTAACGCTTTTCGCCCTAAGTGGGATGGGTATTCCCAGACGTGGGACCCGTGCTCACTACGCCACTGGAGTCAAGCTATCCTGGCTGATGACGGCTGATAGCCAGAAACCGGTCCTAGGATGCTTGATTCCGGTCCAGGGAAGACATGGCTTGGCAGTTCGGGCTGGACTGTTCCCATGAGGCACAGGGTCAAGACTGATTTGCATATGGCCATGTCTGAACTGGGGTGGTGTAGTGGGCAAAAGAACAATGGATTTAACCCAGATCTCTTGACTGGGGGAGAATGTATGCATTGTCAGCATTCCGTCCATCATTTGTTTGTTGTAACGCTTTTCGCCCTAAGTGGGATGGGTATTCCCAGACGTGGGACCCGTGCTCACTACGCCACTGGAGTCAAGCTATCCTGGCTGATGACGGCTGATAGCCAGAAACTGGTCCTAGGATGCTTGATTCCGGTCCACGGAAGACATGGCTTGGCAGTTCGGGCTGGACTGTTCCCATGAGGCACAGGGTCAAGACTGATTTGCATATGGCCATGTCTGAACTGGGGTGGTGTAGTGGGCAAAAGAACAATGGATTTAACCCAGATCTCTTGACTGGGGGAGAATGTATGCATTGTCAGCATTCCGTCCATCATTTGTTTGTTGTAACGCTTTTCGCCCTAAGTGGGATGGGTATTCCCAGACGTGGGACCCGTGCTCACTACGCCACTGGAGTCAAGCTATCCTGGCTGATGACGGCTGATAGCCAGAAACCGGTCCTAGGATGCTTGATTCCGGTCCAGGGAAGACATGGCTTGGCAGTTCGGGCTGGACTGTTCCCATGAGGCACAGGGTCAAGACTGATTTGCATATGGCCATGTCTGAACTGGGGTGGTGTAGTGGGCAAAAGAACAATGGATTTAACCCAGATCTCTTGACTGGGGGAGAATGTATGCATTGTCAGCATTCCGTCCATCATTTGTTTGTTGTAACGCTTTTCGCCCTAAGTGGGATGGGTATTCCCAGACGTGGGACCCGTGCTCACTACGCCACTGGAGTCAAGCTATCCTGGCTGATGACGGCTGATAGCCAGAAACCGGTCCTAGGATGCTTGATTCCGGTCCAGGGAAGACATGGCTTGGCAGTTCGGGCTGGACTGTTCCCATGAGGCACAGGGTCAAGACTGATTTGAATATGGCCATGTCTGAACTGGGGTGGTGTAGTGGGCAAAAGAACAATGGATTTAACCCAGATCTCTTGACTGGGGGAGAATGTATGCATTGTCAGCATTCCGTCCATCATTTGTTTGTTGTAACGCTTTTCGCCCTAAGTGGGATGGGTATTCCCAGACGTGGGACCCGTGCTCACTACGCCACTGGAGTCAAGCTATCCTGGCTGATGACGGCTGATAGCCAGAAACCGGTCCTAGGATGCTTGATTCCGGTCCAGGGAAGACATGGCTTGGCAGTTTGGGCTGGACTGTTCCCATGAGGCACAGGGTCAAGACTGATTTGCATATGGCCATGTCTGAACTGGGGTGGTGTAGTGGGCAAAAGAGCAATGGATTTAACCCAGATCTCTTGACTGGGGGAGAATGTATGCATTGTCAGCATTCCGTCCATCATTTGTTTGTTGTAACGCTTTTCGCCCTAAGTGGGATGGGTATTCCCAGACGTGGGACCCGTGCTCACTACGCCACTGGAGTCAAGCTATCCTGGCTGATGACGGCTGATAGCCAGAAACCGGTCCTAGGATGCTTGATTCCGGTCCAGGGAAGACCTGGCTTGGCAGTTCGGGCTGGACTGTTCCCATGAGGCACAGGGTCAAGACTGATTTGCATATGGCCATGTCTGAACTGGGGTGGTGTAGTGGGCAAAAGAACAATGGATTTAACCCAGATCTCTTGACTGGGGGAGAATTATGCATTGTCAGCATTCCGTCCATCATTTGTTTGTTGTAACGCTTTTCGCCCTAAGTGGGATGGGTATTCCCAGACGTGGGACCCGTGCTCACTACGCCACTGGAGTCAAGCTATCCTGGCTGATGACGGCTGATACCCAGAAACCGGTCCTAGGATGCTTGATTCCGGTCCAGGGAAGACATGGCTTGGCAGTTCGGGCTGGACTGTTCCCATGAGGCACAGGGTCAAGACTGATTTGCATATGGCCATGTCTGAACTGGGGTGGTGTAGTGGGCAAAAGAACAATGGATTTAACCCAGATCTCTTGACTGGGGGAGAATGTATGCATTGTCAGCATTCCGTCCATCATTTGTTGTAACGCTTTTCGCCCTAAGTGGGATGGGTATTCCCAGACGTGGGACCCGTGCTCACTACGCCACTGGAGTCAAGCTATCCTGGCTGATGACGGCTGATAGCCAGAAACCGGTCCTAGGATGCTTGATTCCGGTCCAGGGAAGACATGGCTTGGCAGTTCGGGCTGGACTGTTCCCATGAGGCACAGGGTCAAGACTGATTTGCATATGGCCATGTCTGAACTGGGGTGGTGTAGTGGGCAAAAGAACAATGGATTTAACCCAGATCTCTTGACTGGGGGAGAATGTATGCATTGTCAGCATTCCGTCCATCATTTGTTTGTTGTAACGCTTTTCGCCCTAAGTGGGATGGGTATTCCCAGACGTGGGACCCGTGCTCACTACGCCACTGGAGTCAAGCTATCCTGGCTGATGACGGCTGATAGCCAGAAACCGGTCCTAGGATGCTTGATTCCGGTCCAGGGAAGACATGGCTTGGCAGTTCGGGCTGGACTGTTCCCATGAGGCACAGGGTCAAGACTGATTTGCATATGGCCATGTCTGAACTGGGGTGGTGTAGTGGGCAAAAGAACAATGGATTTAACCCAGATCTCTTGACTGGGGGAGAATGTATGCATTGTCAGCATTCCGTCCATCATTTGTTTGTTGTAACGCTTTTCGCCCTAAGTGGGATGGGTATTCCCAGACGTGGGACCCGTGCTCACTACGCCACTGGATTCAAGCTATCCTGGCTGATGACGGCTGATAGCCAGAAACCGGTCCTAGGATGCTTGATTCCGGTCCAGGGAAGACATGGCTTGGCAGTTCGGGCTGGACTGTTCCCATGAGGCACAGGGTCAAGACTGATTTGCATATGGCCATGTCTGAACTGGGGTGGTGTAGTGGGCAAAAGAACAATGGATTTAACCCAGATCTCTTGACTGGGGGAGAATGTATGCATTGTCAGCATTCCGTCCATCATTTGTTTGTTGTAACGCTTTTCGCCCTAAGTGGGATGGGTATTCCCAGACGTGGGACCCGTGCTCACTACGCCACTGGAGTCAAGCTATCCTGGCTGATGACGGCTGATAGCCAGAAACCGGTCCTAGGATGCTTGATTCCGGTCCAGGGAAGACATGGCTTGGCAGTTCGGGCTGGACTGTTCCCATGAGGCACAGGGTCAAGACTGATTTGCATATGGCCATGTCTGAACTAGGGTGGTGTAGTGGGCAAAAGAACAATGGATTTAACCCAGATCTCTTGACTGGGGGAGAATGTATGCATTGTCAGCATTCCGTCCATCATTTGTTTGTTGTAACGCTTTTCGCCCTAAGTGGGATGGGTATTCCCAGACGTGGGACCCGTGCTCACTACGCCACTGGAGTCAAGCTATCCTGGCTGATGACGGCTGATAGCCAGAAACCGGTCCTAGGATGCTTGATTCCGGTCCAGGGAAGACATGGCTTGGCAGTTCGGGCTGGACTGTTCCCATGAGGCACAGGGTCAAGACTGATTTGCATATGGCCATGTCTGAACTGGGGTGGTGTAGTGGGCAAAAGAACAATGGATTTAACCCAGATCTCTTGACTGGGGGAGAATGTATGCATTGTCAGCATTCCGTCCATCATTTGTTTGTTGTAACGCTTTTCGCCCTAAGTGGGATGGGTATTCCCAGACGTGGGACCCGTGCTCACTACGCCACTGGAGTCAAGCTATCCTGGCTGATGACGGCTGATAGCCAGAAACCGGTCCTAGGATGCTTGATTCCGGTCCAGGGAAGACATGGCTTGGCAGTTTGGGCTGGACTGTTCCCATGAGGCACAGGGTCAAGACTGATTTGCATATGGCCATGTCTGAACTGGGGTGGTGTAGTGGGCAAAAGAACAATGGATTTAACCCAGATCTCTTGACTGGGGGAGAATGTATGCATTGTCAGCATTCCGTCCATCATTTGTTTGTTGTAACGCTTTTCGCCCTAAGTGGGATGGGTATTCCCAGACGTGGGACCCGTGCTCACTACGCCACTGGAGTCAAGCTATCCTGGCTGATGACGGCTGATAGCCAGAAACCGGTCCTAGGATGCTTGATTCCGGTCCAGGGAAGACATGGCTTGGCAGTTCGGGCTGGACTGTTCCCATGAGGCACAGGGTCAAGACTGATTTGCATATGGCCATGTCTGAACTGGGGTGGTGTAGTGGGCAAAAGAACAATGGATTTAACCCAGATCTCTTGACTGGGGGAGAATGTATGCATTGTCAGCATTCCGTCCATCATTTGTTTGTTGTAACGCTTTTCGCCCTAAGTGGGATGGGTATTCCCAGACGTGGGACCCGTGCTCACTACGCCACTGGAGTCAAGCTATCCTGGCTGATGACGGCTGATAGCCAGAAACCGGTCCTAGGATGCTTGATTCCGGTCCAGGGAAGACATGGCTTGGCAGTTCGGGCTGGACTGTTCCCATGAGGCACAGGGTCAAGACTGATTTGCATATGGCCATGTCTGAACTGGGGTGGTGTAGTGGGCAAAAGAACAATGGATTTAACCCAGATCTCTTGACTGGGGGAGAATGTATGCATTGTCAGCATTCCGTCCATCATTTGTTTGTTGTAACGCTTTTCGCCCTAAGTTGATGGGTATTCCCAGACGTGGGACCCGTGCTCACTACGCCACTGGAGTCAAGCTATCCTGGCTGATGACGGCTGATAGCCAGAAACCGGTCCTAGGATGCTTGATTCCGGTCCAGGGAAGACATGGCTTGGCAGTTCGGGCTGGACTGTTCCCATGAGGCACAGGGTCAATACTGATTTGCATATGGCCATGTCCGAACTGGGGTGGTGTAGTGGGCAAAAGAACAATGGATTTAACCCAGATCTCTTGACTGGGGGAGAATGTATGCATTGTCAGCATTCCGTCCATCATTTGTTTGTTGTAACGCTTTTCGCCCTAAGTGGGATGGGTATTCCCAGACGTGGGACCCGTGCTCACTACGCCACTGGAGTCAAGCTATCCTGGCTGATGACGGCTGATAGCCAGAAACCGGTCCTAGGATGCTTGATTCCGGTCCAGGGAAGACATGGCTTGGCAGTTTGGGCTGGACTGTTCCCATGAGGCACAGGGTCAAGACTGATTTGGATATGGCCATGTCTGAACTGGGGTGGTGTAGTGGGCAAAAGAGCAATGGATTTAACCCAGATCTCTTGACTGGGGGAGAATGTATGCATTGTCAGCATTCCGTCCATCATTTGTTTGTTGTAACGCTTTTCGCCCTAAGTGGGATGGGTATTCCCAGACGTGGGACCCGTGCTCACTACGCCACTGGAGTCAAGCTATCCTGGCTGATGACGGCTGATAGCCAGAAACCGGTCCTAGGATGCTTGATTCCGGTCCAGGGAAGACCTGGCTTGGCAGTTCGGGCTGGACTGTTCCCATGAGGCACAGGGTCAAGACTGATTTGCATATGGCCATGTCTGAACTGGGGTGGTGTAGTGGGCAAAAGAACAATGGATTTAACCCAGATCTCTTGACTGGGGGAGAATGTATGCATTGTCAGCATTCCGTCCATCATTTGTTTGTTGTAACGCTTTTCGCCCTAAGTGGGATGGGTATTCCCAGACGTGGGACCCGTGCTCACTACGCCACTGGAGTCAAGCTATCCTGGCTGATGACGGCTGATAGCCAGAAACCGGTCCTAGGATGCTTGATTCCGGTCTAGGGAAGACATGGCTTGGCAGTTCGGGCTGGACTGTTCCCATGAGGCACAGGGTCAAGACTGATTTGCATATGGCCATGTCTGAACTGGGGTGGTGTAGTGGGCAAAAGAACAATGGATTTAACCCAGATCTCTTGACTGGGGGAGAATGTATGCATTGTCAGCATTCCGTCCATCATTTGTTTGTTGTAACGCTTTTCGCCCTAAGTGGGATGGGTATTCCCAGACGTGGGACCCGTGCTCACTACGCCACTGGAGTCAAGCTATCCTGGCTGATGACGGCTGATAGCCAGAAACCGGTCCTAGGATGCTTGATTCCGGTCCAGGGAAGACATGGCTTGGCAGTTCGGGCTGGACTGTTCCCATGAGGCACAGGGTCAAGACTGATTTGCATATGGCCATGTCTGAACTGGGGTGGTGTAGTGGGCAAAAGAACAATGGATTTAACCCAGATCTCTTGACTGGGGGAGAATGTATGCATTGTCAGCATTCCGTCCATCATTTGTTTGTTGTAACGCTTTTCGCCCTAAGTGGGATGGGTATTCCCAGACGTGGGACCCGTGCTCACTACGCCACTGGAGTCAAGCTATCCTGGCTGATGACGGCTGATAGCCAGAAACCGGTCCTAGGATGCTTGATTCCGGTCCAGGGAAGACATGGCTTGGCAGTTCGGGCTGGACTGTTCCCATGAGGCACAGGGTCAAGACTGATTTGCATATGGCCATGTCTGAACTGGGGTGGTGTAGTGGGCAAAAGAACAATAGATTTAACCCAGATCTCTTGACTGGGGGAGAATGTATGCATTGTCAGCATTCCGTCCATCATTTGTTTGTTGTAACGCTTTTCGCTCTAAGTGGGATGGGTATTCCCAGACGTGGGACCCGTGCTCACTACGCCACTGGAGTCAAGCTATCCTGGCTGATGACGGCTGATAGCCAGAAACCGGTCCTAGGATGCTTGATTCCGGTCCAGGGAAGACATGGCTTGGCAGTTCGGGCTGGACTGTTCCCATGAGGCACAGGGTCAAGACTGATTTGCATATGGCCATGTCTGAACTGGGGTGGTGTAGTGGGCAAAAGAAAAATGGATTTAACCCAGATCTCTTGACTGGGGGAGAATGTATGCATTGTCAGCATTCCGTCCATCATTTGTTTGTTGTAACGCTTTTCGCCCTAAGTGGGATGGGTATTCCCAGACGTGGGACCCGTGCTCACTACGCCACTGGAGTCAAGCTATCCTGGCTGATGACGGCTGATAGCCAGAAACCGGTCCTAGGATGCTTGATTCCGGTCCAGGGAAGACATGGCTTGGCAGTTCGGGCTGGACTGTTCCCATGAGGCACAGGGTCAAGACTGATTTGCATATGGCCATGTCTGAACTGGGGTGGTGTAGTGGGCAAAAGAACAATGGATTTAACCCAGATCTCTTGACTGGGGGAGAATGTATGCATTGTCAGCATTCCGTCCATCATTTGTTTGTTGTAACGCTTTTCGCCCTAAGTGGGATGGGTATTCCCAGACGTGGGACCCGTGCTCACTACGCCACTGGAGTCAAGCTATCCTGGCTGATGACGGCTGATAGCCAGAAACCGGTCCTAGGATGCTTGATTCCGGTCCAGGGAAGACATGGCTTGGCAGTTTGGGCTGGACTGTTCCCATGAGGCACAGGGTCAAGACTGATTTGCATATGGCCATGTCTGAACTGGGGTGGTGTAGTGGGCAAAAGAGCAATGGATTTAACCCAGATCTCTTGACTGGGGGAGAATGTATGCATTGTCAGCATTCCGTCCATCATTTGTTTGTTGTAACGCTTTTCGCCCTAAGTGGGATGGGTATTCCCAGACGTGGGACCCGTGCTCACTACGCCACTGGAGTCAAGCTATCCTGGCTGATGACGGCTGATAGCCAGAAACCGGTCCTAGGATGCTTGATTCCGGTCCAGGGAAGACCTGGCTTGGCAGTTCGGGCTGGACTGTTCCCATGAGGCACAGGGTCAAGACTGATTTGCATATGGCCATGTCTGAACTGGGGTGGTGTAGTGGGCAAAAGAACAATGGATTTAACCCAGATCTCTTGACTGGGGGAGAATGTATGCATTGTCAGCATTCCGTCCATCATTTGTTTGTTGTAACGCTTTTCGCCCTAAGTGGGATGGGTATTCCCAGACGTGGGACCCGTGCTCACTACGCCACTGGAGTCAAGCTATCCTGGCTGATGACGGCTGATAGCCAGAAACCGGTCCTAGGATGCTTGATTCCGGTCCAGGGAAGACATGGCTTGGCAGTTCGGGCTGGACTGTTCCCATGAGGCACAGGGTCAAGACTGATTTGCATATGGCCATGTCTGAACTGGGGTGGTGTAGTGGGCAAAAGAACAATGGATTTAACCCAGATCTCTTGACTGGGGGAGAATGTATGCATTGTCAGCATTCCGTCCATCATTTGTTTGTTGTAACGCTTTTCGCCCTAAGTGGGATGGGTATTCCCAGACGTGGGACCCGTGCTCACTACGCCACTGGATTCAAGCTATCCTGGCTGATGACGGCTGATAGCCAGAAACCGGTCCTAGGATGCTTGATTCCGGTCCAGGGAAGACATGGCTTGGCAGTTCGGGCTGGACTGTTCCCATGAGGCACAGGGTCAAGACTGATTTGCATATGGCCATGTCTGAACTGGGGTGGTGTAGTGGGCAAAAGAACAATGGATTTAACCCAGATCTCTTGACTGGGGGAGAATGTATGCATTGTCAGCATTCCGTCCATCATTTGTTTGTTGTAACGCTTTTCGCCCTAAGTGGGATGGGTATTCCCAGACGTGGGACCCGTGCTCACTACGCCACTGGAGTCAAGCTATCCTGGCTGATGACGGCTGATAGCCAGAAACCGGTCCTAGGATGCTTGATTCCGGTCCAGGGAAGACATGGCTTGGCAGTTCGGGCTGGACTGTTCCCATGAGGCACAGGGTCAAGACTGATTTGCATATGGCCATGTCTGAACTGGGGTGGTGTAGTGGGCAAAAGAACAATGGATTTAACCCAGATCTCTTGACTGGGGGAGAATGTATGCACTGTCAGCATTCCGTCCATCATTTGTTTGTTGTAACGCTTTTCGCCCTAAGTGGGATGGGTATTCCCAGACGTGGGACCCGTGCTCACTACGCCACTGGAGTCAAGCTATCCTGGCTGATGACGGCTGATAGCCAGAAACCGGTCCTAGGATGCTTGATTCCGGTCCAGGGAAGACATGGCTTGGCAGTTCGGGCTGGACTGTTCCCATGAGGCACAGGGTCAAGACTGATTTGCATATGGCCATGTCTGAACTGGGGTGGTGTAGTGGGCAAAAGAACAATGGATTTAACCCAGATCTCTTGACTGGGGGAGAATGTATGCATTGTCAGCATTCCGTCCATCATTTGTTTGTTGTAACGCTTTTCGCCCTAAGTGGGATGGGTATTCCCAGACGTGGGACCCGTGCTCACTACGCCACTGGAGTCAAGCTATCCTGGCTGATGACGGCTGATAGCCAGAAACCGGTCCTAGGATGCTTGATTCCGGTCCAGGGAAGACATGACTTGGCAGTTTGGGCTGGACTGTTCCCATGAGGCACAGGGTCAAGACTGATTTGCATATGGCCATGTCTGAACTGGGGTGGTGTAGTGGGCAAAAGAGCAATGGATTTAACCCAGATCTCTTGACTGGGGGAGAATGTATGCATTGTCAGCATTCCGTCCATCATTTGTTTGTTGTAACGCTTTTCGCCCTAAGTGGGATGGGTATTCCCAGACGTGGGACCCGTGCTCACTACGCCACTGGAGTCAAGCTATCCTGGCTGATGACGGCTGATAGCCAGAAACCGGTCCTAGGATGCTTGATTCCGGTCCAGGGAAGACATGGCTTGGCAGTTCGGGCTGGACTGTTCCCATGAGGCACAGGGTCAAGACTGATTTGCATATGGCCATGTCTGAACTGGGGTGGTGTAGTGGGCAAAAGAACAATGGATTTAACCCAGATCTCTTGACTGGGGGAGAATGTATGCATTGTCAGCATTCCGTCCATCATTTGTTTGTTGTAACGCTTTTCGCCCTAAGTGGGATGGGTATTCCCAGACGTGGGACCCGTGCTCACTACGCCACTGGAGTCAAGCTATCCTGGCTGATGACGGCTGATAGCCAGAAACCGGTCCTAGGATGCTTGATTCCGGTCCAGGGAAGACATGGCTTGGCAGTTCGGGCTGGACTGTTCCCATGAGGCACAGGGTCAATACTGATTTGCATATGGCCATGTCTGAACTGGGGTGGTGTAGTGGGCAAAAGAACAATGGATTTAACCCAGATCTCTTGACTGGGGGAGAATGTATGCATTGTCAGCATTCCGTCCATCATTTGTTTGTTGTAACGCTTTTCACCCTAAGTGGGATGGGTATTCCCAGACGTGGGACCCGTGCTCACTACGCCACTGGAGTCAAGCTATCCTGGCTGATGACGGCTGATAGCCAGAAACCGGTCCTAGGATGCTTGATTCCGGTCCAGGGAAGACATGGCTTGGCAGTTCGGGCTGGACTGTTCCCATGAGGCACAGGGTCAAGACTGATTTGCATATGGCCATGTCTGAACTGGGGTGGTGTAGTGGGCAAAAGAACAATGGATTTAACCCAGATCTCTTGACTGGGGGAGAATGTAGGCATTGTCAGCATTCCGTCCATCATTTGTTTGTTGTAACGCTTTTCGCCCTAAGTGGGATGGGTATTCCCAGACGTGGGACCCGTGCTCACTACGCCACTGGAGTCAAGCTATCCTGGCTGATGACGGCTGATAGCCAGAAACCGGTCCTAGGATGCTTGATTCCGGTCTAGGGAAGACATGGCTTGGCAGTTCGGGCTGGACTGTTCCCATGAGGCACAGGGTCAAGACTGATTTGCATATGGCCATGTCTGAACTGGGGTGGTGTAGTGGGCAAAAGAACAATGGATTTAACCCAGATCTCTTGACTGGGGGAGAATGTATGCATTGTCAGCATTCCGTCCATCATTTGTTTGTTGTAACGCTTTTCGCCCTAAGTGGGATGGGTATTCCCAGACGTGGGACCCGTGCTCACTACGCCACTGGAGTCAAGCTATCCTGGCTGATGACGGCTGATAGCCAGAAACCGGTCCTAGGATGCTTGATTCCGGTCCAGGGAAGACATGGCTTGGCAGTTCGGGCTGGACTGTTCCCATGAGGCACAGGGTCAAGACTGATTTGCATATGGCCATGTCTGAACTGGGGTGGTGTAGTGGGCAAAAGAACAATGGATTTAACCCAGATCTCTTGACTGGGGGAGAATGTATGCATTGTCAGCATTCCGTCCATCATTTGTTTGTTGTAACGCTTTTCGCCCTAAGTGGGATGGGTATTCCCAGACGTGGGACCCGTGCTCACTACGCCACTGGAGTCAAGCTATCCTGGCTGATGACGGCTGATAGCCAGAAACCGGTCCTAGGATGCTTGATTCCGGTCCAGGGAAGACATGGCTTGGCAGTTCGGGCTGGACTGTTCCCATGAGGCACAGGGTCAAGACTGATTTGCATATGGCCATGTCTGAACTGGGGTGGTGTAGTGGGCAAAAGAACAATGGATTTAACCCAGATCTCTTGACTGGGGGAGAATGTATGCATTGTCAGCATTCCGTCCATCATTTGTTTGTTGTAACGCTTTTCGCCCTAAGTGGGATGGGTATTCCCAGACGTGGGACCCGTGCTCACTACGCCACTGGAGTCAAGCTATCCTGGCTGATGACGGCTGATAGCCAGAAACCGGTCCTAGGATGCTTGATTCCGGTCCAGGGAAGACATGGCTTGGCAGTTCGGGCTGGACTGTTCCCATGAGGCACAGGGTCAAGACTGATTTGCATATGGCCATGTCTGAACTGGGGTGGTGTAGTGGGCAAAAGAACAATGGATTTAACCCAGATCTCTTGACTGGGGGAGAATGTATGCATTGTCAGCATTCCGTCCATCATTTGTTTGTTGTAACGCTTTTCGCCCTAAGTGGGATGGGTATTCCCAGACGTGGGACCCGTGCTCACTACGCCACTGGAGTCAAGCTATCCTGGCTGATGACGGCTGATAGCCAGAAACCGGTCCTAGGATGCTTGATTCCGGTCCAGGGAAGACATGGCTTGGCAGTTCGGGCTGGACTGTTCCCATGAGGCACAGGGTCAAGACTGATTTGCATATGGCCATGTCTGAACTGGGGTGGTGTAGTGGGCAAAAGAACAATGGATTTAACCCAGATCTCTTGACTGGGGGAGAATGTATGCATTGTCAGCATTCCGTCCATCATTTGTTTGTTGTAACGCTTTTCGCCCTAAGTGGGATGGGTATTCCCAGACGTGGGACCCGTGCTCACTACGCCACTGGAGTCAAGCTATCCTGGCTGATGACGGCTGATAGCCAGAAACCGGTCCTAGGATGCTTGATTCCGGTCCAGGGAAGACATGGCTTGGCAGTTTGGGCTGGACTGTTCCCATGAGGCACAGGGTCAAGACTGATTTGCATATGGCCATGTCTGAACTGGGGTGGTGTAGCGGGCAAAAGAGCAATGGATTTAACCCAGATCTCTTGACTGGGGGAGAATGTATGCATTGTCAGCATTCCGTCCATCATTTGTTTGTTGTAACGCTTTTCGCCCTAAGTGGGATGGGTATTCCCAGACGTGGGACCCGTGCTCACTACGCCACTGGAGTCAAGCTATCCTGGCTGATGACGGCTGATAGCCAGAAACCGGTCCTAGGATGCTTGATTCCGGTCCAGGGAAGACCTGGCTTGGCAGTTCGGGCTGGACTGTTCCCATGAGGCACAGGGTCAAGACTGATTTGCATATGGCCATGTCTGAACTGGGGTGGTGTAGTGGGCAAAAGAACAATGGATTTAACCCAGATCTCTTGACTGGGGGAGAATGTATGCATTGTCAGCATTCCGTCCATCATTTGTTTGTTGTAACGCTTTTCGCCCTAAGTGGGATGGGTATTCCCAGACGTGGGACCTGTGCTCACTACGCCACTGGAGTCAAGCTATCCTGGCTGATGACGGCTGATAGCCAGAAACCGGTCCTAGGATGCTTGATTCCGGTCCAGGGAAGACATGGCTTGGCAGTTCGGGCTGGACTGTTCCCATGAGGCACAGGGTCAAGACTGATTTGCATATGGCCATGTCTGAACTGGGGTGGTGTAGTGGGCAAAAGAACAATGGATTTAACCCAGATCTCTTGACTGGGGGAGAATGTATGCATTGTCAGCATTCCGTCCATCATTTGTTTGTTGTAACGCTTTTCGCCCTAAGTGGGATGGGTATTCCCAGACGTGGGACCCGTGCTCACTACGCCACTGGAGTCAAGCTATCCTGGCTGATGACGGCTGATAGCCAGAAACCGGTCCTAGGATGCTTGATTCCGGTCCAGGGAAGACATGGCTTGGCAGGTCGGGCTGGACTGTTCCCATGAGGCACAGGGTCAAGACTGATTTGCATAGGGCCATGTCTGAACTGGGGTGGTGTCGTGGGCAAAAGAACAATGGATTTAACCCAGATCTCTTGACTGGGGGAGAATGTATGCATTGTCAGCATTCCGTCCATCATTTGTTTGTTGTAACGCTTTTCGCCCTAAGTGGGATGGGTATTCCCAGACGTGGGACCCGTGCTCACTACGCCACTGGAGTCAAGCTATCCTGGCTGATGACGGCTGATAGCCAGAAACCGGTCCTAGGATGCTTGATTCCGGTCCAGGGAAGACATGGCTTGGCAGTTCGGGCTGGACTGTTCCCATGAGGCACAGGGTCAAGACTGATTTGCATATGGCCATGTCTGAACTGGGGTGGTGTAGTGGGCAAAAGAACAATGGATTTAACCCAGATCTCTTGACTGGGGGAGAATGTATGCATTGTCAGCATTCCGTCCATCATTTGTTTGTTGTAACGCTTTTCGCCCCAAGTGGGATGGGTATTCCCAGACGTGGGACCCGTGCTCACTACGCCACTGGAGTCTAGCTATCCTGGCTGATGACGGCTGATAGCCAGAAACCGGTCCTAGGATGCTTGATTCCGGTCCAGGGAAGACATGGCTTGGCAGTTTGGGCTGGACTGTTCCCATGAGGCACAGGGTCAAGACTGATTTGCATATGGCCATGTCTGAACTGGGGTGGTGTAGTGGGCAAAAGAACAATGGATTTAACCCAGATCTCTTGACTGGGGGAGAATGTATGCATTGTCAGCATTCCGTCCATCATTTGTTTGTTGTAACGCTTTTCGCCCTAAGTGGGATGGGTATTCCCAGACGTGGGACCCGTGCTCACTACGCCACTGGAGTCAAGCTATCCTGGCTGATGACGGCTGATAGCCAGAAACCGGTCCTAGGATGCTTGATTCCGGTCCAGGGAAGACATGGCTTGGCAGTTCGGGCTGGACTGTTCCCATGAGGCACAGGGTCAAGACTGATTTGCATATGGCCATGTCTGAACTGGGGTGGTGTAGTGGGCAAAAGAACAATGGATTTAACCCAGATCCCTTGACTGGGGGAGAATGTATGCATTGTCAGCATTCCGTCCATCATTTGTTTGTTGTAACGCTTTTCGCCCTAAGTGGGATGGGTATTCCCAGACGTGGGACCCGTGCTCACTACGCCACTGGAGTCAAGCTATCCTGGCTGATGACGGCTGATAGCCAGAAACCGGTCCTAGGATGCTTGATTCCGGTCCAGGGAAGACATGGCTTGGCAGTTCGGGCTGGACTGTTCCCATGAGGCACAGGGTCAAGACTGATTTGCATATGGCCATGTCTGAACTGGGGTGGTGTAGTGGGCAAAAGAACAATGGATTTAACCCAGATCTCTTGACTGGGGGAGAATGTATGCATTGTCAGCATTCCGTCCATCATTTGTTTGTTGTAACGCTTTTCGCCCTAAGTGGGATGGGTATTCCCAGACGTGGGACCCGTGCTCACTACGCCACTGGAGTCAAGCTATCCTGGTTGATGACGGCTGATAGCCAGAAACCGGTCCTAGGATGCTTGATTCCGGTCCAGGGAAGACATGGCTTGGCAGTTCGGGCTGGACTGTTCCCATGAGGCACAGGGTCAAGACTGATTTGCATATGGCCATGTCTGAACTGGGGTGGTGTAGTGGGCAAAAGAACAATGGATTTAACCCAGATCTCTTGACTGGGGGAGAATGTATGCATTGTCAGCATTCCGTCCATCATTTGTTTGTTGTAACGCTTTTCGCCCTAAGTTGATGGGTATTCCCAGACGTGGGACCCGTGCTCACTACGCCACTGGAGTCAAGCTATCCTGGCTGATGACGGCTGATAGCCAGAAACCGGTCCTAGGATGCTTGATTCCGGTCCAGGGAAGACATGGCTTGGCAGTTCGGGCTGGACTGTTCCCATGAGGCACAGGGTCAAGACTGATTTGCATATGGCCATGTCTGAACTGGGGTGGTGTAGTGGGCAAAAGAACAATGGATTTAACCCAGATCTCTTGACTGGGGGAGAATGTATGCATTGTCAGCATTCCGTCCATCATTTGTTTGTTGTAACGCTTTTCGCCCTAAGTGGGATGGGTATTCCCAGACGTGGGACCCGTGCTCACTACGCCACTGGAGTCAAGCTATCCTGGCTGATGACGGCTGATAGCCAGAAACCGGTCCTAGGATGCTTGATTCCGGTCCAGGGAAGACATGGCTTGGCAGTTTGGGCTGGAGTGTTCCCATGAGGCACAGGGTCAAGACTGATTTGCATATGGCCATGTCTGAACTGGGGTGGTGTAGTGGGCAAAAGAGCAATGGATTTAACCCAGATCTCTTGACTGGGGGAGAATGTATGCATTGTCAGCATTCCGTCCATCATTTGTTTGTTGTAACGCTTTTCGCCCTAAGTGGGATGGGTATTCCCAGACGTGGGACCCGTGCTCACTACGCCACTGGAGTCAAGCTATCCTGGCTGATGACGGCTGATAGCCAGAAACCGGTCCTAGGATGCTTGATTCTGGTCCAGGGAAGACCTGGCTTGGCAGTTCGGGCTGGACTGTTCCCATGAGGCACAGGGTCAAGACTGATTTGCATATGGCCATGTCTGAACTGGGGTGGTGTAGTGGGCAAAAGAACAATGGATTTAACCCAGATCTCTTGACTGGGGGAGAATGTATGCATTGTCAGCATTCCGTCCATCATTTGTTTGTTGTAACGCTTTTCGCCCTAAGTGGGATGGGTATTCCCAGACGTGGGACCCGTGCTCACTACGCCACTGGAGTCAAGCTATCCTGGCTGATGACGGCTGATAGCCAGAAACCGGTCCTAGGATGCTTGATTCCGGTCTAGGGAAGACATGGCTTGGCAGTTCGGGCTGGACTGTTCCCATGAGGCACAGGGTCAAGACTGATTTGCATATGGCCATGTCTGAACTGGGGTGGTGTAGTGGGCAAAAGAACAATGGATTTAACCCAGATCTCTTGACTGGGGGAGAATGTATGCATTGTCAGCATTCTGTCCATCATTTGTTTGTTGTAACGCTTTTCGCCCTAAGTGGGATGGGTATTCCCAGACGTGGGACCCGTGCTCACTACGCCACTGGAGTCAAGCTATCCTGGCTGATGACGGCTGATAGCCAGAAACCGGTCCTAGGATGCTTGATTCCGGTCCAGGGAAGACATGGCTTGGCAGTTCGGGCTGGACTGTTCCCATGAGGCACAGGGTCAAGACTGATTTGCATATGGCCATGTCTGAACTGGGGTGGTGTAGTGGGCAAAAGAACAATGGATTTAACCCAGATCTCTTGACTGGGGGAGAATGTATGCATTGTCAGCATTCCGTCCATCATTTGTTTGTTGTAACTCTTTTCGCCCTAAGTGGGATGGGTATTCCCAGACGTGGGACCCGTGCTCACTACGCCACTGGAGTCAAGCTATCCTGGCTGATGACGGCTGATAGCCAGAAACCGGTCCTAGGATGCTTGATTCCGGTCCAGGGAAGACATGGCTTGGCAGTTCGGGCTGGACTGTTCCCATGAGGCACAGGGTCAAGACTGATTTGCATATGGCCATGTCTGAACTGGGGTGGTGTAGTGGGCAAAAGAACAATGGATTTAACCCAGATCTCTTGACTGGGGGAGAATGTATGCATTGTCAGCATTCCGTCCATCATTTGTTTGTTGTAACGCTTTTCGCCCTAAGTGGGATGGGTATTCCCAGACGTGGGACCCGTGCTCACTACGCCACTGGAGTCAAGCTATCCTGGCTGATGACGGCTGATAGCCAGAAACCGGTCCTAGGATGCTTGATTCCGGTCCAGGGAAGACATGGCTTGGCAGTTTGGGCTGGACTGTTCCCATGAGGCACAGGGTCAAGACTGATTTGCATATGGCCATGTCTGAACTGGGGTGGTGTAGTGGGGCAAAAAAACAATGGATTTAACCCAGATCTCTTGACTGGGGGAGAATGTATGCATTGTCAGCATTCCGTCCATCATTTGTTTGTTGTAACGCTTTTCGCCCTAAGTGGGATGGGTATTCCCAGACGTGGGACCCGTGCTCACTACGCCACTGGAGTCAAGCTATCCTGGCTGATGACGGCTGATAGCCAGAAACCGGTCCTAGGATGCTTGATTCCGGTCCAGGGAAGACATGGCTTGGCAGTTCGGGCTGGACTGTTCCCATGAGGCACAGGGTCAAGACTGATTTGCATATGGCCATGTCTGAACTGGGGTGGTGTAGTGGGCAAAAGAACAATGGATTTAACCCAGATCTCTTGACTGGGGGAGAATGTATGCATTGTCAGCATTCCGTCCATCATTTGTTTGTTGTAACGCTTTTCGCCCTAAGTGGGATGGGTATTCCCAGACGTGGGACCCGTGCTCACTACGCCACTGGAGTCAAGCTATCCTGGCTGATGACGGCTGATAGCCAGAAACCGGTCCTAGGATGCTTGATTCCGGTCCAGGGAAGACATGGCTTGGCAGTTCGGGCTGGACTGTTCCCATGAGGCACAGGGTCAAGACTGATTTGCATATGGCCATGTCTGAACTGGGGTGGTGTAGTGGGCAAAAGAACAATGGATTTAACCCAGATCTCTTGACTGGGGGAGAATGTATGCATTGTCAGCATTCCGTCCATCATTTGTTTGTTGTAACGCTTTTCGCCCTAAGTGGGATGGGTATTCCCAGACGTGGGACCCGTGCTCACTACGCCACTGGAGTCAAGCAATCCTGGCTGATGACGGCTGATAGCCAGAAACCGGTCCTAGGATGCTTGATTCCGGTCCAGGGAAGACATGGCTTGGCAGTTCGGGCTGGACTGTTCCCATGAGGCACAGGGTCAAGACTGATTTGCATATGGCCATGTCTGAACTGGGGTGGTGTAGTGGGCAAAAGAACAATGGATTTAACCCAGATCTCTTGACTGGGGGAGAATGTATGCATTGTCAGCATTCCGTCCATCATTTGTTTGTTGTAACGCTTTTCGCCCTAAGTGGGATGGGTATTCCCAGACGTGGGACCCGTGCTCACTACGCCACTGGAGTCAAGCTATCCTGGCTGATGACGGCTGATAGCCAGAAACCGGTCCTAGGATGCTTGATTCCGGTCCAGGGAAGACATGGCTTGGCAGTTTGGGCTGGACTGTTCCCATGAGGCACAGGGTCAAGACTGATTTGCATATGGCCATGTCTGAACTGGGGTGGTGTAGTGGGCAAAAGAGCAATGGATTTAACCCAGATCTCTTGACTGGGGGAGAATGTATGCATTGTCAGCATTCCGTCCATCATTTGTTTGTTGTAACGCTTTTCGCCCTAAGTGGGATGGGTATTCCCAGACGTGGGACCCGTGCTCACTACGCCACTGGAGTCAAGCTATCCTGGCTGATGACGGCTGATAGCCAGAAACCGGTCCTAGGACGCTTGATTCCGGCCCAGGGAAGACCTGGCTTGGCAGTTCGGGCTGGACTGTTCCCATGAGGCACAGGGTCAAGACTGATTTGCATATGGCCATGTCTGAACTGGGGTGGTGTAGTGGGCAAAAGAACAATGGATTTAACCCAGATCTCTTGACTGGGGGAGAATGTATGCATTGTCAGCATTCCGTCCATCATTTGTTTGTTGTAACGCTTTTTGCCCTAAGTGGGATGGGTATTCCCAGACGTGGGACCCGTGCTCACTACGCCACTGGAGTCAAGCTATCCTGGCTGATGACGGCTGATAGCCAGAAACCGGTCCTAGGATGCTTGATTCCGGTCCAGGGAAGACATGGCTTGGCAGTTCGGGCTGGACTGTTCCCATGAGGCACAGGGTCAAGACTGATTTGCATATGGCCATGTCTGAACTGGGGTGGTGTAGTGGGCAAAAGAACAATGGATTTAACCCAGATCTCTTGACTGGGGGAGAATGTATGCATTGTCAGCATTCCGTCCATCATTTGTTTGTTGTAACGCTTTTCGCCCTAAGTGGGATGGGTATTCCCAGACGTGGGACCCGTGCTCACTACGCCACTGGAGTCAAGCTATCCTGGCTGATGACGGCTGATAGCCAGAAACCGGTCCTAGGATGCTTGATTCCGGTCCAGGGAAGACATGGCTTGGCAGTTCGGGCTGGACTGTTCCCATGAGGCACAGGGTCAAGACTGATTTGCATAGGGCCATGTCTGAACTGGGGTGGTGTAGTGGGCAAAAGAACAATGGATTTAACCCAGATCTCTTGACTGGGGGAGAATGTATGCATTGTCAGCATTCCGTCCATCATTTGTTTGTTGTAACGCTTTTCGCCCTAAGTGGGATGGGTATTCCCAGACGTGGGACCCGTGCTCACTACGCCACTGGAGTCAAGCTATCCTGGCTGATGACGGCTGATAGCCAGAAACCGGTCCTAGGATGCTTGATTCCGGTCCAGGGAAGACACGGCTTGGCAGTTCGGGCTGGACTGTTCCCATGAGGCACAGGGTCAAGACTGATTTGCATATGGCCATGTCTGAACTGGGGTGGTGTAGTGGGCAAAAGAACAATGGATTTAACCCAGATCTCTTGACTGGGGGAGAATGTATGCATTGTCAGCATTCCGTCCATCATTTGTTTGTTGTAACGCTTTTCGCCCTAAGTGGGATGGGTATTCACAGACGTGGGACCCGTGCTCACTACGCCACTGGAGTCAATCTATCCTGGCTGATGACGGCTGATAGCCAGAAACCGGTCCTAGGATGCTTGATTCCGGTCCAGGGAAGACATGGCTTGGCAGTTCGGGCTGGACTGTTCCCATGAGGCACAGGGTCAAGACTGATTTGCATATGGCCATGTCTGAACTGGGGTGGTGTAGTGGGCAAAAGAACAATGGATTTAACCCAGATCTCTTGACTGGGGGAGAATGTATGCATTGTCAGCATTCCTTCCATCATTTGTTTGTTGTAACGCTTTTCGCCCTAAGTGGGATGGGTATTCCCAGACGTGGGACCCGTGCTCACTACGCCACTGGAGTCAAGCTATCCTGGCTGATGACGGCTGATAGCCAGAAACCGGTCCTAGGATGCTTGATTCCGGTCCAGGGAAGACATGGCTTGGCAGTTCGGGCTGGACTGTTCCCATGAGGCACAGGGTCAAGACTGATTTGCATATGGCCATGTCTGAACTGGGGTGGTGTAGTGGGCAAAAGAACAATGGATTTAACCCAGATCTCTTGACTGGGGGACAATGTATGCATTGTCAGCATTCCGTCCATCATTTGTTTGTTGTAACGCTTTTCGCCCTAAGTGGGATGGGTATTCCCAGACGTGGGACCCGTGCTCACTACGCCACTGGAGTCAAGCTATCCTGGCTGATGACGGCTGATAGCCAGAAACCGGTCCTAGGATGCTTGATTCCGGTCCAGGGAAGACATGGCTTGGCAGTTTGGGCTGGACTGTTCCCATGAGGCACAGGGTCAAGACTGATTTGCATATGGCCATGTCTGAACTGGGGTGGTGTAGTGGGCAAAAGAACAATGGATTTAACCCAGATCTCTTGACTGGGGGAGAATGTATGCATTGTCAGCATTCCGTCCATCATTTGTTTGTTGTAACGCTTTTCGCCCTAAGTGGGATGGGTATTCCCAGACGTGGGACCCGTGCTCACTACGCCACTGGAGTCAAGCTATCCTGGCTGATGACGGCTGATAGCCAGAAACCGGTCCTAGGATGCTTGATTCCGGTCCAGGGAAGACATGGCTTGGCAGTTCGGGCTGGACTGTTCCCATGAGGCACAGGGTCAAGACTGATTTGCATATGGCCATGTCTGAACTGGGGTGGTGTAGTGGGCAAAAGAACAATGGATTTAACCCAGATCTCTTGACTGGGGGAGAATGTATGCATTGTCAGCATTCCGTCCATCATTTGTTTGTTGTAACGCTTTTCGCCCTAAGTGGGATGGGTATTCCCAGACGTGGGACCCGTGCTCACTACGCCACTGGAGTCAAGCTATCCTGGCTGATGATGGCTCATAGCCAGAAACCGGTCCTAGGATGCTTGATTCCGGTCCAGGGAAGACATGGCTTGGCAGTTCGGGCTGGACTGTTCCCATGAGGCACA